>NC_091288.1:26477962-26796808 GCF_032444005.1 Ranitomeya imitator
CCGTCGTGTATGAGAGAGGACTTCCTCCAGAGTTAAGCCTAGTTTGGGTCTTGATGGGGTAGACCGTCACTCATGGATTCTTTTCTTGGTGATCTTTGGGTCTTTGTATTATTCTTTGCTCAATAAGGCCGTGCAATAAGCATTTCCCAGTGTATGTGTTCTGTCCGAGATGTTACTTTAAAGCTTACCTGTCCTTTTATTAAAAAATCTGCGGAAAAGCATGGTCTGACGACACTCATCCCGCAAGTTAAAATGCTTTTGGTGTATATATTTATTTTATATGTCTAGGAAATGTTATGATTCTAATGCTCTGTAACTTACAATCTATTTTTCTTAAGTAGGATTTTCTCTTGAACAGCATTTTTCCAGCACTATATGTGCCGGGACCATGTTTCCTGCACGACAGAGAATTCATTGCTCATGACTGCGTATGGCCAATAAAGGATCCTTTCCGTAAGGCATCCCCCACCCCCAACTACCCTGCACCCTCTTAACCCTTCCATTTATTACCCAAGAAAACACACCACCACGTTAATTTCTTTTTGGATAATTTGGCCACAGCGGCCATTTTATTAACAAACAAATACATAAATAACAACATGTAAACAGTAAATATAAAACCTCGAGGGGGGGGGGGCTCTTGGAGCTAAAAAATCTGGCTCATAATAGGCAGAGAGCCTACCCAAAATTTTGACCAAAAAACACGTATTTACCCTCAGCCGTAACCACCAGCTCGAGGGCACCATGTAACCCATTTCGGGCAAACCAACCACAAAGCTCCCGAGGTAAACACCCCGTCCAGAGCCCGTACCAAAAGCCAGATCAACCCTATCAGCATCATCACCAACTCCAAGAACCCCACCCCCCGCCACACACGCACAGCCCTGATCACCTCAGGCTCGTGAGTGCCCCCCCACCGCCAAAGCTCTTTCTACTCCTTCCTGTAGACCGAGCGCCCATAAATCCATCCCGATCTCGTTAAGATGCACTCCATCATCCCTCCAGAAATTACCGACCCCGGCCTCTAGCTCGAAATGCCTCACGGCAATACCCCCATTCTGGGACACAAAACTCGCCACCATCCTGTTCAATTTTACCCTGGCTCTGTTAATCCCTTTGTGGGAACGGGCCTCCCGCCACGTCTTCCATGGCACAATGTCCGACCACACTGTCAGCATACCGGGAAAAGATACCCACAGCCTCAACAAGTCGTAACGGATATCCCGAATGAGTTCCCTCACCGGTTTTGCCCCCAAATCATTACCCCCCAAGTGAACCACTAGAATATCCGGGGGGCGATCCAGACGGGCGGCGCGGGAGAATTCCGGCAAGAAACTACGCCACAACATACCACGAATCCCCATCCAACGGATGATCACTGCCTCCCGGCCGAAACCCAGTTGCCTACCATTCGCGCGCGCATCGGCCCGGAGGGCGCCCCAATATACGAAAGAGTGTCCGACAATCCACGTCAAAAGAGGGGCACGACCTGGAAAACACAACCACAATTAACAATCCGCAAAAAACGCACTTCTTCACCCAGCATTGTTGATTTAATGCCGCACATAAGACAGGTAACGATTAGAACTCCACCTGCCTATTTTCTTGATCACCTCCGGCCCGAGGCCCAAACCATCGGCCTCGGACGCGGCCCCAATCCTAAAAGAGTGCGAGCGGAAATTCTCCGGGTTAACACCCAGTAAACCCAAGCCCCTCTTCAAAATGGCTACAAACTGGAAACGTGACAAGAAATCCCCTTCTTGGTGTTGCAACAGAGGGCCTGACCTGACCGATGACAAATTCCAATATGCCTCTAAGCAGCGTTGCGGACACATCCCGCTACCCGCCACCCTTCCTAGCACTACTTTCTTTCCCCTACCTAGCTGATCCGTCTTTGAACGCCTTATCCAAAAAGCAACTCCCCTTCCCAAAAAACCACATCTTCCGCCAAAAGACCACCCGACCTGTCCTTGCTCGGGGAAACCAATTCACCCAGACGCAAAGCTCAAAAAAACGCTAAAGAAAAGGCCAATCGAAACAGTACCACCTCAAACTGAGATGAACAAATGACGCCCAAAACCTCCCCTAACCGCTGCAACATCCCAAAAGAAATGGGCCTACGTTTATCAAAAGTCGAATTACCCTTACGAAAACCTTTCAACGCCTGCCGTATAACAAAGTCCTTTGTGACGTCCCTCAATCCTTGCAACTGAAAACCAAAAGCCAAACCTGCTATAAACTTGTTTAACCTAGACACGGACCAACCCCACTCCACGACCTTACCTACCAGTGCCAATAACGCCATTGCCCTGTCGCTATCTGACTCAGCCGAGCCGCATTGAAACAACCAACTTTCCCACATGGCCCATGACGCCACATAATCTGACCATGTCCTGTTTGACACCGAGGCTTGGATCAATCGGCCTCCCCTTCCGTAACCACCTGCCACAGATGCAAAGGACATGCTGCTCCTGCCGCCTCCGAATCTGGAGCCAAATCCCGGAATCGGTCCCACTGCAAACGAGACAAAGCGTCAGCTATATTGTTCTGAACTCCCGGCACGTGCACCGCCGAAATCCATGCATTCAACTCCAAGCATCTCAAGACCAACTCCCTGACCAGCCTAATTACTGGGGGGGAAGAAGAAGATAAGCTATTAATCACGGACACCACGCTCGAGTTATCACAATGAAAACGTACTCGCCGGTCACGAAAGCTGTCACCCCAAACAAACACCGACACCACAATCGGGAACAACTCCAACAATGCCAAATTCTTGGTAAGCCCCTTCTTTCGCCAATCCTCTGGCCACACCCCAACGCTCCATCTTCCTCCACAGTAGGCCCCATAACCAACTACACCGGCTGCGTCTGTGTAGATCTCGCAATCAAAAGCATTCAGATCCTCCTGCTGAATAAGCGACCTGCCGTTATAGCCTTCCAAAAAACGTTGCCAAACAAGAAGGTCATCCTTATGCTCTCTACCCAAACGAATAAAATGATGAGCCGACCGGACTCCCGCCGTCGCCCTGGACAATCTGCGGCAAAATATCCTGCCCATTGGCATAATACGACAAGCAAAATTCAGGCGGCCCAGCAGCGACTGCAAATCCTTCAACGAAGTCTTCCGCAATTTTCCAATCCGACTCACCTCCAACTTATCATCCGGCAACCTACACTCCATTTTTTCAGAATCAATGAGAATCCCTAAGAAACTCAGGACCGTGCAGGGGCCCTCCGTTTTTTCCTGTGCCAAAGGAACACCAAACTGTCCGGCCACCCATTCCATGGTACCAAGTAAATGACCGCACACTGCTGAATCCGGTGGACCAACAAACAGAAAGTCATCCAAGTAGTGAATGACAGAAGGAACGGCCGATACGTCTCTCACTACCCACTCCAAAAAGGTACTGAAAGTCTCAAACAATGCACAGGAAATCGAAGATTCCATAGGCAAACACCTATCCAAGTAAAAACCACCCTCCCACCAACAACCTAACAGAGGAATGCTCTGCGGATGCACCGGCAAGAGCCTAAAGGCCGACTCGATGTCCGTTTTTGCCAGCAATGCTCCAGGCCCGTACTTTCGCACCCACCGAACAGCCGCATCAAACAATGTATAAACAACGGAGCACAACTCCTCCGCAATCCCATCATTAACTGAGGATCCTTTGGGATACGAAAGATGCTGAATTAACCGGAACTTGTTCGGCTCCTTCTTGGGCACCACCCCAAGCGGGGAAACAATTACTCCAGCCATGGGCAACGAACTAAAAGGCCCCGCCATTCTTCCCAGTTCAACCTCTTTTGCCAATTTAGCTGAAACAACCTCCGCATGCAAGCTAGCTGATCTCAAATTTTTTGTAGAAAAAGGAACAACATGCGTCGGGTGAGGGATCTTAAACCCCTCAAGAAAACCGTCCCTAATAACCTCCGCCTTTTTAACATCCGGGTATCTACTTAGATAGGGGGCCATCTTTTGAACCCTCACCGGAGTCACCCCCTTGACCGCCACCCACTGATGGCTTACCACGTGATTTCTTGAAACACTTAGCGGCTCCGTGAGAGGCCCCATTGCAATGGGAGCACACATGTTTAAATTTACAGGTGGTTGCATACTTTGTCCTGACTGCTGACTGCTACCCCCTCCCCTCCCCCCTGAAAGGACTGCCCATAACACACCGGAGCCATCACCTTCAACCACAACCCGATGTCTTTTTGGTCCCACCTTATCTCCGGCCTCACTGCTTTTCGCTGCCTGAACTGTTCATCGTATCTCAGCCAAGCCTGGCCCCCGTAGGTACGATGCGCTTCTCCAATAGCGTCCAAATAACAAAACAGGCCTGAGCAATTCTCGGGGAATTTCTCCCCTATAACACTCGCTAGAATGGCAAAGGCCTGCTGCCAGTTAACGAACGTCTGAGGAATAAGGCGCCAACGCCTCTTTTCTTCCTCCTCCTTTTTGCTGTCGTCGTTCTTTCCTTTATCCAAGTTAAATTTTTCTAAAGGAAGGAGAGAGAAAATCTCTACGTATTCATCTTTCCAAATCCTTTCCCTGACCTCCTTCTTCAAATGGGCCCCCAGCGGACCCTCAAAACACACATAGACCTCGCCTTTTGCCCTGTCGTCTAACTTAACGGTATCACCTTTTCCCGTTTCCGTTTGCACCGACACCGACACCCCCGCCGCAGAACCAGGCGGCCCACTACCCGAGCTCGCAATCTCGCTCGAACCCCCTGCTACTCCCCCAGCAACCGACACCCAGGCCCCAGCGGGCGACGATCCCTCACTATTAGCAACTGAGCTACCCCCGCCCCCATCCAATCTACGCAAAATCTGCGACATACCCGCTAAAAGCTCTCTAACACCCGGAACCTCATTACTGCCCCCACCCCGCTCCACTACACCCGAAACACCCGGCACTGGAAAAATACTGGACATGTACTCACGTGGCTGTGCAGGTGCTGTGTCCCCACCAGCCGTGTTTCCTGAATCCTGCTGGTCCATTTCGTCGTGATGTTCGTTCCTGGAATCATCGGTGCCGCTCATCTGCCCCAGGCCCGCGCCCCTGGCCTCCACGTCACCAGGGGGGACCGAGACTGGCGAAGGCGACCGGTCCCTCGACCTTCTGCTGGATCTGGATCTGTCCGGCTCCGTGAGTCCTCTGTTTCCTGACGCTGGGCTGTCTCCTCTGGACGCCGCTCCTGCGGCGTGACCGCGACCCGCTCCCTGCCGTGATGCCGCCGCCGTCCAGCCCGATAATCTGCTCTGCCGTCCTGTCGCAGAGCCAGGTGCACTGGGGGGATGGGATCCGGGTGCACCCGCCGCAATTGCACCCGCCGCAATACTCCCCGGCTCCTGCCTCGTGGATGCTGCCGCTGGGCTCCTCCCCCGCCCCGTCGCTCGCGTCGCCGCCACCGCGGGAGATGCTCCCCGGCGGGTAGAGGCTGCCGTTCTTGGTGCTGCGGCGCCGCCGCGCCCTCTGCCAGGCCGCACCGGAAGTGCGGCCCTGGCATCCTGTGCAGCGCCGGCGTCCTGCCGCGTCTGCACCGCTCGCCCAGCACCGCGCCGCCTCGCGCCGGCAGGGCCGCCGGGTAGATTCCTGCAGGGGGAGGGGGCGGGCAAGGTGGATCCGCCGCATCCCCCAGCCCCCGCAGGGTCCCGGGAGGGGCTCCGCGGCCTGCGCCTGCCGCGCGGTGTAGTGTCTGGGGACAGCCTGTCTGGCGGCCTTGTCTGCCTGGTTCTGCTGCCCCGGCTCCCGCTGTCCTGGCTCCCACTGTCGCCGAGCAGCCCTGTGAGCTGCTCCTCCAGCCATCCGGCCCTCCTGGATCTAGCCTCCCGGCGAAGCTGAGCGACCAGGCTGTCCACGGTAGACATGGTAAGAGGCTGTGGCAGCAGGTCCACTCACTTCGCCCGTCTAAGGTGACTGATCTCCCTTTTCCCGCACTTTCCCAAGCCCCCACCTCCCTTTTTGCATAAATCCCCTCCCCCAATCCTACTCTTCCAATCCCCGGGGCCCTTTTCTCCTAATTTTAAAAAACCTACTGCACTGCTCCCATGGCCAGGGCCGCCATCAGGGCATGACGGCCGTGACTGGCGTATGGGGCCCGGTGAGCAGAGGGGGCCCGCATCGGGCCCCCTCTTATCTGCTCACCGGGCCCCTACCGGCAGCCGCAGGCTAACCGGGCCCTTAGCGCCGACGCTGCAGCTGTTTAAAGCTATTGACGTGCGGGCGCGGGCCCGCACGTCAATAGTTAACAGCCGCGGCGCCGCCAGCCAATCTGAGGCTGGCAGGCGCTGACGTCAGCCGCACCGTGCGTGCATGTCGCCGGCGTCTGACATCATTGTCAGTCGCCGGCGAGTGCATGCACGCTGCAGCTGCGTGGAGACTTCGCCCACCGCAGGACCGCTGCAGGTAAGAAGAACTTTTTTTTTTTTTTTTCTTGAGAGCGGCGATCCGGGGGCCCAGGGAAGAACACTGGGGCAGAGTGTGCTGGACGCAGAGGGGGCAGAGTGTGCTGGACGCAGAGGGGGCAGAGTGTGCTGGACGCAGAGGGGGCAGAGTGTGCTGGACGCAGAGGGGGCAGAGTGTGCTGGACGCAGAGGGGGCAGAGTGTGCTGGACGCAGAGGGGGCAGAGTGTGCTGGACGCAGAGGGGGCAGAGTGTGCTGGACGCAGAGGGGGCAGAGTGTGCTGGACGCAGAGGGGGCAGAGTGTGCTGGACGCAGAGGGGGCAGAGTGCGCTGGACGCAGAGGGGGCAGAGTGCGCTGGACGCAGAGGGGGCAGAGTGCGCTGGACGCAGAGGGGGCAGAGTGCGCTGGACGCAGAGGGGGCAGAGTGCGCTGGACGCAGAGGGGGCAGAGTGCGCTGGACGCAGAGGGGGCAGAGTGCGCTGGACGCAGAGGGGGCAGAGTGCGCTGGACGCAGAGGGGGCAGAGTGCGCTGGACGCAGAGGGGGCAGAGTGCGCTGGACGCAGAGGGGGCAGAGTGCGCTGGACGCAGAGGGGGCAGAGTGCGCTGGACGCAGAGGGGGCAGAGTGCGCTGGACGCAGAGGGGGCAGAGTGCGCTGGACGCAGAGGGGGCAGAGTGTGCTGGACGCAGAGGGGGCAGAGTGTGCTGGACGCAGAGGGGGCAGAGTGTGCTGGACGCAGAGGGGGCAGAGTGTGCTGGACGCAGAGGGGGCAGAGTGTGCTGGACGCAGAGGGGGCAGAGTGTGCTGGACGCAGAGGGGGCAGAGTGTGCTGGACGCAGAGGGGGCAGAGTGTGCTGGACGCAGAGGGGGCAGAGTGTGCTGGACGCAGAGGGGGCAGAGTGCGCTTTACGCAGAGGGGGCAGAGTGCGCTGGACGCAGAGGGGGCAGAGTGCGCTGGACGCAGAGGGGGCAGAGTGCGCTGGACGCAGAGGGGGCAGAGTGCGCTGGACGCAGAGGGGGCAGAGTGCGCTGGACGCAGAGGGGGCAGAGTGCGCTGGACGCAGAGGGGGCAGAGTGCGCTGGACGCAGAGGGGGCAGAGTGCGCTGGACGCAGAGGGGGCAGGATGGATACGATGGAGACAGATGGGGCAGGATGGGGAGATCATATGGGGCAGAATGGATACTCATGAGGGCAGGATGGGAGAACATATGGCTGGAGCCTGCAATGAGACACACGGGGGCTAGGATGGCGAATATTACCATAGGGGCTAATTAAGGGATATTATTATTGCAGTGATGTATTTATTTTATTTTTTGAGTATACTGTTTTAAATGGGGGGAGGTCCTGTTACTGTGCAGAGTGATACTATGTCACCTTCTTTATGTGGTGTAATGTAGAGGCTGTGAAAATTAAGTAATGTATTCTGCAAGTGGAACTCAAGATAACTGTGTTATTTCTGCAGAGACGAGTCCTGGCTGGCTGGAAGAAATGATGGCGGTCTGTGCTGGATGAAAGATGAAGGACTTCACCTAGAGACGTCACTGGTGAGTCAGTGTTAACTATACACTGACACTATACACTGTATACTATATACAGAGCTCCTGTGTATAATGTCACCGGTGATCACTGTATTACCTGTAGACACTGCTTACTAATTACAGATCTCCTGTGTATAATGGCACTGATGGTGATAGTATTGTGTTTTTTTTTTTTTTATTACTGATCAGTATTGTAGTATTCAGTCACTATGTGGTGGTAATATGCGGTCTGGTCATGGTGTTGTGGTATTTGTTCCTTGTATGTAGTATTATAGGTCATTTTAAAAATTGAAAAATAAATAAAAATATACCTAAATTGTATTGCATATTTTAACAAATATTTAGTAGGTTACAGTAGAGTAGGAAGAAGAAGAAGACACAAAAGAGAATAGTAAAACCAAAAACACTCAGTTTGAAAAAATGTTGCAGTAATCCGCAAGTGCTAGTAAAAGATGTAAAAAACAGGGTATTTGGTTGATACGTTTTTTGCAAAAAATGTATACTAAGCTGCTCTACCAATCTTCACGGTATACCCTTATCAGAGCAGTCCTAACTAATGTATGCAATCCCTATCTGATGTATTTAAAAACCTGATCATCTGTATATAACCTGTGTGAACAGGGTTCAGAGAGGAAAAATCCATGTGTGCATACAGGGTAGAACAGCTTTTGTGCAGATAGCCCAAGAGGAGTGGTGGAACTCCCCAGTCTTGTAAACACAAGAGAACAATTATGGAAACAGGAACACATGGGCTACAGTAGAGTAGGGCACGGCCAAAAGTGTCTACCGTGTTCTGGTGGCGGCTTAAAAAATCTTTTGGCCAAAACAAAAGCTGCTGGCTATATGTGTGATCTGGTGATGGGAACTGTTAATGTGTGATAGGTGAGAAGTGGAGATTTTCCAAGAGATGGCGGTGGGACTGTGGACAGTTCGAGGGGTGGAGCCTGGAGGCGGGGCTGGGGTGGAGCCTGGGCGGAGTCTCAAGGGGGCCCCGAAAATTTTGCCAGTATGGGGCCCCGAAATTTCTAGTGGCAGCCCTGCCCATGGCAACGCAGTCATGTGGGGGCCTCCTTTTAGCTGCGCCCCATACAGCCCCCCCTCTTTATTTCTTGACCTAAACTGAAAACCCACACTTAAGACTGTTTGCAAACTGAGAGACAGAAGAGACAAAAACTCTTTCCCATTTCCTGCACAGAGACAACAACCCACCCAAAATATCTGCAGAGACAAAGAACCACCTCACTACTTTCTTTATGCAACCATTGAGTTATTTTGAATTGCCCAGTCACGTAGTATATTGCCCAGCCACGTAGTATATTGCCCAGCCACGTAGTATATTGCCCAGCCACGTAGTATATTGCCCAGCCACGTAGTATATTGCCCAGCCACATAGTATATTGCCCAGTCACGTAGTATATTGCCCAGTCACGTAGTATATTGCCCAGTCACGTAGTATATTGCCCAGCCACGTAGTATATTGCCCAGTTACGTAGTATATTGCCCAGTGACATAGTATATTGCCCAGTGACGTAGTATATTGCCCAGCCACGTAGTATATTGCCCAGCCACGTAGTATATTGCCCAGTTACGTAGTATATTGCCCAGTGACATAGTATATTGCCCAGTGACATAGTATATTGCCCAGTGACGTAGTATATTGCCCAGCCACGTAGTATATTGCACAGACCTGTAGTATATTGTCCAGCCACGTAGTATATTGCACAGCGACGTAGTATACAGCACAGAGCCACGTAGTATACAGCACAGACACGTAGTATACTGCCCGGTCACATAGTATATTGCACAGTCACGTAGTATATTGCCCAGCCACGTAGTATATTGCACAGACATGTAGTATATTGTCCAGCCACGTAGTATATTGCACAGCGACGTAGTATACAGCACAGAGCCACATAGTATACAGCACAGTCACGTAGTATACTGCCCAGTCACGTAGTATATTGTCCAGTCACGTAGTATATTGCCCAGCTACGTAGTATATTGCCCAGCCAGGTATGTAACAGATTAAAAAATAAAAAAGAAACATATACTCATCTTCCAAGGGGCCCCTTGTAGTACTGTCGCCTGTGTGCGGTGCACACGGCAGCTTCCGGTCCCAGGGTTGGTATGAGCGCTGGACCCGTGATGACGTCGCGGTCACATGACCGTGACGTCATGGCAGGTCCTTCTGGCACCATCCTTAGCACCGGAACCTGCCGCTTGCACTGCCGAGGACAGGGCGACATGTCGGAGGGTGAGAATAACGTTTTTTTTAATTATTATTTGTAACATTAGATCTTTTTACTATTGATGCTGCATACGCTGATGCTGAAAATACTCACCCGGCTCCCTCGCTGGCTGGCGCTGCTTCCTGTCCTGGCCGCACCTTCTCCTGTATGCGGTCACGTGGGGCCGCCGATTACAGTCATGAATATGTGGCTCCACCTCCCATAGGGGTGGAGCCGCATATTCATTACTGTAAATGAGCGGGCCCACGTGACCGCATACAGGAGAAGGTGCGGCCAGGACAGGAAGCAGCGACAGCCAACCAGGGAGCTGGGTGAGTATTTTCAGAACAGAGGGGGGGCGCACAGGGGGTGGGGACATGGACCTTTATTTTATACACGAAAAACCACAAAAAATATGGATTATTCATATCTTCTTTACAGCAGACGCTGCTGCACAGAAGATATGAATCGCAGCTTCAGCATGATGCAGGGGACAGCGCTAAACTTTAGCGCTGTCTCCTGCACGGTGCGTGTGGTAACCAGTGGGCACACGGGCGGCACACGTGTTCCACACTGATGTGCCACAGAAACGCATGGGCACACGGACACGGATAATTCCGGTACCGATTTTTTCCGGTACCGGAATTATCTGGACGTGTGAGACTGCCCTAAGAACTATTTTCAGTGTAAACATAAAGGATTCCTGCAAGTGATGATCCGTCCCCATAGAGCCCTGATCTCACATCATCCAGTCTGTCATCACATGAAGAAACAGAAGGATCCGCACAAGTGACATCCTCCGAAGATCGGGGGTCAGTTCTCCGAGATGTTTGGAACAACCTTCCATCGAGTTCCTTCAATAACTATAAACAAGTAACCTAGAAGAATTGATGCAAAGGACGATCACAGAAAATATGGATTTAATTTTGATGTACGGTATGTTTTGTTCACTCATTTTGTTAATTGATAAAAATAAATTATTTCTAATTCTGAAAGCATGTTTTCCACACCTGCCTAAAAACGTTCACAGCACTGTGTGTATATTTTTTTCCCCCTAAATATAAAACACAGTATCAAAACTATTTAGATGTTATAGAAGGACTCGTATAGATATAGAGAGAAAGAGAAAAAAGGAAAGAATAGATACCGGATATAGAGAAATAAAAAAAGCAAAAGAAAGAGAAAGAAACAGATATGGATTCAGAGGCAGAAAAATATAGATTTTTAGTATGTTTCTCTTTCACCTGAACACTTCGTAAACTCTTGACCCAATATATAATTTATTCTGCTGCATATAACAAGTGCATGCCATCACTGGGTAAGGGGCAACGTGGCCAGCATGTGGGTTTTGTGACTCAAATGTTTGGTCAGATGAGTTTGGGTCAGGTCAGGTGCTCAATTACTCAAGGACTAATGGGGTAATTTTCAGCTCAATGACAGTAAAATCTACAAGACCACACATGTTACTTAAAGGGACCTCTGGATGACATACTTTGCCGTCTTTGATGTCCAACCAGATGGTGAAAGCATCTCCTTCTTTTTTAGTGGTTTGTTGACTCAAACAGTAAAACCATTTACAGAGTAGTATCCTGAATGGAGACATTTTATACCCGTTCCCTGCATTCCAGATCGGTAACAACAAACCTTAAAAAGTCTATAAAATTGTATAATAAAGCCAAGGATATTTTCTGTAGGTCTAAAGAACAGACAGACCTTCACATTTTTGCATTTTTCCATGACACCCCCAACCTGTTTTGTTCATTTTCATTTCATCTGTCCAAACAGTTACACCATGTTGCATTTAATGGTCTGCAATGCACGTCATGGGAAAAGGTGGCTCCATGTCATACGGAAAAAAGAAAAAAAATATTCCGCAAAAGAATTTCACAAAAATAAATATTTAGCTCTGATCGGTCGACTTCAAAGGCAGTTCCGAATAAGGATGGCCTTTTGCTGAACCTTTGGGGGCGTTTTTGTGTCAATGCCTGGACTCTCCAGAGGAGCCTTTAGAAGTCTAATGGGTCAATCCAGATAAGTGAGTAGAATCTGACAATTAATTTCTCCCTCACTCCTATTACTGATGTATATATACAATGCTCAAAAAATAAAGGGAACACTAAAATCCCACATCCTAGATATCACTGAGTGAAATATTCCAGTTGTAAATCTTTATTTATTACATAGTGTAATGCGTTGCGAACAATACAACATAAAAATGTTCAGTGTAAATCAAAATGAATATTCCATGGAGGTCTGGATTTGGAATGATACTCAAAATTAAAGTGAAAAATCAACTTTCAGACTGTTCCAAATTCAGTGGAAATGCCTCAAGACGAGGAAATGATGCTCAGTTGTGTTTGTGGCCTCTACGTGCCTGTAAGGTCCCTCTACAACGCCTGGGCATGCTTCTGATGAGGCGACGAATGTTCTCCTGAGGGATCTCCTCCCAGACCTGGATTAAAGCATCTGTCAGCTCCTGGACAGTCTGTGGTGCAACATGACCTTGGTGAATGGAATGAGACATGATGTGAATACCCTCAAATTGGAGCTGAGAGTCGGCACTTTAACCCCAGATTGATTATATAACTGTATATTGAATGTGTGTTGGTGAACAGCTAAAATGCCAAAACTTGTGTCACTGTTCAAATATTTCTGGACCTAACTGTACAGCGCACATATATGTATATAGTAGTATATAAATAACTCTCCGTTAACCGCCTAAATAATGTAATGAAATTCCCGAATAATACCACCAAACACTGGAAAATTCTGGATACAATTATTCTCCTATATGAAGACATCACACCCTGTGGCAGTCATGGCCAGCTACTATGAATACCCCAAAATGTTCCTTTGAAAAATATGATAAAACCCAAATCTATAATGTATATTGGTGAAATTAAAAAAAAGTTTCTTTGCTGCCTCGCATGCCCATGGTGTTTACTGAGGTTTATAGTCTTAAGCTTTGGGTCTGAGTAGACATAGTATCACTTAGGGCAACATTAAAATGTAAACAGGTACAAACGTGTCCTTATGTATTATGGATGGTACAGATGGTAAGAGAGGAAGGAAGCTTCTTTAGAGACCCATTTTTATAAGCTCAAGTAGCTGCTGACACCGGCTCTATTTACGTTTGAAGGCTCATTTATTCTGCTCCTTATGTAAGGGGTCATATGTAAAGTCTCCAGGATCGGGGTTGAGAATCTACAAATAATTCAGAGTCTCCATATGTAGCGTTACCCTTGTAACTGATTGTTTATTTAAATAAAGTTGCACACACTAGATACATTCCAAAAGTATTGTGTATCTGAATGTTCCTTCTCCATGGCAACAGACTACAAACAAATCCGGGATGTAGTCAGATCTTGAATCCTGTCCTTCATGGTTTATGACACCGGCAGCCAAACACTGGTGACAGTGATGAAGTATTGGTCACTGCTGTATCTACTGAAGTCTGAGAGCCAAATGTCCGTTATTGATCCGAGTGCTGGATCAAAGTCGGCAATGAAAGTCTATGGGTCCGCGAAGAAATCAGACACTGATGCCATTTACGTACTGTCCGTTTTTCACTGACTGATAGATAGGAGATGCACCAGGTATGCAGATATAGTTGAAAGAGTGATGTCAGGAGGGCAAATAGCGACAGCTATTGTCGGTACGCCACTGCCGGTAGTATAGATTTTACTAATTTGATGTTTCATAAAAAAAATGTTTTACTACATATGCAAAGGAAGGGTCTTCAGAGCACCCTTAGTGTGACCAAGAGCTCAGTGCACCGTTCACCCCCCTCAATTAATAATGAGAGTGAGCGCCATCTGAATTGAATCCCTGGCCCTGCACGTGCACACAGACACTGCAGGAGCTCAGCGAACATGTGCACACGCACACAAAGTGTCAGTGCGGGCCAGATCTCATCCCTGTCTCTTGTCTGCTTGCTGCACACAGAATCACTCAGTAGTTATTGGCCGATGCAGACAGGAGAGATGAAAGCACACCCGCGCAGAGACTGTGTGTACATGCTCATCTCCTGCAGTGTCAATGTGCATTTGCAGGCCAAAAATTCAGTTCGGCAGCGCTCGCGAGCGCTGTCAATAATGCAAAACCGGAAGTATTCAGGATGCTAATTGAGGGGTCGGAACAAGTGCACTCAGCCCTTGTCTCCTATATGACTGTTTAAGTGGTTAAATTTGCGTTTTGTTGCAGACTCCCTTTAAATTTGTTTATAGAAAAGGGGCAAGGCACTCTTATGGTAGAGAATTCAGGTGCACAAGAAGGGTTCCAACCTGTATAAATAAGCAAGTAATCAGATACTTGACACTTCAAATATAAATTGCAAATTTATTTAATGTAAGGCAATACAAGCAGAAAGTCTATGACGTTTCGGCCCTGTAACCTGGGCCTTCATCAAACACAGATGAAGGGGATGCGAGATAAATGGCAGCGCCATGGAATAGCGGAAACACTGCCGAGTGCTGTGCGCTCCTGCTATGCCGTGTTTCCACCATTCCATATCTCTGTGACTTGTCTCGCATCCCCTTTTAGGAATCTGTGTTTGATGAAGGCCCAGGTTACAGGGCCGAAACATCATAGACTTTCTGTTTGGACTGCTTGACATTAAAAAAATTTGCAAGACAAGTTAATTATTTTTTTTTTTACTAATTATTCTTGTCTTTTCTTCTTCGGTTTATTATATTTGAATGCGATACAATGTTTCAATGAACTGAACTTATTTTCCAACTCCTCCTTCAGTCCACCACGCAGAGCTATGGGAGTGCCATGTCGGACACAGCCGGGTCTCAGGAGAACTCTGCTGTCAGCACAGCCATGGTCTTTGTCCTGGTGTTAGTCATCAGGGCTCGGGGAAGCTGATCAGTGCTGTGTCAGTCCTCAGAAAGTCACGGCTCTGTCCTTTGTTACAATCTGTCATGGTGGATTGTGAATGTAAACCATTCCCAGCTGTCAGTTCTAGGACAAGAGGTGCTCCAGCGCTGCTCAGACTGGGTATTTCTGCGTCTGACATTGAAACGAGAGAGAAAAAGCAAAAAAGAGCACGCATGGTTGTGTTTAGTGTATGGTGTGCGTTGTCACCTCTCATCTGTCCAACCATCGGTCAGGAAACATTTACTACTGATGTGTATGGGTAGCAGATGTGGGAGCTGAGCTCACTTGTACAAATCATCCTTAGGAAAGCGGCGGGTCAGGCTTGAGAGAATAACCCCTGGATATCTGGCACAATGGCGGTCATCATAGGCGAGCTGACCATTCCACCCACATGATCGCGCATCATACCTTCACTCACAATGCATAAGTGAGAAGTGCCGGACAACCCCTATAGTGCGCAAACCTGGATCACGTAGACTAAAACTAGGAGATACTATTACTTCGTGCCAAGATTCTCCCCAATTCATTCCTTTTTCTTCATAATCTTTCAATCTTTGTGACCAGAGCATTCTTCAAATCCAATGGGCCAAACAAGTTCATCCCGCGACTTTATCATTCGGAGTCAGCAGTGCCATTGTACGTCTTGATTAATTAGGAGAATTGACCAGTTTAGGATGGTGGTGACAGGTTCTGAGATATGGCCACTCTTCCTTGTACATAAATGTTATCTATTTATCCAATTCAGTGTGGTCCTTGAGAAGATGCCCACGAACAAGAGTTGAGGACCATGGCTATTGGGTTAAAAGGGCTAGAGAGGGTCATTTTTCAGAAACAGGGAGTCACAGAAGCACAAGTAAAATAACATCCGAATGAGAAGAATAGTGGCCTTTATAATGGGTATAAAAATGACATTTTTGGCAAGTCCTATTTAAAGGGAATAGCCAAGGGCTGTACGTGTTATTTCTGGTAGTCCTATAGACCAGTGGTGGGCAATTCTCATGTTTAATAATTTCCCAAGTGCTGGGGGTCTGACCACTGGGACCCCCACTCATCCAGATAAGCGTGATTCTAAAAAGCAATGTTTGAGCGGAGTGGTGGTTGATCCTGCGCACTACCGCTGCATCCATTCTTATGGGAGCGCCATAGACCAGTCAAGTACTTGATTGTCCACCGCTCCATTCACACAGGGCTCTTTTGAGTCCCGGTTCTCAGGATCGGTGCTAGTCCCAGTAGTTGAACCTTCAGCAATCAGTAAGATATCCTCTATCCAATGAATAGAAGATACCTTCTACATTTTAGAATGCCCCTTTAATATCGAGTAGAAATAAGTATGGTGACTAATTGGTACTGCTAATACTTGTTACGAAAGGTCTTATTGTAACTTGTATTCTTACCTGTAGCAGCTAAAACCATATAACTTGCTGGTTTTTGTAAAGTTTATAAATCATACGTTCCTGTTATTCAGCCTTAAAGGGAACCTATCACCAAAAGAAACACTATTAATCTGCAGATATGGGCCTAATCTGCAGGTTAATAGTGTTATTATGCTGGCCAACGCCCGCACACAGCTGAACGCTCCCCAAACTTATGGGTGGCATGCCACTATTTCAAGTCCTTTGGCTGTCCTGTCCACGGACCAGCCAAGAACAGCCAAAGGGCACTTTGCTGTCATAGACAATGAATCGAGAGTCACTGTGCATGCCCGTTATTCTATACCCCCCCCGTTTTATGGATCAGTGGAAATCTTAGCAGTTTGACCCCCAGCAACAAGTAAGTTATCCTCTATCAAATGGATAGGGATTAACTTTCAGTCCTGGCAAATCCCCTTTAATTTATTTTTGCATGATCCCTGTCTGTATGTGGATCGCCCCCACGTAAGGGCAATGGGGTACTCGGTATCGGGTACTTCAGTTCCCTCAGCGAGGATGTCACGGTGGCCCGACCCAGACCGTGGTCTTATGAGGGGCGCCCAATAAAAGGCAGAGTTCATAGATAAGGGTAGTGTTCGTGACGCCACCTGTGGTATTCGGTCAGAGTGACCGACGCTGCTCAGGGGTCCGCTGGGGGGATGTTATGGCAGCTAGATGGTATACCTTCCCACAGGTGAATTATTTCCTCAGGGCTTCCCAGAAGTGTAGATGATGATGGTGGAGGATGTAAGGCGTGGCGAATAAAGAGGACACAATGGGTGCAGTCTCTTTACCTTTACTGAAGGCTTCAGCATCCACAGTCCAGAGTGCCGGATGACAGGGTAAGCAGGGTCTGGCCGGTCTGATGGCAATTCCTGAGTCCCCTTATCCAGGTGGAAATCAGTAGCCTTCCCCTTGCGCACAGTAACGTAGTAGGTCTCTACTTGCATAAGCTACCATAAGGTCCTCACTCTTGTTACTTCTCTCTCTCTGTCCCCCAGATGGATAGGACAAACACGTATGACGGTGGTGGCCTGAGGTCTGATGGCAATTCCAGAGTCCCCTTATCCAGGTGGAAATCAGTAGCCTTCCTTCTAGCGCTCGTGCGTTTTAGTACCCCCCTGCTGAGCAACTCGGTAAGGTCCTCACAACTTTTGTGGATGTTATGTCTTTCTCTCTCTGTCCCCCAGAGGCTATTTTATAGGGACCCTAGTGACGCCCCTCCTCCACAATTGCCACCGTGTTTGCTTAAGTGTTTAGGTCGGGCAGCCAACTTGGAATTGACTGTCCTGCCAGTCTCTGAAGTAACGGCATAGAGGTCTTTACTCCCTCGGTGTTCTGGCTACCGGATCTGCGCTTCAGATGGAGGCAGCCTGCTTCTAGCTGGTCTCCCACTGATGTTTCACTCCTGTTGCTATGACTTCTTTTCTCACTCACTACAGCACAATTCCTTTCGTGTCCTTCCTTAGCATGCTTCCGCATGGGTTGCAGGCGCACCTCCGTGTCCTTCTTTCCTTTCTCCTCAGACTTCAGTCTGGATCTGACCAGGGATCACCCCAGCCAGCTCGACCGGGAGACCTTTCCTCGTCGGTCCCCAGCCAGGAACTCTCCTCTCCTGAACTGACTCTTACTCTGACTGACTAACTTCCTAACCAACCCACCTGTTTTACCCTATGTGAGGAGTGGCCTAGTAGATAGAACCCTTAGCTCCCCCTGGTGGACTGGAGTGTGAAGTGTGTTGTGTGGCTGTGATACCTGGCAGGGTGAACTCCTTTGGTGCCATCAGACGTAACATCACTCCCCCTGGTGGAAGAACGACATTACTGCAATGACCAGGACTCTGGGGCGCTGCATATGCATCGAATAGGTGCCATGTAATACAGTAGATTGCTGGGGTTACAGCTGATTGGCAGTAGCCAGTAGATTATTTGTAAAAAAAATATATATATATGGTCAACCCCTTTAATTTCTATATTCTGACCTGATTACAAAGCTGGGTCTCCTATAGTCCCCCAGTAATAAGAGCCTATTACACCAGAACCTACTAGACCCAGCTGGAGATGCAACCATCATTGAATCTACATCTGGATGTCATACACACACATCTAATTGACCTATTACAACTTTACCTAAAATCGTTTTTAAGAACAAAAGCTTCAGAGCCATAAAACAGCGTGCGGCGGTTTACATATGTTCCCGTACATGCTGCTCGGGTTTACCAAATCCCAGCGCAGTGCATTTTACTGCAGCAGAATACATTAACCTGCAGGTGGTTCTCATTTCTATCAGATATGCACTTTTTATGTTTCAATAATTAATCGCTGCGTTTCTGCTCAGCTCATAATAACGATTAATATCAATTTCTCCAATTACAGCCATGTAATTAACTGCAGCAGTCTTTTTTTTTTAATTAGAAGACATTAAAGTGCACTAATTACACAAGAATGCCCTTAGTGGTAGTGAAATGGAAAATGCGCATAGACTGTAAATATACACAAACATCTGCTGGGGTCTTGTGGATTGCGAGCTCCGAGCAAAGTTGGAAGTTTCCTCTTGATCAGGAGGTGACTGAGACCTGTGAGACACAACTAGTGACATCATCGCACCTGGAACAGTGACATCACTTTCTCATGAATCAAGGTGAAACTGCTTGTACGTCTCTCCTCTATCAAATAGGTCCATTCTTCTTCTATGGACGGTGTATGGTACTAAAGTAAGGCTGAGCTGCAATACCAGACACCACCTGTAAATGAAGAGTGGTGCTGTTTCTAGAATAAAATTAGACCCTTTTATTTTTCCAACCTTGGATATAATCCATTAAGTCTCTGTTTTTTGTTATAGGTTGGCATTGAAAGACTCAACCATTTTGGGCCTGAGTTTACCGGGAGTGACGGCCCCTATTAGGACATATGAGCATCACAGAAAGGGGTCTTTCTATTAGCCCTTGTGAAGAGGCACTGCAAAGAGGCTGATTCATTTGAGTACAAGCCATAGTGCAACATATTGATGGGTGTTTCAGCTGCAGGACCCTTGGTCACCACCAAGTCCTCTTTTAGGAGAATGTTGAGTTGTGTCAGTATACACCTGATCAATTCTCTTGAAACCATAGATGCTTCCAAGAAATAATTCCATTATCATAACATAAACTATACTTAAAGGATTAGTCCCAGAATAGCATTATTTTCACAAAGCACCATAAATGCATATTTATGGTTAATATACAACACAAACTTTCTTTCTTGTGCCTTTGTGTCTTTTTCATCTCTGACAGCCCCTTTGTTCATCCAGCTTCTCATAGCTAAATGGACAGCTCTATATGTACAGTTGCCCAGCTGCACACTGCTTCTCCCCAGTGCTGCAGACCCCTCCCTCCCTCTTCTGTGTTTTCCTAACAAGTTCCATTTCTCCTACTTTCAAGTACTGCTTGTTGAACTGGGTCACAATTAATATAAAAAGTGTATTTAGGGGTTTCCTGGTGCTGTAATATAGAGGCATAAGTATCTGACTTCTAGACGGATGTGATACTTATTGGAGAACCATTGACACTTCGCTCGGCTGACTAATGATTGTGCTAGGATTTGGATCTGCATCGATTAAGTATTGATGGCCCATCCTAAGGATAAGACAGGCCTAAGGATGGCCTAGTAATATGGCTGTAGGTAATGTGCTTTAGGAATCATAGGACCTCTTTGCTTATGAATTAGAGTATCTGGAAAAGATGAGCAATTTGATTTATGCTGCCCCTGTCCAGTCCTATGTGGCATGTGGTCTTAATGTTTTGCTAGTCATCGCATCATAACGTAGGAGGACCTAGTAAACGAAGGAGGTACCCAGTATGCTGGGCCAAGGTGCCAGGGATAGAAGAGAAGACTCGCTGCCGCTGAGGACTACACTGGACACCATGAGTCAAATTTATCATCTCTAGTATCTGGGTCTATCGACATCTGAGGGGACCACAAGAGATGCATATGAGAGCCACATGTGAAACAATGCCCTACAAGATGAAGTCCTCACATGTAAGAGAACTTTAACACATGGACAGTTCAATGGTGGCCACTCGTAAAATGTTTCCACTAAGCTTCCAAAGTTTTAAGATAGGCCTCTATACATCATCTTATTGAAAACTCCTATGGTCCTTTTCAGTGAATACTTAAACATAAAGTGCTACCACAGAATCTAATAGAGGACGTTGTATTTAATGAGCATTGTCCTTTATTTACCCTTATTCGGAATTAATATGTGATTTTAGCCAGACTCAGGGGAGCAGTGCATTTAGTCATAAGCAGGGAGATTAGTGTCCATAGTCTCAGTTCGGAGACTTGCCAAGAACATCCCTTTCCTGCCAGACGGCACAATGACAAGGCCTCGGTTCATTCTTTTAGACTCCCCAACGTGCTGTGTTTGGAAAACAGTTATCCGGTGCAGGAACATCTTCCTGATGGAGTATATAGCTAATCTGCTGAATAAAGTCCCCAATGACGATAAGATTCAGCTGCCTTTCTTTATTTCAGATATTGTTCCATATTTCACACATGGCAAACGATTACAGTTCCATCTGCTTATTCTTATTCACTTATCAATTGGTCTGTGTTATGTCTCACCTGGTGAGGGAGATCCTAGAAGCCTTTGGTCTGGAAGAGCAGATGGAACGCAGCATGAACAAATACCGATGGTGCAGCGAGGAGAACCAGCAACGGAGGCTGTAGAGGATGGATGGCAGCTAGGTGAGTGGAGATTGTAGAGGTGGGATGGCAGCTGGAGATATGGCGTAGCTGAGTATGGAGGACAGCAACGTTGAACAACCAATACAAGCATCTTGAAAAGCACCTTGGAACAGCAGAGCTGAGTATATGGACATCAGAGCTAGATATGTCAGAAGACTGACTTGGACTGCGTAACAGAGCCCAACTGAGCTGCAGAGCTCAAATGGAGTAATAGAGTCTAGCGCAACAGCAAAACATGGTTGAAATAATGTAGCAGTGCCCAGTGGAATAGCGGAACTGAGTTTGTCAGCAGGAGCACTATATCAGGGGAGCCCAGTGAAATAATAGTGGCAAACATGCCTACCTACCTGAATACTCAGGCAGGGTGCAGTCACCTGAGCTGGCTTAAAAAGACCTAGGCATGTGATATTAGAGGTTATGCCATGGTTATCAGGGGAGCAGCGGGAGTTCGCAGGTGATGAAGAAAGAAGCAAAGCCCAGAACTATACAGATGAGTAACATTTTTTAGCAATAACTGAGCCCTTAATTCTTTTTCCTGCAGTGTACACACAATTACATTGCATTGTAGACCCTTTTCCATGAGTTAAAGTCTATTTGCTCAGTCTGATAATTGACAAGCCTTCACAAAAAATGCTCGATCCCTATCATCAACAGAACAAGCACAGTGCTTAATTGTCAGATCGGATAGTTTGTGTGGGCCTTTAAATCATCGTTGTCAACAGCACACATGGCTCTGTGAAAACAGAGGGAATGCTGCAGAAAACATATATTCTGCATGGGGACAGAGAAAATATATTAATAATCACTTTGCTCCTATACAGTTTGTGCCAGGCTTTGTGAAAACACCATAAAAACAAGCATCAATCCACTTTTATATAGTAGATTGGGCTAAGGGCAGAAATCGGCTTATGAGGAGCGCACTGTATTGTAATACAGGTATTTTGGGGAGTTCTAATAAACGTTCCTTCCCAGGGGAATAACCATAATAGCTTCAGGGGTTGCAAAAGCACCCGGGCCCGGAGACTAGAGGGGATCCCAAAGGCCCATTTGCCTCATATGAATAAAATATTAATATTAAAGACCTGTGTAGTTGGGGGCTCCATTGGAGATTTTGCATTGGGGCAGACAAGCTTCAAATCACGCCCCTGCTCCTTCCTTTATCATTTCAGAATCCCTGACAATATATTCTTGCTCTGCCCATCCTATAAATTTGCCCTTTCCAAAATAAAGGGAAAACCCCAATTTATTATGTTCTCCTGTGTATTCATGTCCAGTAAAAGTGAAGCATTGCTACAGGGATGTAATATATGACTTTGCATTTTTGCTGCATTCGGGCATAGCACACCCCGCACTGAATTAACCTTGAGGTTATAAGTATTCCTGGTCGTTCCCAGGAGAGATTTTGCTTATTTTTCTTATCTGAAGTTCAAATACTTAAATAAATGAAGTCAAAGAAAGGAATTCCTCTAACTGGATTCGTATTGTTCTCACTAAATAACCACAGAGAAATAGCTTGACATTTGCAGCGATTTGAAGTTTTGCAAATAAATACGCTCAGAGCCGCAAGGTCAACTCCATTTACCGTGATTTTCACTTCTCTCCAAAAAACTTGATTGTTGTTTGAGGGACTCGGTAATCAAACACAGACATTACATACGTGAAAGACAGAACAAACTATAAACTATCCTTACGGATGAGAAATCGCAGAACAAAACAATATACACTGTTTGTACAAGCCCTACCACCCACCATCATAATGGCCAAAAAGAGACATCTGAATTATCACACCTTTAGAAAACACCCTGTCGAAACTAAAAAAACAACAACAAAAAAAAAATTTTGTGAACTGGTTTGGGAGGCTTGTTCTGATACTGGATACCTGGGAAAAGGGGGCTGCCATCACTCCCTCCACTGATGGATAGCCCCGACCCAAAGGCTTTATTTCTGAAAAGATAGACCCAATCTTTCATTAAAAATGCTGTCCGGCAGATTAAATAATTGTTGAAAGGGTAATATAGTGGTATAAAAAGGTAAAAGAAGGTTTGCACAAATAACTTTCTGGGAGTCTTGCTTTATTAAAGGTTTTGGAGGCAATTGGAAAATTTTTCATTGCTTCCCAGAGTTCAAGAGATCTCCACTTTTTCCGGGAACCTCTTTGGAAAAAGGTTAAAGAAAAAGAAAAGTAATACTTATCTTGGTGTCGCGCACAAGTAATCTTAAGGAAGTATTGCTTCACTAAAGTTTTTTGCGTCAATCGGGAACATTTTCAATGTTTCTTAGGGTCCCAAAGGTCTCCACTTTTTCCAGAAACCTTCGGGAAAAAGTAAAAGAAGCAATACTTATCCTTATCGATCCCCCAAAGCTCCAACTTGGAAGTTGAGACGGCCTCCATTGATCTCCGCTTCCAGGTCCTATTTTGGCACAAAACAGGAATAGCTGGATACTCCGTTCTAACAAACCGGAGGGTCTCGGCTGTGGCCTTTGATTGGGTGAGCATTAATTTCCAGTGTGCCGAGACAGAACTAGGAAGTAAAAAGCAGCAGGGACCATCTTGAGTATCACAACGCGTCTTTTAATTGTTCATACCACTCTGAGCCCTTTGAAATGTATTCTATATTCACTTGCCTCATGCCTGCTGGACTTCGAGTGGTACAAACAATGGGTTGGTAAAGGGATACTACTTCTAACAATAAAAAATTGAAAGTTATGTATACCATAGTGAGGGGTCCATAATAAAGAACAAGCTGGGAGCGCTATTTTGAAGAAAATTGTCAGGTGTTTGTTCTCCCTTTTTTCACCATTTTAAATGATGAGGACATTTATTCTAAACAAATTTATTTTACTATGAATTTCCCCCAAAATCTGGATTCTGACGAATCCGAAATTTTGGGGATTTGATATGCTTAAATATGACGAAATAAAAGACAGTTGACTGTCAATGAATTACAATAATAAAAAAATACTTTATGTTCACCTTTCCTCAGCTGTTCTTACCCTGACTTTGTTGCTGACACAGCTCTCTGATCCCCTATCTTGGCCATCTTCCTACCTTCAGTTTTTCCTTCAATCTGGAGCACATGGTCAATCTGTGGCCCCACGGTCACGTGGGATGGGCTAAGCTTGTCATAATCAATCTAAGGCTTATGACTGGCATTGAGCTATCATGACATCAGTTGTCTCCCACGAGAAAAAGTGAGGCCTATTAAATTCCTCAAATTAACTTCTTGCGCCAAAGTGAAGGAAGTGCATAAGTCGGAAGAGCAAATGATCGGCGTAGAGGAGACTGGGAGTTGCAGCAGCGGCAGAGACATAAGAACATGTTAGAAAAGGTGTGTATACTTGACATGGCAATTGGGGTAGTTTCAATTCGGACTAAATGGATTCTACCACTGCAATTTCAGTACCAAAATTGAATTTCGATAAATTTGCTCATCTGACGTTTGGGCCAATTTCTGCTCAATTATGTACTTCCTGTTTAAATTCGCAAACTAATAGCAAATTTGCCCAATCTGAACCAATCAGGATCAAACCCAATTTCATCAAGAGCCCCATACCAGCTGCATGGTCTGCCTCTACGGTCATTATGCCTTTGGTTATAATTTTGCTTCCTATGTCTTCATCTAAGTTTAAACATTTCATTGACCCTGTTCTATCGTGACTAAATCAAGCCCTAAGATCAACTTGTTCTCTTTCTTATGCCAAAAAACTTTGCTGGGACTTCCTTCAGCTGTATTGTTTTTCAATAATACTTGATTTCATCAAACCAGACAATGCATTTATTATTTTAACGATGTTGTAAGCCAAGAATTACACGCCGGGAGAACGCTTCTCTTAGGATTGTTCTTTTGGGTCTTATTTATCAG
This sequence comes from Ranitomeya imitator, assembly GCF_032444005.1. Taxonomy (NCBI): domain Eukaryota; kingdom Metazoa; phylum Chordata; class Amphibia; order Anura; family Dendrobatidae; genus Ranitomeya; species Ranitomeya imitator. The sequence continues at coordinate 26,503,020 of NC_091288.1, forward strand.
AAAAATATATATGTTCCTGAAATTTATTATAGATATTTGTATATTACACAATATGGTTGTTGTTTATCGACTCTAAACATTCATATGACCCATATACCATCGGCAGACCACGCTGCTGAAGGGTCTCCCTATGTCCCCCTGTTTACTACTGTGCATCATTGACTTGACATGAGCAAACTGACTATATTGTACTAGGCCCCAAACATTGACCATGCCTACCTACATTTTTTGGGGACCCCAAGGTTCTAGTTTCACTCTGATGGAAGACTTGGTCATCACCTAATCAAAGGTATATAACATCCACAGAATATGTCAAATTTGTCTGACTGGTGTTTTTCCCAACTTTAAATCCTACACTGATGTCTAGAATGGGTTTCCCATGGCCAAAAGGTGCATGGGTCATTATCTACTGGAGAGAAATGTGAGCACATACGTATTGACCTCTCCGTTTATTCCCCACTTACTGTAGATAGAGCCAGTGGCATAGCGTGGGTGGCCAACACCAGGTCATGTTTTTTATGCCCCCTAGCCCATGAGTCAGTCATTACCACTCTCTGAGTCGCTTCCACCAGTCTTTATATTAAACCCCTTATTCCCCAAGTTGATGCATTTTAATTTTACTAAAATACTGATCTAATTAGAACTTGCGCTTTTGATCTTCAACTTTTTCTAACATTTTATAAATAGGTTAGACATTTGTTGGTGTTTGCTGTAACAATTGTATTACCCTACCCTAATCGGTTGCTGTTTATGCAGAGCACAGTAAATGTGATGAGTTTGTCATCGGCTGCTGCACTCTGCATAGGTAGTGACTGATATAACAAAGCTCACTGCATTATTTTAAGCTTTGTAAGTTCTGTTGCTGCCTATGTAGAGTGCAGCAGCCAATGACAATGCATCTTGCCTTTACGCTCTACATTAGCAGTTTTGGAAGGCGACTCTGCACTGCTCAAAGGAGAAGATGTGTTTGTAGACACTGATCACTTGACAGTGGAGGCTGGGGTGAAGGGGCAAATTTTGCACCCCCATAATCTATGACACCTGGGCTATCCACCCCTCTGATCATTGGTCATACCTGAACACCAGGTGGGACAATAGTCAGAAAACCCACATTCTGAAGGTAGATGTGAGTCCTACCTGTCCATAGTTGGAACTCAGAGACCAATGAAACATTTCAAAGGCTATGCTATACATTCCTATAACAGGAATATCCTTTCGATGACAAAGAAATTCTCCAAAATGTAAATTCTGCTAATCCAATAATAGATTTCTGGCTTCCAATTTTAACGTGAATGGAAACCCTTTTTAGACAGGATGAAAGAAGAAGCTGCTGATGACAGACTGGCCGTCTGCTGTCAGGTGCTGCCATTAATCATTATCGTTCACTGCTCTGGAGCAGGAGTGGTTGTATACAGACTAGGAAGACCTTCTAACCCTCGACCTCTCACCTTTTCTCTGTTCCTTCTCCCATCCAAGTATGATTGTGTCAGATCATAAAGAAAGCTCATCTTGATTAATTCACCTTTCTTTTCCCCTTGAAAAGACGATAGAACATGCAGTAGCTGATGCAGAAAGCATTATTATTATTATTATTATTATTATTTATTGTTATAGCGCCATTTATTCCATGGCACTTTACATGTGAGGAGGGGTATACATAATAAAAACAAGTACAATAATCTTAAACAATACAAGTCATAACTGGTACAGGAGGAATGAGGACCCTGCCCGCGAAGGCTCACAATCTACAAGGGATGGGTGAGAATACAGTAGGTGAGGGTAGAGCTGGTCATGCAGCGGTTTGGTCGATCAGTGAACATTACAGAACCTGCTGACACTATGGAGAACCTGTTTTATGAAATCCTTTTAACTTCTTAACTTTGGACCTAACGAGTCACTTGCATAAATATGTATTGGTGGTGACCCCTAACAATTGTTTGGTGAAAAATCATGGTGACTACATATAGGCAAAAACTTGGTTGTGATGTCTAGGGAAGTGACACTCATTCATCCAAAGATTGGGGGGTCCAGAAAGGAGAACCTAATCAATCCTGTATTTTTTATGACATCAATGTCTGTAGTCTGCTTACTTCTTAAAGAGGAAATGTCAGCAAGATATTTGACCCCTAACTAAAGGCATAAGTGTAAAGCCCCTTTAATGCTTATTTCATTCATACCTTGTTTTGTTGGTCATTTCTAAGAAATCCATTCTTGAAGTCTTAATTGCAAACGGGGCTATGCGCTCTCCCTTTTCTTCTCCCACTGCCATCCTCCGATCCTTAATTGACAGTTCGCTCTTCTCTTAGTGACCTTTTTCCCCTGCTCAGGTGGTCGGCACATGTGCACATGAGATCCTAATGACTTTGCAGGAGCTTGTCCATTGATCTTGAAACATTATTAGGAGTTTCACTGCACATGCTCCGTTTCTTCTGATGAAATGAGCCTGCGCAGGGAAGACAGTACACCTAGAGAAGAGTGAACTGTCACTCAAAGCCCAGATTCCGGAGGTGGGAAGGAAAAAGGCAGAGGGCACAGCAGAACTGGTAGTGCAGCGCCTTCTCCTCTGCACTTGTGATTAAAACTTCAAGGATGGATTTCTAAAAAATTCCCTAACGAGATACAATAAGCAAGGCATGAATGTATTAAGAATTAAAGGGGCTTTATACCTATTCTTTTAGTTCGAGTTTATATTTAGTTATGTTTATTTGTAAGAGTTGAATAATCTTTGCTTGATTTTTGTTTTTTTTGTTCAAGATTTTTTTAAGTCCTTATTTCATTATTAATCATCTTTATATTATTATAATTTTCATTATTGTCTTTTTTTTTAATGTAGCGATATGTCTTTATAAGTTTAGAACATTTTTGTCTTTGCATATTATTTTTCACAGACATCTGCTGGTAAATAACTCAATTGCAGCCCTTCCCTGCAGTTGTATGATGTGGAAAATTGGTCTTGCTCATGACTTATGTGTACATGTATGGGTTAAAAATATTTTAGGTAATGGTCTTATACATAAGGCTCATTATGGTATTTTATTACCTAACAACCCCCAAAATGTTTACATTGTGTCATATGCTGCAGGAATTCCCAGAAAAACATTTGCATAGAGCAAAATAAGCAAAAAAAAGGGTCATAAAAGTCCACTCGCATAGAATTCTGTACTATACTTACATTTGTTACCTACTTTAAATGCAAATTTCCTAAGAGTCTCTCCAGCATCTAAGCCATACTGACCTACTTATCTCCTTTCTTCGGTGTTCGTTACTCTGCCAGTTTTCCCAGTTGAGTTTTACATGAAAACTCAGCGCCGCCTGTAAATTTCCAAAGTAAAAATAACAAACTAAAGAAAAGACACAAACAGATTTTTGTTGTCCAATTGTAAACTGTTTCCATGAATAATTTACTACCGCACTCATCATTAATATGCAAGTAGCCTCCAAGTCAGACTCAACAGACAAATTCGGCATTGTTTGGGCTCGCCGGAAAACACAAGAAATTATAAAAAGTTTTTTTTTTTTTAATGAAAGCCGAGACATACATTTTTTTTTTAAGCAGACAATCCCTTTGATCTGTATTTCTGTCTGCCACTTTTAACTTTTATATTATGATGTTGCCCTAATAGACTCACACTAAAAAGCTTGTTTTCTATACAAGACCGTATACATTTCTCAGTAAAGTTGTTCTTAAAAGAAAAATCATCTCCGTCCCGCTCCAAAAAAAAACCAATATATCAATTAATCAGAAGTCAGAGCAGTGGCCAAAGTGTGGTAATTATGATTGAGTTACACATAGACATTGGCATTTCTTTAACCCTGCTGCTGTCTTCGGTCAAAAACGACCGACCTTGAACTTCAATATTCTTTAAAATATTCAAGATGTGGCTCTGAAACCCGTGGCCGACCGACCCATCCTCATTTAAGTCAATCAACCACAAGTTTCAGAACCGCATCTTGAACACCCCCAAAAATACCAAAGTTCAAAATCGGTCTCCCCAGACCGAAGACAACAGCAGGGTTAAGGTCAGACAAATGACAAAAGGGTCCACACTCTCATTGTAATCCCTGAGCTTTTACAATGGCCCCACTGGGGCATGAACAAGGGACAAGGGCTACAAATTTGTCTATCTCCAGAATCCCCTTTATGGAGATTTAGGGGGTGTAGAGGCAGCAATTGCTCCCGAGTCTTGACGCTTTAAACCAAAAGCCAATCTGCCACAATATGAGTGGCACATGGTTGGTGAGAGGCCTTGGTACAGATCGTACATTGGGGCATGAGAGGGTAAAGTTAAAGCCCCCATACATATTAGATAGCTGTCAGCTGAACGATCATTTGACCACCTGCTATCTTCCCCATACACAAAACCGTTCAGCTGTGCCGAGTGCTCCCATGTTCTCTATCAGAGAGCTGTTGTCAGTCTCCTCTTCTAGTGGTTTATCTTCTAGAGAACAAAAGGATCACGGTTTGGAAAATCCAACATGGATCCTTCTTTGTGGGTAGTAGGATGCCCCGATACACATTAGACTGTCGGCCAATCCTGCCAATTTCGGTAGCTTCAGCCAACTTTAGTCTAATGCGTGTTGGGCCTTTTACAACTCTTTAGGAACCGTTGAGATGGCAGAATCTTGGGCACACACTTGCCTATTCTCCCATAAAATGAGGAGATCTCCTGAAATCCTTGAAGAGCTGGCAAATCTCCTAACCTCTTGAAGACCAGAGCTTCCAGAAAGTTTCTTCTGCGATGTGTAATGGAAAAGGAATGGATCGGTGAAGCCTAAAAGAGAAGGTGCAGTAAAAAGGGGAAAAAAATTGAGCACGATCCCCTCCCAGAAGATTTGACCTAAAAGATGTTGAGTATGTTGTTAGGGCTCTGTATTAAAGCACCTAAGCTCTGGGGTGACCCTGTATATCACTCAGGGGCATGTGGAGGAACATTATGTACCACAATAAAAAGAAACCATAGAACGCCCCATTCCCTTCTGAAACTGATTCTATATTTTGCTTCATTTGATACTGAAATAATCGGCATAATAATTGCCATGAAATCAGATTCCTGGATGAGTCATCTGTAGTATTTAAGAAATAATAACCCAGGACACAGCAATTACCTGAACGAGCTCAAACATAAATTAAACATTCATCTAACATCTTAAACTGCTCTCGGCCCTCGGGATCATAAAATCGGGCAGTGAAAACACCTGCTCTGGATAGATTGCTCATACAAGTCTCGTGGTGTAGGTGAGCCGAGAATAAAGCAGAGCTGCGCTCCTGCAACGGGGCTTAATGCTCCCCATAAAACACTGGACATGGCGCGACAGACAAAACACAGGACAGTTTATGCGACCCATATAGAATCTTAATGTACTGTCACAGTAAGTGCTTCAGTAATGCTTTTCTTACAAGATAGTCTTTTGGTTGGCCGGCTGTTTTTACAAGGTTCCTTGATGCCTTCACGATTGGCTCTGGTAGTTTCCGCTTAGATTAAAGTTTGTCATCTGTGATTGGATAGAAGGAGCAAAGATCAATTGATCATGTAAAGTTTATGATCCGATTTTAACCGATTTAAAAAAAATCTTTTTATATATAATCTATTTAATAGACACCATGTAATACTTCATTTTTCCTACGGGGGTGCTGCAGGGAAATGAAACACTTGTTCCAAAGTTTCCCATTGGATTACATCTGATCACGGGAGATTTCAGCAGCTTGATGAGCTTAAAGGGGTTGTCCAGGCTAAATAAAAATTATTCCGACAGGCAGTTAAAGGTTAAAAATAGTAAATGACGCCATACATACCATGATAAACCTCTGTAGATAAATCACAGCTGCTCCTGTGCTCTTGGCCAGTACCTAAAATTATGATGTCCCATTTTATGGTCACCTGACCACGGAGGCATGTGATTGCTGTATTGGCCAGGCGGCTGGATTTGGATGTCATCAAATGCACAATTAATGACCTGACCGATGCAATCGTGATCATTTCTGATCATGGCCTAGAAATGTAATATTTCAGACCATTGCTCTCGAACTATGGAACTGTGTCCTTGCTTAGAAGATAATTATTGTATAAGCAATGTTAGAAATCTGTCCGAAATGCTTGAAATCACCGTAGGCCCAAGGCTTGGATTTCCTCCAGTATAAAAGTCACATAAATAATAAACCATGTTTATATTATATTGAGCCCAATGTTGTCCACATGCAGCGGTGGCCTTTCTAGTCCCTGGTACCCTGCAGGCAAATAAAAGCTTGAAGGAAATGGGCGGTCCGGAGGGATTTTCATCACTCTTTGGGTGCATGTGTGACGGCTTGGCCTGCGTTCTGCTCACTGCGATGGCTGCAGGAAATAGAAAGCAGATGAGGTATGTTTCCTTAAATCCAGAGCTGTAGCAGCCGGTGAGGTCCGGGGCCCGGGGGGGATTGCAGCACATGCAGCAACACTTAGATCAGATTAAACTTACACACTTTGACACAGAGAGAAATGACGGTTATTTTCGCTGGCGACCCTCTGGCTGATCGCTGCGGAACAGTCGCTGTTTGTTGCCGAATGTTTTGTTGCAACTTCCTCGTGAATAAACTGTGATTCCGCGCTGTTTACATTCCAGGGAGATTAGTAGATATACCCCACCAATTTATATAATCACTGTGTCCCCTGCTGCCTCCCCCTAAAATAAATAATGAAAATATGCAAGTGACCGATGCCGAGTGTCAATCACGATCTTATCCAAGGTTCATACGATGTAAGTACTGCCAACCACATCTGATAAAAGTCAAACTAGGCGACCCTCTAATTTGTATGAGGGTCTCCTGACTTTTCCCCTATAGACAATGTTGGGGGTGAGAGAAGGATACCAATATCCGATCCATTAGATTTCACACCGAGATAAGATCCTGACAAGAGATTCTGGCAGCGGCTCTGTCATATAGAGAACACAAGAGCGTTCGGCCAAACCGAGTGTTCCTGTGTATGGCGGAGTCCGGAGAAATAGCTGTTGACTGAACCATCGTGCTGTCTATAGTTAAATAGCGTGTACGGGGGGTCTTAAGCCTATATTGATATAATAAGATAGAATGTCTCTGTTCTCGGGTAATCTGGCTTTGTAATAGTGTTTGCCGCAGTTTTGGAATTTTGTTAGTCGATCAGGAAGAACAGTGTTATAAGTGACTGACATAGATGAGAGATTGACACTGCGTTGCTGAATAATACAACTAATTCTAGTTGTCATAACTCAAGAGCAAGCAGGACTTGGAATGCCCGGTTAGAATGGAGCGGTGGGACGGCTGGTGGTAGCCTAGCACTGTAATCGGCTAAATCCGGCACACCCCCGAAAAATATGAACTAAGCAATGGTGCACATGTGCGACCACCGCTACATTCTAAATAGGGCGTGGCAGCGATCGGTGGAGGTTCCAGCAACATCTGTGGATACCTGCAGAGATGGGACAACCCTAGAGATGAGCAAATTGAGTCATAACAAATTGAATTTGTTATGAATTTCCCCTAAAATTCAGATTAGCCAAAATCCAAATTTTTCAGGATTCTGTTCACATGAATACTACAAAATAATGGTGAATTGGTGAGAATTATTCTGGATTATTTTGTGAGTTGGGCATGAGTTTAAAAAAAATTCTACGATGTGAAGAATAGGCAATACCGAAAGGTATGAACAACAAAGATGACTGGGGGGAGCCAGCTGAGGGTCAGGCAGGGAGCTGCGGCAGCTGGACACGAGAGCATAATCTTTTTATATTTTTTTTAACATTGAAACAGATGGTCAGAATTTCCATGGGTATGGAAAAGAAGTGCACATACTGTACATGACCAGTGTTTTATTTACTTCTATGAGAGTAGTGCACAATTGTCCCCACCACGACCATGGACAGTGAATGGAGCAGCTCTTACGAGAGACCTGTGCTAGTGATTGGTGGGTCCCTGCAGTCAGACATCACCAATCACACATTTGTCAGCTATCCTATAACTGCATATACTGTTTGTCAGTGCAACTTTCCACTGGCCGTGACTCTGCGAGGAGAACAGTGTCCAGTGCACCATTTTGGCCTAAACCCCCCTCGATATTCATGCTCTGTGCACCCTCAATATTTGTGCTAGTATGGAGGGCAAATTTGGATTGCACAATTGATATGTCCCCTGTGAGACTGATAGTATTTAAAGGCTATGGACTCCGTTGACATTTAAAAAAAATTATTTTCCATATGTTAGTAATTACCTTTAGTTAATAAAATTGCAAAAATAAAGTTTCATTGTGCAATTTTTATTGCTTCATTCATTTTCAGACCCCCGGATATAATATTGGCAGCCTGATCCAAGTTTCAGATTTCTCTCTTGAGGGAGTATCTCTCCCAGTAATATAGGCTGGATGTGAGCTCTGTATGTATTCACACAGGAAGCACAGCTTCTATCCTGCTCTTATTTCCTCTTCATGTGTTTACCTTCTTTTCTTCATCTTGAGACTGTACATGTTTTCTCCACTCTTGAGAACTATGTATGAAGCTCCTTCCTGCTGTCTCTAACACTGAGAGAAAAGAGGGGGAAGCAGAGAGCCACCAGGAAAAGATCTAATGGGTTGGGAACATTTGAGTAAAGCAGTGAGCTGGATTAAAGCAGACTTGTCACCAGGACATACTGTACCTAGCCAGTTTATGCTCTAATTTTTTTCACACTGATCTTCTGAGAATTCAATTTTTTTAATTTTCCTTTTTAGATCCGCCATGCAATTTTATAGATATATTTTTGTTTAGTGATAACATTTATGGTCTTTACCAAGGGACATGGGATTCATCGGGAATCCTATGAGCACCACCTCTTTGACAAAGACCATAAAAATTAGAACTATATACCAAAAAGCCCATATCTTCGGAAGGAATACTTGGGAACAGACGGAATAAAATAAATACAAAAATTGGTCACTTTTGACCTGTTTACAGGTCCTTTTTAAGGACTTACATACATTCTGCAGAAGCAAACTGCTAGAAACTGCTATGATTATTTACAAATTATAGACAGTACTGTAATGGGATTGGAATTTCTACAGTTTCACAATACAGGCTATTTCACAGCGATTATACAGGGTCCGGGATATCAGTGACAGTTCAGTCCCCTCTGTGTAGGCAGCTGCTCCTCGTACAAAGCAGAATCTATTTTAAGGGAAATTTCACTGGAGCTATTACTCAAAAAGTGTCATATAACCTTAGTCCCAGAAAATGTATAGCAATTTCACAAGGGATAGCCAAAAGCTCACCGTCATGCATCATAAAGTTTCTTCAAACTTCAGCCCTGTAGGGGGACGTTTTTATGGAATGCCTTGACTTAGAATAATTCTGTAAAGGAACCGGTCAGGATGATTTTATTTAATCACACTAGTGGTATGGCTGAATAGGTCCTAGTACAACAATAAAAAAAGATACCTGACTTGTAGAAATTCGATATTCCAGCGCTGAGATATCGAGCTTTGAGCTGGATGCAATTTAGCCTGGAAGTGCATCAACACGCCCCCAGTGCACTTCCAGGGTAATTTGCATGGGGTATCAATCTTTGATTTCTCGGTGCTGGCACATCGGATTACTACAAGTCAGGTATCATTTTTACGGTTGTACTGGGACCTATTCAGCCATATCATTAGTTTGATTAAAATATTCATCATGATGAGTTACCTTTAAGGGTAAAGGTAGAGTTATTTACAAGTAGCGGAGCAGCTGGTCCAGGAAAAAGCTAGTGTTCACACCATTATAAGGCGGCATTATCAGCTCCTTAAGCCTTTAACATGCTCATCATTAGCCTGACTCACCCATAAATATACTGTAGATTACCTATAGAACCAAAGACTAACACATTTTACTTATTGTGGCCTGCCACAGCTATTATTAACAAAACATCAAAGGTTGGCACTCATAAACCACAAGTAAACAAAATGCACATAGAAAAAGCCCAAAACTTTATGTTTATATTGCTACATCGTATAAATTGTAAACAAAAAGTAGAAAACACATCTAATAATAATATACTGAAGGGACGGCCATGGGCACAAAATGATGCCAGACAGCCAAAAATGGCCAACTACACATCTAGGAGAGAATTATGCTAATAATCGAGAGAATCCCATGCTAATAATCAAAAGATGTTTTCTAATTTGCTAAAATATTTCTTCAAAATCAGCAACTAAATCCAAAGGTAACACATGCGGACTTCATCACAGATTTTGGTGCAGATTTGTAGACCGGTTCCGAAGTGTAATATTTATGTGATTTGAGAACTTTGCCCTTTTACTCAGTTCAGTAATGAGGGGCAGATGTACCACATGCATGTGTAACATTATCTAAGTGCCATCATCAATCACCGGGCAGCAACGCTGTATAATCAGCGGTTACTGCGTCTCATTATATGGCTCCTGATGATAATTATCAAGTGACAGAGGTGACGCAGGAGCGACGACAAGCATCGCTACATCTGTATGAGTATTTGTTTACATATGAAAAGGTATATTTAGTAATACAGAGACATAAGAAGTCACAGAGGACTTTGAAAGGATTAGTCTCTTCAAGGCTTTTATGAGCAAGGACTGAGATTCAGTTCGAAATGTGTAGGAAAGCTCTTACTTTCATGCTACCACCGAGCAGGAGAGGTTCTTCATCTAAGCCAAGCATTTGCTGGCTACTCTAACGTGGGTGAGCTGGATTGCACTTTATGTTCCTTTAAGGAACCATCTTCTCATGAGTCCAAGTTGGCTAAATGGGCCATATTTGACATGTGTCGTGACTGCTGAGTGTTACAATGGTAAACTAGTGGACCGGCTAAAGGTAAACTAGTGGACCGGCTTCTGCTTTTAGTTTAGAGTTGTGAGTTGCTAAAAAAGTGGACATAAAGAAACTTGTTTCGAATCAGGCGGGTGGGAAGCCCACTGCTTCTGCAGGCTGGTGGTCAGGAATCTCCCTGCAAGTTTCTGTTCATCTAGTAGTGTCCATTGCCTTTCAAACTGGAGAGAGAGTTTCCCGGCAATTGAAGTCATTAATGAGGAGAAGTCACCACTAAAGATGACATGTTGCTTCACCTGTTATTGCAAACTTTGCTTTCAAAAGACTATTCAAGCAGCATGCCTCTGCGTGAAAACCAATGTATGCAGCGTATAGAGCTGAGTAGTAATAAGTGCATACCCTATCTGTGTTATACTGTAATTATCTACTTATATTTATTTACCTAACCAAGTCCTTCCTCCACCATACTTCCTGCAGGGCGGGTACCTCTGAACCCGTCGCCTAACCCCTAGACCGGCAATTGCATCTTTTAAATGGTCCTTTCATTGATTTAAAGCAACATTTAAATGATTAAACAACAGTGATCAAAGCAAACCGCTTTTAAAGGCAGATTTCGGCAATATAACATGACCGGCATCTGCCAGATATGATACTCCCCTGCTCACTCCTGAGCCCACTCCATAGATTCCTTACATTGGGAAATAGTTAAAGGGGTTGTCCCCCCCAAAAATAAAAACCTATATCCACAGGGTAGGTGATAAATGTGGTCCCATAATTGGAGTCTAATTGAAGGTTTCCCAATAGACTGAGATGAGCATGCATGTTTATGAGGAAGATGGATGTGAGATGGTTACAACAGGTGCATGGAAGGGTTTATACAAAAAAAAGTTAAAGGAAGGGAGTCAATAATATCACTCAGCCTGTCTACTTGGTGATGAGAAATATGGCTGATATCCATAGAGCTTAGTATAGGATAGTAGGACATTGCTATAAGAGACATCACACTTATCATACAAGTCGGGTTATGTTCCAGACATCAGCCATCGAGTCCTTCAACATGGAATATTTCTTCATTTCATATCAGTTACAGATAACTATTGGTCCATTGTTTCTTCTCACAGTGGCAGATACGTAATTGATGCGAAAGGGAAATGTATTTGAGAAATTCAGTCTGACCTTTAGAGTCAATTGCTTCAGTGCTCTAGGGCTTCAGCCAAATATGCTCCCCCTTCTTCCCTATCCTTTCTACCAAATCATCAGGTCCAGGGCCGGAAGGGTGACTTCCAGCTCCCGACAAAACTATTTGGGTCTGTAAATGATCACAAGAGGAAAGTGTTGCTTTGTTGTTGATGAACTTCCGTTCATAGAGAGTTTGATTGTTCTCCGGGAGACCTGGATGATCGTTTGGATTCTCGCTTTGGCTCGTTTACAATTACTCCAAGTTTCATGGAAAAAAATCTAATTGGAAAATCTAATATAGAATAAATTATTATAATTTTTTTTTTCATTTCTCATCATGTTTTGTTCAGCTAATTATTTATCATATTTGGTGGTCTTGTTGCAAATAAAACAATGCCATGAAAAAGGGGCACCTTGGACTTCTTGGATCCGAATATTCACCTTTATTGCTGGTACTGGTACAAAAGCCTGGTTTTGGCTGTTGGTAGCTCAATTGACAGCAGAATCTGTGATTATAGCACAGACTTGTTATAGAGTTCAAGTCAGGCAACTGTAAAGGTTGGACCTTCAAGAATATTTCAGGACTTTCTTCTGAAAGCAAGCCTTGTTGGACTGTCGGGTATAATTGGGATAATTGTTCTGTTGGAAGGCTCAATGATGCCTCGGCGTCAGCTTCCTTACAAAAGGTGTGATATTTTCTCCTATTATTTCCTGATACTTGAATAGATACATCTTTTTTTGTCATGCTTTACTGCAAGCATCACCAAGCCACCACCATGCCTCACTGTGGGCATCACCAAGCCACCATCATGCTTCACTGTAAGCATCACTGAGCCACCACCATGCTTTATTGTAGGCATCATTAAGCCACTGCCATGCTTCACTTTAGGCAACACCGAGCTATCATCATTCTTCACTGTGAGCATCATTAAGCAACCACCATGCTTCACTGTAGGTATCACCAAGCTACCACCCTGCTTTGCTGTTGGCATCACTGAGCCACTGCCATACCTCACTATAGACCTCACCAAGCCACTAACATTCCTCACTGTACACCTCGTCGAGACGCTACCTGTTGTGAATTCTGTGGCCAAGCTCCCTCCTGTGGTCGTGAGTGGTACTGCGGCTGGTTCTGTCTATGAGCTTCCTTTGGTGGATGAGAGAGGTACTGCGGCTTCTGAGTTTCCTTCCTCAGGTGATGAGGTTAAGTCGTTAGGTGCTGCTCTATTTAACTCCACCTGGTGCTTTGATCCTGGCCTCCAGTCAATGTTCTAGTATTGGTCTTGCTTCCTCCTGGATCGTTCCTGTGGCCTGGCTATCCTGCATAAGCTAAGTTCTGCTTATGTTATTTTTGTTTGCTATATTTTCTGTCCAGCTTGCTATATTGGTTTTTCTTGCTTGCTGGAAGCTCTGAGACGCAGAGGGAGCACCTCCGTACCGTTAGTCGGTGCGGAGGGTCTTTTTGCCCCTCTGCGTGGTTGTTTGTAGGTTTTTGTGTTGACCGCAAAGCTACCTTTCCTATCCTCGGTCTATTCAGTAAGTCGGGCCTCACTTTGCTAAATCTATTTCATCTCTGTGTTTGTATTTCATCTTTACTCACAGTCATTATATGTGGGGGGCTGCCTTTTCCTTTGGGGAATTTCTCTGAGGCAAGGTAGGCTTATTTTTCTATCTTCAGGGCTAGTTAGTTTCTCAGGCTGTGCCGAGTTGCATAGGGAGCGTTAGGCGCAATCCACGGCTACCTCTAGTGTGGTGTGATAGGATTAGGGATTGCGGTCAGCAGAGTTTCCACGTCTCAGAGCTCGTCCTATATTTTTGGTAAATGTCAGGTCACTTTGTGTGCTCTGAACTTCAAGGTCCATTGTGGTTCTGAATTACCTGTTCATAACAGCTACCATGCTTCACTGTAGACCTTCCCAATCCACTGCCATGCTTCAGTATGGGTGTTCTGCAGGGTGTTCTGTTCTTTGAAGTGTATGCTTCATTCTTTCTCATCCAAGCTGATTCATAGTCCAAAAAAGTTCAAATTTTATGTCTTTGCTCCATAGAAATGAATCCCAAAATATCTGTATCATTTTTATATGATTTAAAAATATTGAAGCCAATAATTCATGTGATTTTGGGTCAGTAGAGGTGATGTCTTGGAGTTTGAACATGGAGACCTTCAGAATTTAGAATGCACCTTCTCTGTAAACTGAATTCTCAATGCCTACCACCTTTATCTTTTGAGGTGTTTTATAGTTGTGCAAGGGTCTTTGACCACAAACCTCCTCAGCTATCTGGTTACAGTCAGTAACAGTGTCCTCTTTTTGCCATGTCCAGGTAGTGTGGCCCTAGTTCTTTTAACTTTGAACTAGACTTCCAATCTTATCTCTAGGAACATTCAATTTGTAGAAAAAGCCTTTGAAAATTTTGGAGCCGCCATCACAGTTGCCTGACTTAAGCCCTATAGAAAATCTTTGGTGGGACAAGGAATGGGAATAGGCTAAGCTTCCTTAAGAATGTGCATCATGATTGCAGCAGCTCATAACTGCCAAAGGTGCTCTACTGTGTGCTCAAGACCAGAGTTGGTGCGACTAGCTTTGCACAACCCCGTCCATTGGCCACATAAGTAATGTGACCTCTAAATCGGAGACGTGAGAAAAGCTCTTACCTGCTGGCATCCTCAACTCTTCTTTTGATTAACCAGCCTGGTACGACATCATTGTAGCGGTGTGAAACACATGTGATGTCATGTTAGGCCATGTAATCAAATTAAGAGCTGTGGATGCCGTCAGGTAACAGCTGGTTCTCAGGGCTCCTGCCTTGTGGATACAGATTACTTTTACCGCAAGCGAAAAACTTTTGATTGCCATGGACAACACTGACATTTTTCAGAACCATTTTAAATGCAGAAAACCCTAAATAAATTAAAAGGGTTTTTATCATTATTTGCAATGAAGTTTTATACAGATGAAACCCGGCGCCCTCCTAACATTAAACCTCAGACATTTACATGGTTCTTGACATTTCGGTCTCTCTTGACTTTTTTATCTATCACACATTTCATGAAAAATAATCCTTACAGCCTAGACGTTATGTGGGAGACATAAACCTTTTCCCACTGCACGTATAAACTAAGACTTAATTTCCACCATCCCCGAGGAGGTGTAAAACCAAGTCCCTTCACAAGGGTAAACGGGTTTCTTTTTTGTTACGGTGTGTAAATTAGGGAACTGCTATGGGCTGACAAAAGTAAGAATCTCACCTTCTCCGCCTGCTAAGTGCCCGACAGAAAAAATTTAGGGGTCTCTGTGGATAAACACTTACTTCTGACCTTGGAAAGTACATTTGACTATTTTCCCTGTTTTATCTCCTTAATTGTATTAACCACATCATTACCAGAGTATTTCATCAATTATCGACCTATTGATCATTTTTTTTTTTTTTTTATGGGTTTGATGGCTCTCACTTTTTTTTTAGTTTTTAAAAAAATGTTTTTTTTTAATGTTTATTTGAAAATAATAATAATTGAAAAAAAATGTGCTTCAATTCTTTGCATAGCCACTGAATAGGAACACTGCTGTGCAGGACATAAATTAAATTTTGGATATGCTTTTTCCAATGCTCCTGAAGGTCAGGAAAAGGGGATGCCACTGCATGCCACTGCAATATTTTTTTTACAGCTTACCCACCCAACTAACCAAGCGACTTTTTTATGCATCCACACAGTAATAGTGCCCCTAGGAAAGCCTCTTCCAGCACAGTTTAATACCTCTATCGAATCCACAGAGTATGATACCCCCGTTATGCCCCTTTATACAGTATGATGCCCCAAAGATGCCCCCACACAGTATGTCACCACACAACATTATACCCCCAGTGTCCCTCTGCACAGTAGGGTGCCCCTAGTTTACTCCATACAGTATGATGCCCCTAGTGTCTCTCCCACACAGTATGATGTACCACGCATTATGAATGCCACCCAGACAGTATGAAGACTTCACAGTGTCCCCAAACAGTAAGATCACTCCACTTTGCATACCACACAATCTGATTTTCCACAGTGACCCACCCACATAGCATGATGCCCCTGTATTCCCCCACAGAGCAGATGACTTCAGTGTCCTCTGCACAGCATGATATCCCCACAGTCCCTTCCACACTATATGTTCCCACAGTGCCCTCCAAACAGAGTGATGCACATGTATCTCATGACACAATTTGATGTCCCTAGTGCTCCCCCGTACATCATGATGTCCCTAAAGTGCCCCCCACACACATTATGATGCACTTAGTGCAACTCCTCACAGTGCCCCCCATATAGTATGATGCCCCGCAGGATGTGCCAATTATGAGGGAGACTGTCATCTGCTAGCCAGGCAAAATCAAGTGGAACCAAATTGTGCTGGAAGTTTTGCAGGGTGAGCGACTTTGTGTGCTGGACCTGATCAGGTGACCCACAGGAAGGACTTCCTTGATATAAAAGCCTTAAGCGCCAAACTGCAGGCAGATTTGGCGCCAGAGAAGAGAGTGGAGCAGACGCACTCCAGGGATGGTGATGAGGCCAACGTAACAACCACATGTAGAATAAAGGTTATTTTCTTATATGTTATGGAAAAACAAGCTTTAACCATTTCTTTAACAGTCTACTACTTCATCAAGGTGTCGATCATCACCTGACAAGGAGCGGACTCCGCACAGGAGAACTCCGAGTTCCGCCTGCGCTAGTCAGGATTAGGATTTGTGCCCTACGTCAGTAAATAGTGATGGGCAAACCCCCCGATGCCGGCTTTTTCCTGCAGTGTTCGTGCGGTGACGTCAGCGCACGAACACTCCTGGAAAAAGCCAAAGACTGTCGAGTGCAGTGAATACCGCCGGAAGGTAATGAGCGGACCCAGAAGCAGATGCGGCTGGGAGACAGCGTGACAGGTAAGTATAATATTTATAATGTTTATTATTAATTTTATGCTTTCTTTTACAGCCACCCTGGATCCAAACTGGACCCGAACTGTAACACGGGTTTCCCATTGGAACCCGTGTTCAGGACCGTGTGACCAAACACTGTGTTCAGTACGGTCCTGAACTTTACAGTTCAGGTTCGCCCATCCCTAACAGTAAAGCTTAAGAGACCAGACGTCACCTGTCAAGAGCCGAACTCTAGTTCACTCCATTCCAATCCTAAGTGACTTCCGTCAACGGTCAAGCTGAGAAGATCTGTGAGGAGACTGCAACAGGCGGGACACGCCTGCGACAGGGGAGAAACAGTGATTGTGAGCAGGGCCGTCACTTTCAGCTAACCTCTACGGTGGCGGGTTCAGCTGGGATTAGGGTCATAGGTTGGGAGTTGACTGGTTGGTGCATGGGAGGCTCAACATGCTCTGATAGACGATGTTAGAGAGAGACTTGCAGCCTAGCGAGACTACCCAGTGACCCTCGCTAGGGCCAGATTTGTAGAGAGAACTTACGTGGTGCCTCCCACGACTGGGCACACTACCTTTGTGCAAGCAACATTAATGTTAGATATAGAGAAAAACTTTGATTTTTTTCAAAATTTACTGATGTCTTTGCTTTAATGTTGATTTGCCTAGCTACTAACACTAATTGTTTAGGCAGTATTTCTCAACTCAAGTCCTCAAGACCCACAAACAGGTCATGTTTTCAGAATTTCCTTGAGCAGGTGATGAAATTATCACTCGTGCAATACTAAGGATATCCTGAAAACTTGACCTATTAGTGGTTCTTGAGGACTGTAGTTGAGAAATACTGGATTAGAGTTACTTTAAATCACTGTATATAAATAGAGTTACAACTATTCCTGACTGTTTCCGCCTCGTGCCTTCGGTGCGTTGCATCCAGACACCTGCATTACAGACCGGTACAGTACGCTTGATGTAACAACATCATTACATCTCGTAAATCGAATATGCAAGAATATGGGTGCAATGTTGTAGATGGTCTTGTCAAGTTTGTATGAGATTAAAAGAAAGAAAAGGCAGTTTTTTTCCATAAATAGCTCAACTCTTGTTTGTTGTTAAGGCCATGTTCACACCATCCTTTTAAGGCCATGTTCACACCATCCTATTTTTAATGCGGAACCCCCGTGATTTTCCCGCTGCGGTTCCGCAGCTGTTTTCCATGCAGGGTACATTACAATGTACCGTATGGAAAACAGGAACTGCTGTGCCCACATTGCGGAAAATCCAAAAAAAGCCGCGCTGAATAGCTGCGGTAAAAAAGAAGTACCATGTCACTTCTTTTTGCGGAACTGCAGCGGTTCTGCATCCATAGACCTCCATTGTGAGGTCAAACCCGCAGTAAAACCTGCAGACGAAAAAAATATCTGCGGGTTTTCTGCGGTTTGTGGTGCAGAACCGCTGCAGTGTGGCTGCCCCCCCGTGCTCCAATCCCACCTCCCCATGCTCCGATGCCACCCCCCCGTGCTCCGACGCCCCCCCCCGTGCCCTAATCTCCCCCCCTTATACTTACCGGGCCTCCCGGTGTCCGTCCGGCCGTCTTCTCCCTGGGCGCCGCCATCTTCCAAAATGGCGGGCGCATGCGCAGTGCGCCCGCCGAATCTGCCGGCCGGCAGATTCGTTCCAGGCACATTTTGATCACTGTGATAACCTCACAGTGATCAAAATAAAAAAAAGGTAAATGCCCCCCCCCCCCCCTTTATCACCCCCATAGGTAGTAACAATAATAAAATAAAAAAAAATTTTTTTTCCCCACTACAGTTAGAACTAGGGTTAGGGGTAGGGTTAGGGGTAGGGTTAGGGGTAGGGTTAGGGTTAGGGTTAGGGTTAGAGGTAGGGTTAGGGTTAGGGGTAGGGTTAGGGGTAGGGTTAGGGGTAGGGTATTTTCAGCCATTTTAACCCTAAAAAAACTTCCTAGAAAACACACAGAAACTGCACTAAAAACCGCATCAAAAAATGCATCAAAAACGCATCAAAAAACGCACCAAAAAGCACCAAAAAACGCACCTGCGTTTTCTGCCAAGAGCTGCGGTTTTTAGTGCAGAAAAAACAGCAGGGAAATCAGGAACGTGTGAACATGGCCTAAGTCTGCTTTAGCCCGCCACCATTCACTTCAAAGGGACTCAATTGCATACATAGATCACGGACACATTTTTCTTACCAGATTAGTCAGTGTGAAAAATGTAATCAGTATAAAATCAACTTTAAAATCTATATTCAGGTTACAAAAAAATTATATGCATCTGTAAATAGCTCCATACAGCCACATCTATAAAAAAAATTGGCTGTTAAAATGCATAGATGCAAATGGGAAAAGAATTGGGCTGATCATTAAAGTGGTTTCTCCAGGAAAGATATTTACCAACTATCCACAAATAAGGTGATAACTGTTTGATCCCCCCACCAACCACGATCATTGAAACACGGGTTTTCATCCCTTATTTTTCCTAGCTGCAATTACATATTCACGCTGCCTGCTATTGCATTCATTGTCTATGGGACCAAGTACAGCACACAACTATCATGCAGTGGGGTAGATAAGTATTTCATCAGCTTCCGATTTTGCAAGTTTTAACAACTACAAAGAATGGAGAGGTCTGTAATTTTTATCGTAGGTACACTTCACCTGTGAGAGACAGAATCTAAAAAATAAAATTTAGAAAATCACATTTTATGATTTTTACATAACAGTCGAACAGCTTATCTCCGGGAGAACAAAAGGATTGACCATTAAAATTCCAACCTATCAATCCTTGTGTTCTCCAGCATTACCTTTCAATAGAGAGTTGGAAAGACTATCGACAAGTTTGGCAAACTTTTATGTAGTGTGTATGGGAGCCTTAAAAGGACACAAGATAATTTCTCTGCATCTATGGAAATGTTATCCCGTTCCAGCTGAACTAGCGATATGACACCTCGCGTGGGTTCTCCAGTAGTAGTCATATTGTCACTCGAGCTTCCCATACACAGATATAATTAGGAAACAGATGAATATTTCAGGAGTAAATACTTATATTTCATTCCTGTATAAATCGAGCTATGAAAACCGTAAAACAGGGCTGCAGAATGATGTTTCTGTTTATCTACAGGATGGTGTCTGGCAGGAGATGGAAACTCCTAATGAGATGTCTGACAACAATGTATGAGGGAAGCGCGCTGTTTGTCAGCTACAGGGGGAATGGTGCCACTAAATTGGCTCTGGAAGCACGTTGCACATTGAAGATGCCCACTGGCACACACGCTGCAGCCGGCACACACACAGAAGATACAGAACTCGCTTTTGTCACACAGATGTGTGGGTGGATTGGACTGAACGTGGCACAAATCCAACAGTTAGAAGCAAATTCATACGCTGACAAAGTCACGCTGAGCTACCAGCAAATGGTTTTATATCCGTCATTTCAGCTCTGTAACAAACATGACATTTCAAGAAGCATGCGCCCTAAAAATAGGCGATAAATAATGGCAGCAGGATCATACACATATAGACACACTTATATCGTGAACATGTCCGATCTACTGAAAAGAAGGCACTTCCAAAACAATGAAACCACAAAGAGCTGAAGTGTAATCAAACAAATCGCTCCATGAAG
This sequence comes from Ranitomeya imitator, assembly GCF_032444005.1. Classification (NCBI taxonomy): domain Eukaryota; kingdom Metazoa; phylum Chordata; class Amphibia; order Anura; family Dendrobatidae; genus Ranitomeya; species Ranitomeya imitator. The sequence continues at coordinate 26,523,511 of NC_091288.1, forward strand.
AGAACCCAAATTATTAATTTAAGATTTTATTAATCAAAAATTAAAAAGGTCACAGAACATAATTACAGACATACCCTGGAGGGGAACCAGAAAAACAACCTACAAACCGAGGTATAAGAACCGACCCAATAGCCCTGAATCAGGCAGAACAATCTTGTTGATAATGGATGGGGTGCACAAGCGCTCTATATAAACCTTGTAATCCAAATGGATAGCTTACAATATAATTAGTACAATAGTAAAGTGCCGAAGGCATCCTTTTATTAATGCATCTTGTATAGGAGCCCCCCATTACATACAGGTGAGTGCACCTCACATACCATAATTACAATTTGTAAAGAGGTATATTACCTGAATACCAAGGTGATAATGATGGATACTACTGAGTGGTGACAATAGCGGTGGTCAGATGCTTCCCCTGCGCCCCTACGCGTGTGCAGCGCCCCGGGGTCCTGGTCGTTGCAGTAATGTCATTCTTCCACCAGGAGGAGTGATGTTACGTCTGATGGCAATAAAGGAGATCTCCTTACCAGGTATCACAAACCATACACCACACTTCACACTCCAGTCCGCCAGGGGGAGCTATGCTTCTATCTATTGGGGCACTCTTCATAATTAGGTAAAACTGGTGGGTTGGATAGGAAGTTAGGCAGAAGCTGACTGGGCTTCACCCAGGCAGCACCTGTCAGGTAGACAGGGGAAAGGAGGAACATCTAAGAGCTGCAGACAGAGTGGGTCCCTGACAGGGGTGGGATCCTGTCAGAGGCCTAGATAGAAGGCCACAGAGCTGCGCCTGCCCCACGTGTGGCATCATCCAAGGAAAGAGACATTGAGAAGGAGAATTGCGTTGCTGAGAGTGAGAAACAGTCATAGCAAAAGGAGAGCAAACCAGAAGGAGTTCTGCCCTGTAAAAGGCTGCCTCCTTCTGAGGCACAGAAGCCGGTGGCCGGAACACCGAGGGAGTAAGGATCTCTACGCTTTACTTCAGAGACCGGCAGGACAGCTAGTTCCATATTAGTTGCCCAACCTTATACCCAGGAGGCACGGTGGCAACTGTGTGGGCTGGGGCATGATAGGGTCCCTGTAAAAAGCCTCAGGCCATCAGTCATACGGGTTTGTCCTATCCTATCCATCAGGGGGACAGCAAGAAAGAGACTTAACATCTACAATAGTTGTGAGGACTTCACCGAGAAGCTCAGCAGGGAGGGACTACAACATTCAGGCGCTAGAGGAAGGCTACTGATTTCCACCTGGATAAGGGGACTCTGGATTTGCTTCCAGACCGGCCGGACTCTGCCTGCCGTGTGATCCAGTGCTCCGGACTGAGGACGCTGAAGCCTTCAGTAAAAAGGTAAAGAGACTGCAACCTTGTGTCCTCATTATTGACTGCGCCTCACACCATCCATCATCTACACTCTGGGAAGCCCTGGGGACATACTTCACCTGTGGGAAGGTATACCATCTAGCTGCCATCACATCACCCCAGCGGACCCCTAAGCAGCGTCGGTCACCCTGACCGAATACCACAGGTGGCATCACGAACATTATCCCTTTAAAGACCTTTCCCCCCTTTATTAACGGACATTCCCCTAGGGCCACGGACCGGGTCAGCTACCGTGACATCCCCCTTGAGAACCGAAGGGCCCGGATCCGAGTACCCCACTGCTCTACCGGGGGGACGATCCACGCGTTTCGCCCATAGCTTCTTCCGGGGGCGTATCCACTCACACACACATATATACACAGTGTACTCACACATATGTATACTTACATACAAACATTCACATAAATACACACACACATATATACATACTTACACACATACACTCACCCATACATACACATAAATACACACACAGACCTATACACACATGTATATATAAATATATATATATATACACATACATAAATACTTACACATATAGTCAATTCAAATTCAAAGAAGCTTTATTGGCAGGACCAAATACACATTAGTTTTGCTACAGAACGTGTACTAATATACACACATAAACTCACACCTGCATACACATAAACACACACACACATATATATACTCACACATACATACTTACACACATACACTCACACATACAAACACATACATATATATACAGTATATATATACAGTATATATATATATATATACATACATATATACATACACACACATATATACACTTACACACAAATATATACACAGTGTACACACACATACTTACACACATGCATCCTCCCACACATACATACACACATACATATATACAGTGTACTCACACATATTATTCAAGCATGCCCAAGTCACTCTGTTAGCACACAAGCATGCTCAGATAACACCTTAACCCAGCATGTTTGCTCATCACTGCTAGGTAATGCCATGGCGTTATTATTAGTAGAGTTACGACCTCTGAGATCCTCAGTTTTTTCCTATCTGCAATGCATCCACAATTTAAATGATCTGTAGGCTGTAGCAGTGCCAAAGGACATCTTAGTCTTTTCCATATGGGTCCTGGCCTGGACTGCACCATGTACTTCTGATTTGCTGCTCTGTTGCAAATGGTATGTAAATTCATTTCTGCCATCTTTAACAGAATGTCCATGAGGCTTCGGGAAAAGGAAAAACTTCCCAGACTCCTTCAACAGTGAACAAATTTCCCAGTCTTTGAAGAAACTTTTTTAGGCCCCATTCACACATTGAGTATTTGGTCAGTATTTCACATCAGTATCTATAAGCCAAAATCAGGAGTGGAACAATCAGAGGAAAAGTACCGTACTGACCAAATACTGAATGTGTGAACGTGGCTTATGTGTGATGTTGCAGCAGTGACATCAGCACATCCTCCTTTTTGCATTCCTGCTGCCAATCATATGCTGGCCACAGATCTCAGCAATTAGATACCTTCATCAGGATACCGCCTCTACAGGGATATTGCAGAATTACATGACGCCTTTTGAAATAAATAGGGAGCCACCATGCATGGTCATACCAAGTCCTCCAGTGGGAGAATTACTTTTTCCATTGCCTAATAGAAGGGTTTATGAGACTGGGACATCCCTCTATGATATCTACAAACCCTAAGGGATTGCCCTGAGACAATGTATTTGCCTTTTGGAATTAAAAATGTAATTTTCTACCCCCCTCTGCATCCTGTGCTGCTTCCACCGAGCTTTTATCACTCTGATATAGTGCAGGATTCTTACTAAGTGCGGCTTCTTAACGTTCATGCTCTGATAAACCCCCTTTTCTGGCTCTGATTTTCTTTTCAGTTGCATGGCAAGTATAAAAGCAAAAAATATTTTTTTGCCATAAATTACATTGGATCCTGATTCATCGTTCTTCTCCAAGTTCTCAAAATATCACTTTATGGCTTTGTGCGCTATTTTGAGAGGACGAAAGCTGCCAGCGCCACCGCACCAAGCTGTTTTCCTCAATGATGTAGGTGTTATGTACAACACTCTACCTATCACGAGTTATATAAAGCAATGAATCATAGCAACGTACGAGGACGGAGCATATGGTCGATTTCAATATTATCATGATCTACAACCCACCACGTGTGGATCATTCAATTAACACTACTCTGTACTACTGTGTGTTGAAAATTAATTTTTTAATACATGTTTTTTTCTTAAAGGTGGGTCGTCGTTCCAGTTAGTAAAAAAAAATCATATACCCAATGTTCAGGTTCCTCATCTCCTGACCAGAATGGAGAATGATTACAGAGTATGACTTTATCTTTGGAGGACCTAACAAATTTATATTAATGGACACTGTGTAATGCTCAACATCCCCTGCGGAGGCACTGTTGGGAAACGGAACACTTATTGCCAGGTTTTACTACAGATAACAACAGATGATCTTTGGGGGTCCCAACAGTGGAACACTTTAAGACCAGCTTATTGTCTAGGTATAAGACTATAAAACCTTCCTGATCATGTTACAAGGAATGATGATAGCAACTTTGGTCACAGCCACCCTTTTTGACAAATCATTCATTGTGAACCCTGTGATGATGGTATACCAGGACTTTGCATAGTAGCATTTAATGGATGGGGAGTAGGATTGTATCACAGGGGCTGGTTTGGCACCATCATTTTGATGGGGGTATGCATGGGTTCTGCGCATGCTGCCCTGTGGATGTGCTGCAATCCCTCATTGAGACGCAGGACTGATATAGCAAAGCCAGAGAAGTGTTATGGGTTTTGAAGGATCCAAAGAAAAAACATAAGCCTGTTGATGGGTGGTATACATCACAAACAATAGAAAAAGAAAGTATCCATCTAAAATGAGATGGGGTCCATGGCTGGAGTGACTGATTATGAGACCGAGCATCCATAGGCTGTATTATGTGCTCTATCAACCCAGCGTGGGTGGAAGTAGAGTGACCCTTGAGAATAACCCTAAACTGTTGAGCCACGGCTGGCAATTTACAACCAGTATTAGGGTGATTTTGGCCTAGTTTTTCCTTTGGAGGTGGTTTCCACATTTTAAGAGTCAAAGTGCCACTAAAATACCTCGTGTGGCCTGGAAGCCACACATTATATGGCACAGTAAGTATGGACACTGGAGTAAAGTCCTTGTCTGTGCCATAGTACCTGCCCTCTGGGTGTATCCCCTAACAGGACCATTGTAGCGAATGGGTAACCATTGTAATGACTGGCACAAGGTGGAGGCTTCGGTGAAGTGGCTGGACAGAAACACGATCCTGGCTGCCACAATCAGGATGGATTGGAGATGAGAAAATTTAGTAATGGGGAGACCGATCAGAAGAGAATTGCCATACTCCAGACGAGAGTGAATAAGAGCGACATTAAGAGTTTTAGCAGTTTGAAAGGTGAGAAAAGGTCGGATTTTGGAAATGCTTTTAAGATGCAGGTAACACAAGCGAGTGTGTGATTGGATATAGGGAATTAAGGAAAGTTGAGTGTCAAATATGACCCCAAGACAGCGGGCGTGCTGCTTGGGAGTTATGGTTGATCCCTCCAAGGTAAATTCAATGTTAGGTAGAATAAGGTTAGTTGAATGAGGAAACACAAGAAGTTCAGTTTTGGATAGATTCAGTTTCAGACAGAGGGAAGACATTCCTTGGTATTTTGTATTAGGGTTCAGATGATGTCAGGGGAAGAAGTGTATAATTGTGTGTTGTCAGCTTAACCCAAATCTATTGATTGTTTAACCAGTAAGGGCTGTGTATAGAGAGAAGATAAGGGGGCCTAGGACTGAGCCCTGGGGAACCCAGATAATAAGGGGACAAGGAGAGGAGTGAAGGAGTGGCAGGGAGAGGTAGGATGAGAACCAGGAGAGAACAGTGTCCTTGAGGCCGATGGAGCGGAGCATAGTGAGCAGGAGCTGGTGATCCACAGTGTGAAATGCAGCCCAGAGATCCAGGAGAATCAGCAGGGAGCAGGGACCATTAGTTTTCACTGTTAATAGGTCATTAGAGACTCTAGTAAAGGCAGTTTCAGTAGAATGTAAAGAGCGTAAACCAGTTTGTAGAGGGTCAAGAAGAGAGTGATCTGAGAGAAAGCGCGTTAGACGGGAGTGGACCAAGCGTTCCAGGAGTTTATATATGAAGGGAAGATTAGAGACATTTCTATAGCTAGCAGCACGGTCCTGGTCGAGGGATGTCTTTTTAAGTAAAGGAGTTATGATGGCATGTTTAAATGAGGAGGGAAAGATACCTGAAGAAAGAGAGAAGTTAAATAAATTCTGTAAAAAGCAAATCAAGGCAGCAAAGATTGAGACAGAAAGACTCATTGCCAGAGAGAGTAAAAATAATCCCAAAATTTTCTTTAACTACGTAAATTGTAAGAAACTAAAAAATGATAGTGTTGGCCCCCTTAAAAATAGTCTGGGTGAAATGGTGGATGAGGATAAGGAAAAAGCCAATACGTTAAATGATTTTTTTTTCATCAGCATTTACACAAGAAAATCCCATGGCAGACAATATGATCAGTGATAAAAATTCCCAATTAAATGTCACCTGCTTAACCCAGCAGGAAGTACAGCGGCGTCTAAAAATCACTAAAATTGACAAATCTCCGGGCCTGGATGGGATACACCCCCGAGTACTGCAGGAATTAAGTACAGTCATTGATAGACCATTATTCTTAATCTTTAAAGACTCCATAATAACAGGGTCTGTACCACGGGACTGGCGTATAGCAAATGTGGTGCCAATATTCAAAAAGGGAACAAAAACTGAAATGGGAAATTATAGGCCAGTAAGCTTAACCTCTACTGTGGGTAAAATCCTGGAGGGCATTCTAAGGGACACTATACTGGGGGATCTGAAGAGGAATAACCTCATGACCCAGTATCAGCACGGGTTTACTAGGGACCGTTCATGTCAGACTAATCTGATCAGCTTCTATGAAGAGGTAAGTTCCGGACTGGACCAAGGGAATGCAGTGGACGTAGGGTATATGGACTTTTCAAAAGCTTTTGATACGGTGCCACACAAAAGGTTGATACATAAAATGAGAATAATGGGGATAATATGTGTAATAATATGGGGAAATATGTGTAAGTGGGTTAAGAGCTGGCTCAGGGATAGGAAACAAAGGGTGGTTATTAATGGAGCACACTCGGACTGGATCGCGGTTAGCAGTGGGGTACCACAGGAGTCAGTATCGGGGCCTTTTCTTTTTAACATATTTATTAGTGATCTTGTAGGGGCATACAGAGTAGAATTTCAATATTTGCAGATGACACTAAACTCTGCAGGGTAATCAATACAGAGAAGGACAATTATACAGTATATTACAGGATGATTTATGTAAACTAGAAGCTTGGGCTGATAAATGGCAAATGAGCTTTAATGGGGATAAATGTAAGGTCATGCACTTGGGTAGAAGTAATAAGATGTATAATTATGTGCTTAATTCTAAAACTCTGGGCAAAACTGTCAATGAAAAAGACCTGGGAGTATGGGTGGATGACAAACTCACATTTAGTGGCCAGTGTCAGGCAGCTGCTACAAAGGCAAATAAAATAATGGGATGCATTAAAAGAGGCATAGATGCTCATGAGGAGAACATAATTTTACCTCTATTCAAGTCACTAGTTCTACCACACTTAGAATACTGTGTACAGTTCTGGTCTCTGGTGTATAAGAAAGACATAGCTGAACTAGAGCGGGTGCAGAGAAGAGTGACTAAGGTTATTAGAGGACTGGGGGTCTGCAATACCAAGATAGGTTATTACACTTGGGGCTATTTAGTTTGGAAAATCGAAGGCTAAGGGGTGATCTTATTTTAATGTATAAATATATGAAGGGACAGTTCAAAGACCTTTCTGATGATCTTTTTAATCATAGACCTGAGACAGGGACAAGGGGGCATCCTCTACGTCTGGAGGAAAGAAAGTTTAAGCATAATAACAGACGCAGATTCTTTACTGTAAGAGCAGTGAGACTATGGAACTCTCTGCCGTATGATGTTGTAATGAGTGATTCATTACTTATATTTAAGAGGGGACTGGATGCCTTTCTTGAAAAGCATAATGTTACAGGGTATATATACTAGATTCCTTGATAGGGTGTTGATCCAGGGAACTAGTCTGATTGCCATATGTGAAGTCGGGAAGAAATTTTTTCCCCAGTGTGGAGCTTACTCTTTGCCACATGGGGTTTTTTTTTGCCTTCCTCTGGATCAACATGTTAGGGCATGTTAGGTTAGGCTATGGGTTGAACTAGATGGACTTAAATTCTTCCTTCAACCTTAATAACTAAGTTACTATTTTACTATGTAAATATTTTAGTTAGGAGAGTGGTGACAACCGGTGATAAAGACTGCAGGAGATGTGAGGGAATAGGGTCACTGTTGCAGGTTGTAGGCCGAGAAGAAGCGAGGAGCCAGATACATTCTTCTTCTTTAACAGGCTCAAAGATAGCAAGTGAGCTTGGAGTGCCGCAGGTAAGGGGATCCAGGCTCTGAGAAGATTGGGCAGAAATGTCCTGATGGATGTGGGTGATTTTTTATAGGAAATGAGTGGCCAGATCCTCACCACTGAGGTTCATGATGAGGGTCTGTGCTTTAGAATTTAGGAGAGAGTTTAGGGTTTCAAAAAGTCAATTTGGATTGTTATCAAGGGAAGTGATGAGGGTGGTGAAGTAGCATTGTTTGACCAGATGAAGGGCAGAGTTATAAGTTTTGAGCATGAAATTATAGTGGATGAAATTCTCTGCTAAAAGGGATTTTTTCCACAGATGCTCGGCACACCTTGAGCAACGCTGAAGAAAGCGTGTTTGCATCATGTGCCAGGGTTACCGTCGTCTGGGTCAGGTCTTTCTGCGTACCATGTGCTGCTTCATCCAGGGCGGCCTGCAATGTATTATTGTAATGAGGCAATGCTAAGTTTGGACAGGAGTGGGAGGAGATGTGAGCTAAAGATGAGTGTACATTGTCCATAAGCTGCTGGACGGGAAAACACGAGAGGGAGCCGGGACGGGACTCATGGAAACTGCGAAGCCAGGCGGAGTATCCCAGGGGCTGAGGAAGCCATTAAGCGAAGGGATTGCTCAGCAGAACAGAACAGAGAATGTGGAACCGTACTGTGCTATAACATCAATTGAACTCATGATGCTAATTAAAGTTGAACTGTTTGTTATCAAGCGAGTATCCCCTGATTTGTGTGGATTCGGGAGTCTGGAGACAGCGGATATCTGCGGACGAAATGTGACTGTTCTGCACCACACCCACATAATATGGGAATCGGGACACTGTATATTTGTAGGGTGCAAGGGTAAGGGAGCACAACCCTCACATGTGCACTTCCGCTCCATTTAAGAAGGGGCTGTCCAGCACTATTCTCAGGGCTACATAGTCCCACTTTCGGGATTGTTGGAGGGTCCATAGGTCGTATGGATACGGGAAAGCTTGCTGTTTTTTGATCTGGCAATATCCTTTATCTAGCTGAAACACCTCCTGATGATGCACCTTCACTTCTAGGAAGCAATATTTTAAGTTCTTTCCTTGGAGGAAGGCAAGGAAGTGCAGCGCCCCAGAGATCTGGTCGTTGCGGTATGACACTTTGCTGCTAAGGGGAGTGATGGTACGTCTGATGGCACTGAAGGAATTCTACTGACCAGGTATCACCAGCACACATTACACTTCACACTCCGGCCACTAGGGGGAGAAAAAGGCTTTATTTATTGGGCCACTCCTCACACTGGTAAAACTAGGGGTCGGGTAGGAAGTTAGTCAGAAGCTGACTGGGTTGGATTCAGGCAACATCCCGTGGCAGGGGGTGTTGCAGGGAGAAGACACAGGGGGGTCCCTGTCGGGCATGAGAACCTGGCAGGTACCTAGCGAAGAGAGCAGAACGTTACGGAACCGCGCCTGCACTACCTTGCGGCGGTATCCTAAGAAAGAGATACGAAGCGAAGGGTATTGTGGAACAGTGAGAAACGAGATCAAGTACAAAGGAGAGCCAGTAGGAGTCGTGCCGTGAGACTGAGGCAACATCCTACTGAGGCGCGTAGCCGGTGGCCGGAACACCGTGGAAGTAACTGACTCTATGCCTTACTTCGAACTCCGCAGGACAGTTAATTATAGGTTGGCTGTCTACCTTAAATTTCCTACGAAGACATAGGGGGCAACGCGTGGAGAGGGACGTCTCTAGGGTCCCGGAAGAGCTCCGAGCCTTCCCGTCATACGGGTGCGTCCTAGCCATAATATATCTGGGGGACGAGAAACTAGTAACATCTGGAACAAGAGAGAGAGAAAGAATTAGAAAGAACTAGAAAGAACGAACGAACGAGAACAGAAGTTGTGAGGACTATTCCGAATGCTCAGAAGGGTAGCACTACAACACACAGGCGCTAGTGGTAGGCACTGATTTCCACCTGCAAAGGGAACTCTGGATGTGCCCATCGGACCAGCCGGTCTTAGAAAGCCCTGTTAACCGTGCTCTGGATTGCGGATCCTGAAGTCTTCAGTAAAGAGGTAAAGAGACTGCAACCTTGTGTCCTCGTTATTGTCTGCACCTCACACCATTGCCATCTACATCACTGGGAAGCCCTGGGGGACATACTTCACCTGTGGGAAAGTATACCATCTAGCTGCCATTCCATCACCTCAGCGGACCCCAAGCAGCGTCGGTCATCCTGACCGAACACTACAGGTGGCGTCACGAAACCTTGACAGACTCCTATCGCCTTTTATTGGACGCCCCTTAGCAGGGTCACGGACCGGGTCCAGCCACCGTGACAACCCCAGAACTGAGACAGAAAGGACCGGTACCGAGTAACCCGTGGCCCTGTGTCTGGGGGCGATTCAGAAGCAAATTACTTTCATACCGTTTTCTTGAATTAACGTTCCCCTATGCATTTCTATTCTCAGAGTATAGTGGGAGAGTGAATTATTATTTGCTATAGGTTTCAATAAACGTTATGGCATTGATTAGCGCTATTTGTCATATTTATTTTACCGTCTGACTTTGTGTACAGAGAGGGGAGAATGAAAACCAAAAGCTGGAATAAAAGGGCTTTATTGGCTATAATGATGGAGTTAATAGGGTTGAAGTCGCCTTTCGATCTCACAGAATTGCTTTACAGTCTCATGTTCCATTCTCCGACGGGCCACTAACTCGATTTGCACTGTCTCAAATCTGGTCTTTTCCTTACTGATGAGAATTTTGTGGTTTCCTAGCAAATGTGCGGGGAGTTTAGAGCACCTAAACGGATTACAGGTTAGGCAGGGAACAATTTTCAGTTTCAAGTGTTTTAAACAGATATTCTGCCTTCATTTATTACTATTCCACGGTTGCTAAAATGATCAAATAACATAATGGTGGAAAACTTGGAGAATATAATAATGCATCATAGAGTAATATAATGATATAATACAGTAATACAAACAAATAAGAGTACAATTATACTATAATAATACAACAGTACTATAATATAAGAAAATTATATAACAATCACACAATGATATAAAAGTACAATGATCTTATAAAACACAATGATAGTATGATCTGATGCAATAATATGATAATACAGTGATATAATAATATGCAAATGTAAGCATAGTATAACATAATACAATATTATACAATGATAATATAATAATGAAATTCTATTAGACAATTCTAATATAATTAAATTATATAATATAAGAATATAATGATATAATGTAGGAATACTGTGATAATATAATATAAAAATATGACATAATAACATAATAATAGAGTAATACATTTTAATAATACTAATATATAATAATATGCAAATACAATGATAATATAATACCATAATATAAGAAAAGAATACATGACAAAATAATATAATAACAAAATTATATAAAAGTACAATGATATCATATAGGAATTCTATGATAATATAATATAAAAATACCATGATGTAATATGAGAATACAATGATAATACAATTTAATAATACAATAATATAATAAAAGAAAACATGATAATATAATAATGCAATTATTTAAAAGTTCAACGTTAATATAATATACTAAATGGTGGCCCGATTCTAACGCATCGGGTATTCTAGAATATGTATGTAGTTTATTTATGAAGTTTTCAGAATAATGCAATTTATACACAGGATTTGGCAGTCCGGGCACGACCAATTAGCAAAGCGTGGTTCAAATTCTGCGCCAATTCGCGGCCGGACTGCGCCTGTCGCTGATTGGTCACGCCCGGCCGTGAACAATCAGTGAAGCCAGGGCCGGCTCCAGGTTTTTGAGGGCCCCGGGCGAAAGAATCTCAGTGGGCCCCCCTCTTTAACACATACCACGATTCATGATGCCCAGATACAGCAGAGAAATATAGCACAGCCAAGTAGCATACAGCCCACGTAGTATATAACACAGCCCACGTAGTATATAACACAGCCCACGTAGTATATAGCACAGCCCATATAGTATATTGCCCAGCCACGTAGTATATAGCACAGACACGTAATATATTGCACAGCCACAATATATTGCACAGCCACGTAGTATATAACACAGCCACGTAGTATATAACACAGCCACGTAGTATATAGCACAGAGACATAGTATATAACACAGCCCGTGCAGTATATAACACAGGCCACGTAGTATAGACCACACTGTGATGTAGTATATTGCCCAGCCACGTAATATATACCACAGCCATGTAGTATATAGCACAGAGACGTAGTATATAACACAGCCCATGCAGTATCTAACACAGCCCATGCAGTATATAACACAGCCCACGTAGTATATTGCCCAGCCACGTAATATATTGCACAGCCACGTAATATATTGCACAGCCACGTAGTATATACCACAACCACGTAGTATATAGCACAGAGACATAGTATATAACACAGCCCATGCAGTATCTAACACAGCCCATGCATTATATAACACAGCCCACGTAGTATATTGCCCAGCCACGTAATATATTGCACAGCCACGTAATATATTGCACAGCCACGTAGTATATACCACAGCCACGTAGTATATAGCACAGAGACATAGTATATAACACAGCCCATGCAGTATCTAACACAGCCCACGTAGTATATAGCAATGTGGGCACCATATCCCTGTTAAAAAAAAGAATTAAAATAAAAAATAGTTATATACTCACCTTCTGTCGGCCCCCAGATCCAGCCCAGGCATTTACCAATGCTCCTCACGACGCTCCGGTCCCAAGAATGCATTGCAGTCTCGCAAGACCGCTACGTCATCATCTCGCGAGACCGCAATGCATGGACCGGAGTGTCGCGAGGAGCAGCGGGAAAGGCGATGGAAGGTGAGAATATAATGATTTTTTATTTTGTTTATTATTTTTAACATTAGATCTTTTTACTATTGATGCTGCATAGGCAGCATCAATGGTAAAAAGTTGGTCACACAGGGTTAATAGCAGCGTTAACGGACTGCATTACACGGCGGCATAACGCGGTGTAACGCAGCCATTAACCCTGTGTGAGTGCTGACTGGAGGGAGCACTGACAGAGAGTAGGAAGGGGCGAATTTGCAGCCGGACTGTGCCCGTCGCCGATTGGTTGTGGCCTGGCGGTCGCGACCAGTCTGCGATGCAATATTTCCGTAACAGACAGACAAACAGACGGAAGTGCCCCTTAGACGATTACATATATAGATAGCAGAAAATAGAAAAAGATGTGGCACTCACCAAATTATGCTTATTAAAGTCCTTTTATTCTCCCATTACTTGGGCTGAGGACATAACTTCACGAGCGGCAGGTCCATACGGGGGTGGAGGGAAACAAAAACCCTGCACCCCCTGTTTTTGTTTGCCTGTTGCTGTTGAGCACCGCAATGTGAAAGGAAACCACCACCGTAAAAAGGTCTGAGAAGGTTTTTTGCCTTTATGATTTAAGTGATCCATCAGCTGCCGACATCACTAGTGCCGTTCTACTTTTTTCTTTTGGACATTGTTAATATAATATACCACAATAATATAATATAAGAAAAAATATATATTTTTTTATTTAACACTTTGCTGCTGATTAATAAATGATAACCTGATATGTAACACTAACGACTCATGATTATGGCATATGGCCTCTTTACAGTGAGGTCAACCACTTTGATCTTCCCACTATAAATTACGTGGCTTTTGACTCTGTTTTCCCAGTTTGGCTATATATTACATGGATGATCATTTATTTGTATGGCTGGTTAATTACCACATTCATTGAGGATGAACGCTTAGGAAACCTCTTTTTTGTTAGGAGGGTCCTCAAACAATCAGCTGATCATGAAGTATCCTACTGCCAAGACCTTTTGTGATCAGCTGAAATCTTTGGGGGTACCAAATAGCAAATGTACAATTTCCCTGCAGTGCCTCCACAGGGTAAATTAAGTATTACACTTTTTTTTCCTTTTTTTTAAATCAGTAGGTTATTAATGTAATGCATGGATGTGCGAAACCATCAAATATGCTCTTTATGGCCACTTTTCTTTCTGGCTTAAAGATGAGGGTCCAAAACAGCAGAACCCACTTTACAAACTGTCATCTATAAATGGTAGGACTTCCAGGTTTTGGATTTGGTTAAAGATGTTCTCCGTATCTACTATGACTCTCTATTAGATGGATGATTGTTTTTCTCCAAGCTCTGAATGTTTTATTTTTGTTTCCTGAAGGAATCTGAACGTCAGTGACTTTTCTGCTGTGAATTTTTCATGAGTGCTTCAAAAATAAAAATAACTGGAACTTGGCCTCTCACTTAATATTTATCAGATATTGAAGTTCAATATCTGATAAATAATAAGTGAGAGGCCAAGTTCCAGTTATTTTTATTGCATATAATTGACAGTACCATGGCATACCCTGTGTATTTCAGAGGAATAATGGAAAGTTCTATAAAAGATTAAAAGTTTTTGAACCTTTGTATTCCATAAATTGCCCAAACTCCCTCTCTATGGTTCCCTAGACAACCGCCTACACTGGCGAGCCCTCGTACCACTCTTGTATGAAAGTCAAATCAGGTCTTCTCCGACCAATTATTCTTAAGGTGTCCATACAATTGTGATAGCTGTGGGCTGAGCAAATGGCTATGTCTCTATAGGCAGCCATCTCCCCCAACGCTGCTAAACACATGAGCAAATCAACTTGACCGAGCGTTCATGTGTTGTCAAAAGGAGCAAGAGGAGAAACTCATTGCCCATTGCCAGACTCCTCTGGTAGCTTCTTATCTCCACTGAAAACAAAAAGGATGACTTTTATCAAATATGTATGGGGGGATTTTAGACTATCATCAGGCTTACTACATAACTTAGTGCAAACCTTCCTTAAATTCCTTACGTGTCCATACCTAATTGTCAACAGAATAGACTGAAGATGTCTCTAAAGTGATAATTCGGAGGCTTTGAAGACGTTTTTTATATATTGGATTCAAACTTTAGAGTTCAAGACGCTGATGCAGAGGAACTTCCAAGGAAGGAAGGAGGCTGAGTTGACTACAGAGGTTCCTACCAGAACCTACATTGAGGATGTGCTGGGCCTGGTAGGAACTTCTATAGTCAGCTCAGCCTCCTTCCTACTTTTTCGAAGGTTCCTGTGCATCAGTGTCTTGAACCAGATAGTGCAATACTTCAGCGGTACCACAAAATGCTTTATTTGTCACTAACATTGGAGGTCCTGGAGGCCTGGTCACCCAGACCTTATATATATAGGATTCCATACTCTATACCCAAAGCTATTGAAAACTATTGGAAATATTTTTTTAGCAACTATCTCCAGGTTTTTTTTTTTTACCTTACACCAATGTTAGTTAAGCACATTATGGCTGTAATATATGAAGCCAATTAAGCCTTGCCATTTCCCTACTTTAGGGTGAAGATTTCTCAGGCACTGGAGACCACATGCACATGGCCCCTCTGACTTCTCCATTTGTTGTTAGTGAAGAAAATAAGGCAGATTTACTAAAAAAAAAAAAATAAATTCAGAGTAGACAGTCCTAACATGTGCCAAAATGATCATAATTGTTTGTACTGTTTGCTAAATTTTGTCCATTATTAGACTGTCTCTACTCTCTATACCTGATCCATTCTTGCATTTGTTCCTTTTTCTTTTTGTCTATCTTTTGGTGTTTTTCACCTTTTTTTCATTTCTGCTGTATTCATCTTTTAATTTTCTATTGCGGGAGAGGTTTTTACTTTCCAGATAAAATTTTTGTGCATATGTACTCCGTTTCCACGCATGGAGTAATTTTGTGTACAGTACATATTTTGGGGAATGATCCAGTTGCCCATACTGGCACAGGCAGCAGACGAGCACGCGCAGCGCAGGCCAGGAACTAGGACCGCGGCCGTGCTCGCGCACTAGCGTGGGCCGCCGTGACACTTAACAGCGCGGGCAACGCTCGCACACAGGACCTGGCTAAGTTTTAAAGGGCTGGCTGGAGAGATTCGGCGCGCTATGTATTAAGATCGCTGCCAGTCCTCCAGCGGCCCTGTGCAGCTGTTCAAGCACCGGCCTGGGGGGCATATGCATGCCTGCCACCCGGCCCAGTCCGCCCCTGATCCAGTCCCATCGGTGAATATCCCTCAAAACTCTAGTATTGTGTTCAGAAGGAATATGAGTTACCTTTGGAAAGTGGGTGCTGTCTCATAGCAGAATGAACGGCCACAGACACAACCTCAAAAATGGAGTAACCAACCATTGCGGTACACAGTGCAGCAGTGTAGTTGGGAGAATAAGCAGACATTGTAGTCAGGAAATAACCAGAGGTCGGTACATGGTGCAGCAGTATAGTTGGAAGGATAAGTCGGTATCGTTGTCAGGAAATAGCCAGAGGTCGGTACACTGAGCAGCAGTAGGATCTTGTGGATAAGCAGAGGGTGGAAAGAGGCTAGACTAAAGGCTGGGAGCTGAAATAATCTTGCAAGGAAGGAAGTGCAATGCCAGGTTTAAGTAGGGTGCTCAATCAGTAGATCACAGGGTGGGGCCAATCAGGAACTCAAGGTGGAGACAATCAGGAACTCGGGGTGGAGACAATCAGGAGCAACACAGGTACTAGTATCTGGTTTAGCAAGGAACTATCCAGTGAGCCGAATAGCTCAGAGGGAAGAGCTGGTGCACAAGAGCTGCTGAGTTCGAGTCCTGACATCAGATTGGATACAGAGGCTGAATAACAGAAAATCCTTCTGAATAAATAAATTGGCTACTTTGCATCCAGAGGGTTTGAACCTTAGTATTGAGCACATCCATTGATGGAACATCATATAACTTAGCTTAATAGTATTAAATGCTTGGGTTCTGTCTATAAACACAAATAAGTTCTGCCAAACTCTTTTTGATCCAGATCTGGTGGAGCCGCCCAGGAGGATGGGATCTTAGGAGTATTTGAATTGTACTTATTTATTATGTATTCTCCTCTTTAATTACATTTTTAGTGTATTTTTGATTTGTATTATTGTTTTGTATTATATGATTTATAATTATTTACATTTTATGTATATTTATAACTTTTAAAGCCTGTATGCAAATTAAGTATCAACCAATCACGTCAGTGTCTGTCTATTTAAAGCACTGAGCGTGGTATACATTTTATGATCACCTGATGAAGGGGATGGATCGCCCCGAAACGTGTTGTGTGTTGAATAAGTCAACTTTTCTTTTCTGACCTGGGTGGTTCCTGATTCAGAGCGTGGTGCCCTTTCATTGTTTTTAACAATAACAAAGATGGTGCAAGGCATGTGAAATCGCAAAATGGGCCAGGATTTTGACTCCGTTGGCCTATTAACTCTCCCGCCGCGTCTCCTGTAATAACATATTAGTGTGATGCATAATAGGGATATTTTGAGCATCTTTCACACTTGATAACAAGCTTTTTTTTTTCAGCAAAAGGATCCATGAAAAATACGAAGCATCACATCTGGATTGTGTCTACAGGTAAATCCCATGAATGCTGATAACTAAAATCCCCAAAGAGAGAGGGGAAGGCGGAGGGGGTGCATAATTCCCCAGAGCTGAGGTCATTCAGAAATATACGACCCAGCGGAGGGGCGAAGTCGAGAAGCAGGAATTTAAAGGCTGCGTGAATTGTTTGAACAGGTGCAATAAATACAAGACATAGAAATGTGATAAAAGAATATACACTCATTTTAATAGCTCAACCTCATTACTAAGTGTCATAAATGTCAGCCGCTGTTGAGGGCAATCATTCAATGTTCTTACTGGGAGATTTACATTTTTTTTCTTTCTTAGCTTCATTCCCCCATCTGTAAATGATGTCTTTTATAAGACCATGCTAAGAGTGGCGGCATTTTACTGCAAGTAATAATTTAGAGATCAGCGGAGCAGGTATGGAAGAGAGAAATGGCCATAAAATTGTTTTACCTCTTACCGAGAACAAGGAATAGATGTAGAAGGGGGCAGCTCTGATATTCCAGCAATTCAGATGATAAAATCAATACGCAGCTGCGTTTGCCTCCACTTGGTAAAAAAAAAACGAAAAGAAAAAAAAGAGATTGGTATTTTTCCGTGCAAGCAAAAACGCCGCGTGCTAACATTTATGGCAGGTAAGAAATAAGAGGCACTTGCCCCATATGCTTCGTAACCTTAGCTCGTATTTAATGCAAGTCGTTCTGCAGCATCAAGAAAAGACAGAATTTTCCAATCTTCATCCACCTGCATCGGCAGAAATCACTTATTTGTGAGGCACAATGGAGTCTGGAAAGAGACTTTAGCTTTTTTTATACAAGGTCATAATATGCTCCTTTTCCTGGTATGTGGCCAATATTAAAAATATGTCAAATTAACCTTTACGTGATTCACTCATTTTATAGGACATGAAAGGGACTTGTTCTCCTTATAGTCATCAATCTAAGTGCAGACGACCGTATGTTCGGTCTGAGTGTGATCCAACAAAACATCAGATAGCACTTGGACCAATGTTATTCTATGGAGCTGTGCACATTTCAGATTTTGTCTTCATCTGAATCTGTCCGAGGAATAAAAATGGAAGCAGGACTGAGTTTCACCTGTTATTCATATCGTACTAGGCCATAAAAGTCAATGAGTTCGTGGAAAACATCGGCCTGCACTCAGATGCCATCTAAGTGCGATCCGATTTCTACAGACTGACAGAATGCCAACCCTGACCCATAGGTAAATACACTGTTGGTTAATTTGCGACTCTTTAAAAAGCATTGAGACATGACGAGGGATATTAGAAGGTGCCTTTGGTTCGGATATCTCTAGTTGGGTTTCAAGGGACTTAACTGGGTTGGACATTGATTTGCAGGGTAGCCGCCTATGGGGAACATTAGACATTTTTCTTTCTTTTGGAGGAGAGCTAATTTGCCTATGTATAACATAATAACTGACATTTCCAGAATCTTCTTTGTAGTTTTGATTTTCTTCTATCTATTTATTAGACTTGACCAAAAAGATTTGCAGGACCCTGATCTTGTGGCCACGTCGATAGTCCACTCCTAAGGTTCACAGAGCTCTGACCAGCGGGCACTGACTACCAACATGGCCACTGGACCAGGGTCCTGACAATGTTTTTGCTCAGTCATTTACAGTATCTGTCTATCTCTCAGGGACATATGACTCCTATGTCACCTCTGTGACCTTGACTATAAGGGACTGGCGGTAATGAATGATTATATAACAGATTTGCCCGCACTTGCTATTAACCCCAGCCATGACTCTGACATGCAGATAACTCCCCCATGTAACGTAGCTACGCGGCAGACATTGCACTGAAGGTCAGTATTAATGATGATTAAGCCGTAAACCACATTTAGTGTCACACGAGAGCAATAAGCAATGTAGTGCCGAGTCCGTCCTTCTTCCTTAGTGCTAAAATGACACTGGGTCTGTTTCTATGGCAACTCCTCTCAATCAATATCCTTTGATTTGCAGCACTCTGCAGTCATGCGAGGTTGTACTGGTTCTTATTTTACTGGTTATGTTGCGGAGGGGAATCAAAGACAAGGAGCGGGTCACCGAAATTATACAGAGGTTCTCTGCCACCGTAATTACTGAGATATGGCTGTAAGTTCTGGCTCTTATCAAAGGAGCCGGCTGAAGTGCAGGTAAAAGTGGCCGAGTTGATTGGTAGAGAGTGGATCGATCTGGGAACATTGATATATGCGCTGCTCTGTTTCTCCGGTATCTGTTCAATTTATTATCTTGAGATGTATCCAGATGACAGCGAAGGAGACGCCGCACTCCCGTCCTGCTCTGCATTTAATTGGCGCTCCTTCCAATAAACCTGCACTCAAAAGTTATAGCGAGCTCATGGAAACCATTGAATACGAAGATAAAGGAAGGTTGGAGAGGTTCTCCACTTAATTTATAAAGAAAATCTGATTACCAATACAAATTTAGTCAGACAGGTTGCTAGGGAAACGCTGCCTAACAACAACAGCTAAGGAGTGGTCAGGGAGCGTGGCCATAGCAACCAGGCTGTCTCAGATTCCTAACCTTCAGTTCCGGGCAAATCTAATACCAGAAAAGGGATCGGGAGGGTCAGCTGTCCTCCTATAAATGTTTGTTTTTATTGCCAAAATTATCCTCATTTGTCAAAAATACATTGGGCGGAGTCAGATTAAAAATTTGTTTTAGGCCTCGGAGCCTGAGCTGGAGTAATTTTTTTCATTGTAATTGCCAAGAGATTTTGATAAGAAGGTTAATACCTACTCGCCACGTTTTGAAATGTTATATCAGGGAGTTTTATAAAAGTCGCAAATCAAGAGGCACACAAAATCATTTCATTATGCTTAACATAACTATATACACTGTGTTCATAAATATTAGGCAATTTGATTTTTGGATGATTAGTTTTATTATTACATAACTACAGTGCTTTAGGATCTAGGTCAATCCATAAGGTTAATACACCTGAATATTTAAGAAAGTGTCTTTCTTAGAAAAATATCTATGTGTGCAGAATAATTATGCAACTAAATGAAAAATGTACATTTTTAATCTCAATCATTTATTTTCATGTGTTACAATGAGAATAAGAACCAAACATCTCTATGTACCAAATACATTTTTTATACAAATATATAAAACTAAAAGAGCTATGTTCCTCTTGCTCTGTAAACCGCACCCCTGAAGCCATACGCTACCTGTAACGGATCTCCAATTGGCTTGTATAAGCAATTGGTGGTGGCAGCTAGTGGTGGCTCATTTTTTTTTGCTATTGCGGAGCTTACAGTGACTGTACTGTGTTTTATATATATATATATATATATATATATACAGCGCCCCAGAGACCTGGTCGTTGCAGTATGGCACTCTGCCGCCTGACCAGGTATCACCAGAACACATTACACTTCACACTCCGGCCACTAGGGGGAGAAAAAGGCTTTATTTATTGGGCCACTCCTCACACTGGTAAAACTAGGGGCTGGGGAGGAAGTTAGTCAGAAGCTGACTGGGTTGGATTCAGGCAACATCCCGTGGCAGGGGGTGTTGCAGGGAGAAGGCACAGGGGGGTCCCTGTCAGGCGTGGGAACCTGGCAGTTGCCTAGCGAACAGAGCAGAACGTAACCGAACCGCGCCTGCACACCCTGCGGCGGTATCCAGGAGAGAGACACGAAGGGAAGGTTATTGTGGAACAGTGTAAACGAGATCAAGCACAAAGGAGAGCCAGTAGGAGTCGTGCCGAGAGAGAGAGGCAACATCTTACTGAGGCGCGTAGTCGGTGGCCGGAACACCGCAGGAGTAACTGATTTCAGGCCTTACTTCAAACTCCGCCGGACAGTTAATTATAGGTTGGCTGTCTACTACACCTACGAAGACATAGGGGGCAACGCGTGGAGAGGGGCGTCTCTTGGGTCCCGGAAGAGCTCAGAGCCTTCCCGTCATACAGGTGGCGTCCTAGCCATAACATACCTGGGGGACGTTAGAAACTAGTAACATCTGGAACCAAAGAATGAGAGAGAGAGCTGTAGAGAACGAACGAACGAGAACAGCAGTTGTGAGGACTATTCCGAATGCTTAGCAGGGTAGGACTACAACACACAGGCGCTAGTGGTAGGCAACGATTTCCATCTGCGAAGGAAACTCTGGATGTGCCCATCGGACCGGCCGGTCTCTGATAGCCCTGCTAAGCGTGCTCTGGATTGAGGATCCTGAAGTCTTCAGTAAAGAGGTAAATAGACTGCAACCCTGTGTCCTCGTTATTGACTGCACCTCACACCATTACCATCCACCTTACTGGGAAGCCCTGGGGACATACTTCACCTGTGGGAAGGTATACCATCCAGCTGCCATTCCATCACCCCAGCGGACCCCACAGCAGCGTCGGTCACCCTGACCAAACACCACAGGTGGCATCACGAACCCCTGACAGACTATTCCCCCTTTACTGGACGCCCCTTAGCAGGGTCGCGGACCGGGTCTAGCCACCGTGAGAGCCTCAGCACCAAACCAGATAGACCCGGTACCGAGAACTCGTGGCCCTGTGTCTGGGGGCAATTTATATATATATATATATACCACGCGTAGGAGTTGGAGGTGTATATATCATATGCTCACTGAGAGTTCCACAATAACCAGCCTAGCTGTGGAAACAGCTGTGACCGTGGCCATCACTCGCCACTCAATTGCGTAATTGTCCTGATGATTGAAGAAAGCGTAGTTGTGTCCCCTGACAAACTGGTGGGAACTGTGGGATCTGTCTGGTGTCATCCATGACTTATTGATGACAGCAGTGGGGTAGCGTGATCCCGCTGGCTGTTATCCGTGACAAACTGGTAGGATCTGTGTGATCTGTTTGGTGTCATCCATGACTTATTGGTGACAGCTGTGGGGTAGCGTGATCCCGCTGGCTGGTATCCGTGACAAACTGGTGGCAGTGGTGAGATGTCTCTGGTGAAATCTGTGACATGTTGGTGACAGCAGTAGGGGTAATGTGACCCCCCAGTTGTTATCTATGACAGTGGCAGTATCCATTGTAATGATGAGTCTCAGGATCAATACAATCAGTATAATCCACAGTATCTGCTGCGGGGGTTCAGTAAAGAAGTAGAGTAAAAATCTCACCACAAATGTGTCAAGTGGAAGTGGCGTAAAGAGCAAACAGCGTCTAAATATTCATGCTATGTACTAACATTATGCATCCTTACTGACTGCTGTGAGCTGCTAAGAGCAAATGTGAGTTATCTGCACTTTGTGTCTCTGCTGTCTCATCGAATATGCCCGGTAGAGTTTAAGTACTACAAGCGGGCACAGGCTGCCCTGACATGCTGACAAAGAAATTATTGTCATGGCGTTGTAAGAGTAATAGGATAGTGGCAGAGACTCGCCATTACCGGGATGAATAAAGTAGGACAGACACATGCTTGCAGCCTGGATGGAAGTTATAAGCACATTACTAAATATAGAAAAAAACTTGGTAAACTTTACTTCTTGTTGAAAGGGTATGTGTCAGTTCGGTGCCATTTTTAGGATTTCTTATTGCTGCCAATGACCAGAAACATACTTCTGCCATGACCATACCCTAGAGGAAAGAAAACTAGGAGACAGAAGAGCGCAATAGGATCTTATCTGATGGTAACGGAAAATTAGAAAAGTGAAGTCACTCACCCAGGGAAGTTGCAATATAGCAACATTTGTCAGACCCGTAATACAGCTGCTGCAGGACACCGGTCGCAAATGGACCCAGGCAAGGTAGATAGCAGGATGGAGGTGTCATTCGATGCGACACCTACTAGTAGGTTTTTGTCCTGATGAAGAGGTCGTGTGGGACCTTGAAACGCGTTGATCTGTAATCCTATACAATAAAGCTCTCTTGACTTTATCCCATCACTGAGCTTTTATCAGCAGCGCATCAAACGACACCTCCATCCTGCTCTCTATTATGATCATATCCTAGTTCCGAGAAGCTAAGGTGGCGACCAGAAGATTTCTCAACTAGAGTTGAAAAATATGAGTTGAACTGCCCCGGTCCAGTCTGGTCCTCCGTGGCACCCGCTTAATGGACCTGGTAAATGCTAGAGGTGCCAAAATGCCCAGAAGTGAAGATTGTCCTTGTCCGGCCACCATGGATGACCAGTCTGGAAGACGATCCATGGCAGCACAATCTCCTCTTTTTTCTCCCGAATGTTACGGAATGGTTTCTACAGACATGCTGACCTCTGCTGACAGCTGTCTCACTTAGCACCGCACTTGTAACAACCCCTGATCTTGCTGTCACTAGTGGGTTAACCCCACTAGACAAAAAATCCACTTCTAAAATATGCAACCTTCATGGTAGTGTGTGGCTCAACCAGTGCAAACGCACCACACATGACCTAAAGATAGGCCCTATCACAGGTACTATGGAGCACATGACAACTAGGACGAAAACTCCCCACCATCCTGCATGTAGCGACCCATCCGAGCCTCATCAGCACCAACATTTAGGTCCTAGAGGAACATCCACATAATGATACAATACATCCTAAACATTGGTGGTATGATATTGCCAGAGCTATATCAATTTAGGTTGTAATAGGCCTGTAGTCTATCATTACGCCCTTCTCCAAAGCTACACGACCAAATACATGTTACAACCATAGTTTATGCAACTGTTTTTGAAAACTTAAAAGCAAAAATGGAAGGGACAGGAATGTCATAAAATTGATAGACTGATATTCTACAGAAATAATTGTAAAGTAGATCTATCACCAGTTTTAAACAACATTCATTATTAGATCTCTTAGATTCTCAGACTTGATGAGGCTGGCAGAGGTGTACATAGAAATCATGGCGCCCCATAGTAGAAGTTCTATTTGGGTCCCCCCACCACAAAAAAACCCATAACATTCAGCGAAGAGGAGCATATCTCACAACTTTGCAGCCCTCACAAAGTAATTTTGTCTCCTATATAGTCCTCCATACAGTGTTATGGCACCACTTAGACTTCCATACAGTATTATGAGCACCACATAATCCCCCGTACAGTATTATGGGCACCACTTAGTCCTCCATACAGTATTATGGGCACCACCTAGTCCTCCATACAGTATTATGGGCACCACATAGTCCTCTATACAGTATTGTGGGCCCCATATAGTGCTCCACACAGTATAATGGGCCCCATATATTGTTCAATATAATATAACTAGATGGTGGCCCGATTCTAACGCATCGGGTATTCTAGAATATGCATGTCCACGTAGTATATTGTCCAGCCACGTAGTATATTGCCCAGCGACGTAGTATATTGCCCAGTGACGTAGTATATTGCCCAGCGACGTAGTATATTGCCCAGCCACGTAGTATATTGCCCAGTTACGTAGTATATTGGCCATTTACGTAGTATATTGCCCAGCCACATAGTATACAGCACAGAGCCACGTAGTATACTGCAGAGCGAGGTAGTATATTGTCCAGCCACGTAGTATATTGTCCAGCCACGTAGTATATTGTCCAGCCACGTAGTATATTGCACAGCGACGTAGTATACAGCACAGAGCCACGTAGTATGTTGCACAGCGACGTAGTATATTGCACAGCGACGTAGTATATTGCACAGCCTTGTAGTATACAGCACAGAGCCACGTAGTATATTGGCCAGTCACGAAGTATACTGCCCAGTGACGTAGTATATTACCGAGCCAAGTATGTCACAGGTTAAAAAAATAAAAAATAAACATACTCACCTAACGATCCGAGGGCCCCTTGTAGTTGAACATACTCACCATTCTGGTTGCTGCTCCTCAGCGTCCCGTCTCTCCGCCTCCTGGGATCTAACGGCGCTGTGCAGATGGGCGCGCGGCTGCCGCCATCTTGCGTTCCCCGGATGCTTTGCGAAATTACCCATATGACTTAGCGGTCTCGCGAGACCGCTAGGTCTTCTGGGTAATTTCGCAAAGCATCGCTGGGAAAGGAAGATGGCGGCAGGCGCGAGCGGCTTAGCGGACAACGGAGGGTGAGTATAGCAGGTTTTTTGTTTTTTTACTATTTTTAACATTACTTTCTTTTACTATTGATGCCGCATAGGCAGCATCAATAGTAAAAGGTTGGGGACACATAGGGTTAATAGCGGCGGTAACGAAATGCGTTACCCATGTCGCGGTCCGTTACCGCCGGCATTTACCCTGTGTTAGCGGTGGCCTGAGGGGAGTATGGAGCGGGTGCCGGGGATACTGACTGCGGGGAGCGGAGCACCGGGGACACTGACTGCGGGGAGCGGAGCGCCGGGGACACTGACTGCGGGGAGCGGAGCGCCGGGGACACTGACTGCGGGGAGCGGAGTGCCGGGGACACTGACTGCGGGGAGCGGAGTGCCGGGGACACTGACTGCGGGGAGCGGAGCGCTGGGGACACTGACTGCGGAGAGCAGAGCGCCGGGGACACTGACTGTGGGGAGCGGAGCGCCGGGGACACTGACTGCGGGGAGTGGAGCGCCGGGGACACTCACTGCGGGGAGCGGAGCGGCCATTTTCTTCCGGACTGTGCCCGTCGCTGATTGGTCGTGGCTGTTTTGCGGCGACCAATCAGCGACTTGGATTTCCATGATAGACAGAGGCCACAACCAATAAATATCCGTGACAGAAGGACAGACAGACAGACGGAAGTACCCCTTAGACAATTATGTATATAGATAGGCCCCTTATAGTACAATGGACCCCATATATTGCTTCATTCAGTATAATTGGCCTCATGTAGTGCTCCATACAGCATAATGGGCCCCATATAGTGCTCAAAACAGTATAATGGACTCCATATATTGCTACATACAGTATAATGGACTCTATATATTGCTCCATACAGTATAATATACTAAATACGTACATGATGGGGGAAAAATTAGGAAAAACGTCATCTCACCAGTCTCGGAAGAAATCCAATATGCGTTCATGCACATTGTGAAAAGAGAAAGATCTCCAGTGTGGATTTTCATGGAGTTAAAATATACATTTTATTGGAGACGTGCTTTAAAACCAATGTTGGGCTACATGCATCATGAGAATGGGGTCCCTGGTGGTCCAAACTGACACGTTTCAACCATTCAGGTCTTATTCATGGTATACAGTATAATGGGCCCCCTATATTGGTCCATACAATATATTGGGCCCCATATAGTGCTCCATTTTGTATTATGGGCTCTACATAGTGCTTCATATAGTATGATGGTACCTATCCATTGATCAATATAGTGTGATGGACCCCCTATATTTCCCCATATAGTATAATGGGCTCCATATAGTGCTCCATTCAGTATAATGGGCCCCACACAGTGTTCCATACCGTATAATGGGTCCCCTATATTGCTCTATACAGTATAATGGGCCCTCTACTTTGCTCAATACAGTATAATTGACATCATATAAAGCTCCATACAGTATAATGGGCCACATATATTGCACCATATACTATAATGGGCCTCGTATATTGCTCCATACACTATAATGAGCACCATATAGTATGATTAGGCCCAGTATTTTGCTCCATAAAGTATGATGGACCCCCTATATTGCCCCGTACAGTATGATGTGCCCCATATATTGCCCCATACAGTAAGACGGGCTCCATATAAAACTAAAAAAAAATCAAATACTCATCTCTCCCCACTCCCCCGGTCTCTGTATCGAATCTTCTGACTCGCTGTACTGCTTAACACAGAGGGTGTGCTGAAGTGACATCATTGTGCACTCTGCGCAGAGACATCACAGAGCTCAGACTTAGAGGTTGAATGATGGCAGAGGAAGCGTCAGCTGACGCTCTCCCATCATTGTTTTCAACTGGTTTACAATCCAAGATACCAAAACAGTTAAATGTACGATGCGGGGGGCCCTATAGCGGACGTGTGGTCTGCTGCCATTGGTGGTACGCCACTGGACGCTGGTGTAATTACTTTGAAAATCTGTTAGAATGGCTGTATAACCCCTCTTGAAGTTTTAACCACAATCTCCACCCATCTAGCCTGATTGACAGTTTCGTGAAGGCCTCCTCCCGGCTACTGCTGATCTTCCGTCAACCCAGCCCGATTGACAGCTCCTTTGTGCCTCCCCTCTCTGCTGTTTAATCATAGAATCCTAGAATGTAAGGGTACCGTCACACAGTGGCGCTTTGATCGCTAGGACAGCACGATCCGTGACGTTCCAGCGATATCGTTACGATCTCGCTGTGTCTGACACGCTACTGCGATCAGGGACCCCGCTGAGAATCGTACGTCGTAGCAGATCGTCTGAAACTTTATTTCGTCGCTGGATCTCCCGCTGACATCGCTTAGTAACCCGATGTTTACCCTGGTTACCAGCGTAAACGTAAAAAAAACAAACACTACATACTTACCTTCAGCTGTCTGTCCCCGGCGCTCTGCTTCTCTGCACTCCTCCTGCATCCTGTGTCAGCGCCGGCCAGCCAGAAAGCAGAGCGGTGACGTCACCGCTCTGCTTTCCGGCTGACCGGCGCTGACAGTGCAGAGGAAAGCAGAGCGCCGGAGGACAGACACGGAATGTAAGTATGTAGTGTTTGTTTTTTTTACGTTTATGCTGGTAACCAGGGTAAACATCGGGTTACTAAGCGCGGCCCTTAGGGGACTTCGGGATCGTTGGTCGCTGGAGAGCTGTCTGTGTGACAGCTCTCCAGCGACCACACAGCGACGCTGCAGCAATCGACATCGTTGTCGTATCGCTGCAGCGTCGTTTCAGTGTGACGGTACCCTTAGAGTTGGAAGGGACCTCCAGGGTCATTGTGTCCAACCCCCTGCTCAATGCAGGATTCATTAAACCATCTCAGCCAGATGTCTGTCCAGCCTTTGTATGAAGACTTCCATTGAAGGAGAACTCACCACCTCTCATGGCAGCCTGTTTCACTCATTGATCACCCTCACTGTCAAAAAGTGTTTTCTAATATCTAATCTGTATCTTCTCTCTTTCAGATTCATCCCATTGCTTCTCATGTTTCCATGTACAAATGAGAATAATGATGATCCCTCTACACTGTGACAGCCCTTCAGATATTTGTAGACAGCTATTAAGTCTCCTCTAGTCTTAACCTTATTTTTTGCAAGCTAAACATTCCCTGATTCTTTCCTCTTAGGATAGACTTTGCAGTCAGCTCACCACCCACCAAGCCTGATTACCAGCACCTCAGGATACTTCCTTCCTGCTGCTGTTCAATATCCTTCCACCTTGCTGGATCTTTAGCTCATCAGTGTCCCCTCTCCCTGCTGCTGCTGAATATCCATCCATTTAGCCTGACTAATAGCTCTTCAGTGTCGCTCATCCATGCTGCTAAATATCCATCCAAACAGCCGGATAGATAGCTCCTCAGTGTACCTCTTCCCTGCTGCTGCTGAATCACCACCCACCTAGCCTGATTACCAACTCTTTAGTGTCCCTCCTCCTCCTCTGCTGCTGAAATCTCACTGCTCAGTACAAGCTGCAGCTCTCAGGCTGCTTGGGCATAGAATGAATACAGTTCAACTGGTGCACTCTCACTCTTTAGACTCAACATATTCATCTTAATACCAGGATCATACGCCCATTCTGACATGGGTTTTCAGAGTAAGTACTCCAGCCTCATCAGGTCTAAGATATCAATTTAAAAATGTGTGAAGTTTGTATTGTGAAATGTGGTATTGAAAGTCGGAAATTAGATTTTAAGGCGCTTGCTGTAAGAATGGTTTCTGAAGAACCAAGAAATAAAGGCTGTGCATAAATTAAACTTATCGATCGCAGATAGAGAAGACATTGAATATGATGAAAGGTAAGTAGTCCAAAAACTAAATTACAAAAGTTATTGAATAAAGATGGTGCATACAGTATAGATTCAGCCATCTGGATGAAGAAAGCCATTTATCTATGTCATGCAGATACTGACCTGAATACAGTGGTTGCAGGTTAATGTGGACCCGCTCTCCAGTGAATACAAAGCATCTCCCGGCGGCATTCATTACTTGCTATTTTTATGGTGTCTTTTTCACTAGAGGACACATTAACAGAAGAGCTTACAGGCAACTTTCCTGCCTTGAAGGTAATTTTTGTAATCTTGTATTCACTGTATAGACCAAAATATAAGCACGCAAGAGGCCATCTAGGACACGAGTAGACGTTGGGTGCACCTAAAAATTTCAGCGTAACAAGGCCACTTTCGTGAGACCTGCTTCTATGTCTCAGATGGTGCGGTGGATCTTTGGAGCCGATGATACAGATGAATAGATTTTATGCAGTATGGACAAGCGGTGCTGGTGTAGCAGGGCAGACAAGATGGAAAAACGTGGCTGATGTAGCAGAAATAGAGTAATGCTAAATGGTGTAGTAGAGTTGCAACCATGGCACCTGCTGTGGTGGATTCTTGGAGCCACTGATCCAGACAAGTAGATTTTATGTCGCATGGACAAGTGGTGCTGGTGTAGCAGGGCAGACAAGATGGAAAAACGTGGCTGATGTAGCAGAAATAGAGTAATGCTAAATGGTGTAGTAGAGTTGCAACCATGGCACCTGCTGTGGTGGATTCTTGGAGCCACTGATCCAGACAAGTAGATTTTATGTCGCATGGACAAGCGGTGCTGGTGTAGCAGGGCAGACAAGATGGAAAAACGTGGCTGATGTAGCAGAAATAGAGTAATGCTAAATGGTGTAGTAGAGCTGCAACCATGGCACCTGCTGTGGTGGATTCTTGGAGCCACTGATCCAGACAAGTAGATTTTATGTAGCATGGACAAGTGGTGCTGGTGTAGCAGGGCAGACAAGATGGAAAAACGTGGCTGATGTAGCAGAAGTGGAGTAATGCTAAATGGTGTAGTAGAGCTGAAACCATGGCACCTGGTGTGGTGGATCCTTGGAGCCACTGATCCAGACAAGTAGATTTTATGTAGCATGGACAAGTGGTGCTGGTGTAGCAGGAAAGATGAGTTTTCCAATGGTGGCTGAGCTGAGGCAACGCCAAATGGTGTAAAAGAGCTAAAACAACGACAACTGGTGTAACAAAGAAAATAAATTGGTGTAGCAGGGTTAGAACCAGGAATATAACAGGGTATTTAGACTTGCACAGTTATAAAAATGTAATATCACCATGCCTTTAATACGTCCAAAGTAAAAAGATAAGGAGGATTTGGAAGCTACCACCGACTCTGTGGAAATAGCCTCATAAATCTAAAGTATTAATTGAGTGAAATTTTTCTTTATGTCCCAATTGAGGGCAATTTCTTACCGTTCTCCAGTGACCCAGACCATCTGCCTGGAAATTTTATGTTCCTTAAATACAGACGGGGTGAGTGCAATAGGTTCTCCTGCCCCTGGGAAATCAGACGGGTCTTGTTCACAATGAGGTTTGATCTGCTCGCAAAATATATTATCATCCATGACATTGTGGTCGCACGTTGACGAGAGCAGGCGCTGTTTATTACTTGTACAGTTGGTTTAAGTTATCACCAGGTCTTAATATAATTAGTTGCTCCCACACATTTGAAGCTGCTGCTATATGCAAAAAGTAAAAGCCTCCCAAGAGGTTCTGCAGGAGCTGACATACTGTAGCATCGGCATCACTGCACCCTGTTCCTCTCACCTGGCAGGGATGCGGAGTCACTCACCTCCGTGGGCCCCGTCCCGCACTTCCTCCTTCCTCTCCGGGTGCTGCCTGGGGTCTGTGCACGGCGTGCAGATCACCAGGCACTGTGCTTAGGGCGCTTCTTAAAGGGGCTGCATGAGACGTACTAAAGTGTCCACAGCCAATGGCTGGGAGACACTTATTATTTAAGACACCTCCACCTGCATGGAGTTGCCTGTGCAACGTTATTAGTTTGTTCCCTACACGCTTGCTAGCGTGCAGGGAACAAACTAACAACTTTGTGCTAGTTTGTTCCCTACATTTTTCATGTATGTGCAAACAGGTAAGGCTTTGGGGCATGACACTGTACCCTCCAGACAGTACCACACTCATGGATGGTGCAGTTATGGTCATAGACAAGGCAAGATTTAAATAAAACAGGTTTTATTCACCTGGAGGCAAATCAGTGTAGTGGTTATAGTCTCACTGTGAGGACACAAACCTGATGGTTACAAAGTGTTGTTATCGAACCACCAAGTTATATGCCGCACTTGAAAATACAAGACTTGATAGCTTCACTTCAGAAATAAGGCATAGAGTTTGCAGATAACACAGAACTGAGGCAATGCTTGGAGGTTACACATTAGAAATGAGATACGAAGCTTGGAGGTTACACATTAGAACTGAGGCACAGAGCTTTGTGGTTACACATTAGAACTGAGGCAAAGCTTGGAGGTTACACATTAGAACTGAGGCACAGAGCTTGTTGGTTACACATTAGAACTGAGGCACAGAGCTTGTAGGTTACATGCTAAAACTGAGGCACAGAGCTTGTAGGTTACATGTTAAAACTGAGGTACAGAGCTTGTAGGTTACATGTTAAAACTGAGGCACAGAGTTTGTAGGTTACATGTTAAAACTGAGGCACAGAGCTTGTAGATTACATGTTAAAACTGAGGCACAGAGCTTGGTGGTTACATATTAGAACTGAGGCACAGAGCTTGGTGGTTACATATTAGAACTGAGGCAATGCTTGGAGGTTACACAATAGAACTGAGGCACAGAGTTTGCTGGTTACACATTAGAACTGAGGCACAGAGCTTGTAGGTTACATGCTAAAACTGAGGCACAGAGCTTGGTGGTTACACATTAGAACTGAGGCACAGCTTGGAGGTTACACATTAGAACTGAGGCACAGAGCAGGGAGGCTACACTTTAGAACCGAGGCAAAGCTTGGAGGTTATACATTAGAACTGAGGCACAGAGCTTGGTGGTTACATATTAGAACTGAGGCACAGAGCAGGGAGGCTACACTTTAGAACCGAGGCAAAGCTTGGAGGTTACACATTAGAACTGAGGCACAGAGCTTGGTGGTTACACATTAAAACTTAGGCACAGATCTTGAGGGTTACATATTAGAACTGAGGCACAGAGCTTGAAGGTTACACATTAGAACTGAGATACAGAGCTTGGTGGTGACATTTTACAACTGAGGTACAAAGCGTGGTGGTGACATATTAGAACTGAGATACAGAGCGTGGTGGTGACATATTAGAACTGAGATACAGAGCGTGGTGGTGACATATTAGAACTGAGATACAGAGCGTGGTGGTGACATATTAGAACTGAGATACAGAGCGTGGTGGTGACATATTAGAACTGAGGCACAAAGCGTGGTGGTGACATATTAGAACTGAGGCACAGAGCTTGAAGGTTACAGATTACAACTGAGACACAGAGCTTGGAGGTTACAGTTAACAGGAACAAATTATTGTTGCCTTTTGTGGCAGACGGAGACCACAAGACATAGTTTGGTAGCTCGTTACACCAGGTAATTCACTCCCAATACTTCACAGGATACCAACAGTTCAGCCACTCAATCAGATCTGAGTATCTGCTTCAATCTTCAGGCCAAACTCTAACATACAAGCTTCTCACAGTATTAGCTCAGACAGATGCACTTTTGCTGTGATGTCAGGTACTCACTGACGGACCATTTACTGCTGACTAGGAGGCACGTTAGCTGCCTTCTTGAATGCACCAGTGCCACCTACAATGGAGACTGTATGGTGCAACGCTCTGCAACCGCACATGTAACCATTGACTTCGGCCAATCTGAATACCCATCGCTCATACAACTTTTCTGCAAAACTTAGAAGAACACAAAAACCCGTACTTGCCAACTTTCATAGCCGCACCCTGGAAGATAAAATGACCCTGCTACGTGCATAGCAATCAAGAGCCATGCTTGCTTTTTGGTGGTCGAGCCTCTTCATGGCCATTTTCCAGAACATTTCAGCACCACGGCTACATCAAATCACAGAGGCATCATGCGCAGGAAAACTTGAGGAAAGTCTAGCTTCCAGGAGACTTAGGCGGCACCCAGGAGCTTTGCCAAACCTTCCAATCGTCTAGGAGGTGTCTCTATTTTTTCCTGGAGCCTCTTGAACATTTTGGGATAACCCTAAATCACCTTTATTGCAGAGAACTTGTGTTTTAAGAATAATATACAATTAGTATACGACTAAATACATACAAAATGTTACACCCAAGAGAATATAATAGAAAGTCTGAGACAGAAAGTAGCACATGGAACTGCAGAAACTATATTTTATTTAATTACCCTTTCTTCTATAAATTTCTTCTTAAATTCCCAAAGTTTACAATATCCTGGAAAGTATGGAACCCGTCTCGTATAAGTCTGCAGAGTTTTATGGTAGAGGCTCCGCGGAGGTCAAGCAGGCAGCTAATGAGAAATTAAATATCTTATAATCAACCATTTTAGATTGGACCGTGGTGACCTCAGTCATCAGGGGTCAATCCCCCCTCTTATTAACCCCATAAAAATGCGAAAATTTCAAACCCATTTCATTTCCTGATCTGTAAAAAGTAAAAAAAAAAAAAAAAACTTTATGATGGAGGTTGTACAGAGATCTGCCCTCTAATGTATATAAGCCGGTGACTTTACCAGACGAGCTGAAATTTTGCAGAAACTGAAATTTCCTGAATGCCTGCGTTTCACCCTTGGGATCCTCTTGTTGCTGAAATATGGGCCTGGCTGCGATATAACATCTGGGTTTTATAATCATGTCAAAGCCCAACTCCAGCTGGAGAGTTTCTGTCCGGTCTTAACACACACGCTTCCTGTAAAATTCTTACTCTCCAGCCAAATGGATGAGGCCGAAATTAGAACCACATTTTCCAATTTTCTCATATTTTATATATACGATGTATAAACATATCGAGAGAAATAATGAAAGAAAACGACGGAGAAAAAAAAAAGTGAATTATACAAAATAGGCTCAAAAACAACTCTCACTGTATCTGTTTTTGTTTGTGACAAAGATCCGTATAAAGGACAGAACGGAATTTGGGGGTCGCAGTGTTTACATGTCGCCCGCTGAAGGGGTCTGCTCTCGGAAAGATGAGATGTTCTAGAACATAAATAAAGCAATTTCCTGTTTAAATTTTTTGATAAAATTCTCATTTTTCTGGTTATGATCTCATAAGCCGGCGTGATACAGAACAAAGGAGCAATGTATATATAACAAACTAATAGATGGGCTGGATTATGGGATGCAGAGACGTCCTGGTGGTCTGGGAGGATTCTGGGATATTTTGAGGTAAAATTAATGTCCAGGATTGGAACATCACAGCTGTTTTATGTCATAAATAGCGCCACACTGGTCCAGAGGTTGAGTCTGGAATTACAGTATGACTCTACTCAGGGCCGGCTCCAGGTTTTTGAGGGCCCCGGGCAAAAGAGTCTCAGTAGGCCCCCCTTTAACGCATACCACGATTCATGATGCACAGATATAGCAGAGAAACATAGGTATAGTACAATGCCAGATTTCACTTCTTACATGAGTGATAGCTATTGTAAATGCTACAATACCATAAAGCAGAGGGGCTTTATATAAGTCAGCCCCTTATATGCCAATTTTTGTGACCTACTCCCTCTTCCTCAGTTACCAGTAGGTATTTTATTGTTAGCTGAACTTGCTGTAAAGAAAAATCTGCATACATTGAATATGACAATTTTTTAATGGAAAACTTTTTAAAGTAAACATTAGAAAGTATTAACGTAGAACATTTGTAAAAGTGCAAAATGGGTAGCATATAGCACAGCCACGTAGTATATAGCAGCCACGTAGTATATAACACAGCCACGTAGTATATAGCACAGCCACGTAGTATATAACACAGACCACGTAGTATATAGCACAGCCACGTAGTATATAGCACAACCACGTAGTATATAGCACAGCCACGTAGTATATAACACAGTCATGTAGTATACAGCACAACCATGTAGCATATAACACAGCCCATGTAGTATATAACACAGCCCACATAGTATATAACACAGTCCACGTAGTATATAGCACAGCCACGTAGTATAGCACAGCCACGTAGTATATAACACAGCCATGTAGTATATAACACAGCCACATAGTATATAGCACAGCCACGCAGCATATAACACAGCCCACATTTTATATAGCACAGCCATGTAGTATATAGCACAGCTACGTAGTATATAACACAGCTCACGCGGTATATAACACAGCCCATGTAGTATATAACACACCCCACATAGTATATAGCACAGCCACGTAGTATATAACACAGTCCACATAGAATATAACACAGCCCATGCAGTATATAACACAGCCCACGTAGTATACAACACAGCCATGTAGTATATAACACAGCCCATGTAGTATATAGCACAGCCATGTAGTATAGCACAGCCACGTAGTATATAACACAGCTCACGTAGTATATAACACAGCCATGTAGTATATAACACAGCCACATAGTATATAGCACAGCCACGCAGCATATAACACAGCCCACATTTTATATAGCACAGCCATGTAGTATATAGCACAGCTACATAGTATATAACACAGCTCACGTGGTATATAACACAGCCCATGTAGCATATATAACACACCCTACGTAGTATATAGCACAGCCACGTAGTATATAACAGTACACGTAGAATATAACACAGCCCATGTAGTATGTAACACAGCCCACTTTGTATATAGCACAGCCATGTAGCATATAACACAGCCACATAGTATATAGCACAGCCACATAGTATATAACACAGACCACGCAGTATATAGCACAGCGATGTAGTATCTAGCACAGCCACATAGTATATAGCACAGCTATGTAGCATATAACACAGCCCATGTAGAATGTAGTATATAACACAGCTTACGTAGTATATAGCACAGCCACATAGTATGTAACACAGCCCATGTAGCATATAGCACAGCCATGTAGTATATAGCACAGCCACGTAGTATATAACACAGCCCACGTAGCATATAGTACAGCCACGTAGTATATAACACAGCCCACATAGTATATAGCACCGCCACGTAGTATGTAACACAGCCCACGTAGTATATATGGCACAGCCACGTAGTATATAACACAGCCCACGTAGTATATATAGCACAGCCCACGTAGCATATAACACAGCCCACGTAGTATATAATACAGCCACGTAGCATATAACATAGTAACATAACATAGTAACATAACATAGTTAGTAAGGCCGAAAAAAGACATTTGTCCATCCAGTTCAGCCTATATTCCATCATAATAAATCCCCAGATCTAAGTCCTTCTACAGAACCTAATAATTGTATGATACAATATTGTTCTGCTCCAGGAAGACATCCAGGCCTCTCTTGAACCCCTCGACTGAGTTCGCCATCACCACCTCCTCAGGCAAGCAATTCCAGATTCTCACCGCCCTAACAGTAAAGAATCATCTTCTATGTTGGTGGAAAAACCTTCTCTCCTCCAGACGCAAAGAATGCCCCCTTGTGCCCGTCACCTTCCTTGGTATAAACAGATCCTCAGCGAGATATTTGTATTGTCCCCTTATATACTTATACATGGTTATTAGATCGCCCCTCAGTCGTCTTTTTTCTAGATTAAATATAGCACAGCCATGCAGTATATAGCTCAGCCCGCATCTCCCCTCCCCCCCGGGAATGGCCCCACAGTCCAGTACTCACTGTTATAGTAAAAAAACACTCCTCACCTCTCCTCATGTCCGCGCTGCTCCCTGCTTCTGTCTCAGCGGCTGCACTGCCTGGCACACATTGAGTGCGCGATGATGTCATTGCGCACCCGCAGTGTCAGAGGCAGAGCGGGGAAGGATGGGAGAGGGAGCGTCAGCTGACATTCTCTCCTCCATCATTGCTTTGAACTGTGATGCCGGTATAGTTCAATGCGGCGGCGGGGGAGTCAGTGCTAGCGGCAGGTGGCCCCCCCTGCCTCACAGGGGCTTCATAGCGGGTGCGCCGGATGCTGACGCCGGCCCTGACTCTACTGCACGAAATAGAGGTGAGCTGCAAAAACACACACAATTTGTGGACTGGTGGAGCCCTGTTTTTGAACGTTAGAAGCCATGTTTTACCAACTCTGGGCCTCCCTTTTAAATCTTAAAAGGAGTGTCCATTTGTGAGAAGCCCTTGCTAAAAGAGATATAACAGTAAAGTCAGGTTTACACTGGTATTCCTGCCCATAACGGGCACCAGTTGAAGATATATTGATTAGCGCTCGATTAATGGTCCTTACAGTCACATGGGATAAAGAGGGTTTGGTCCCAATACACTTTGAATACGTTTACAAATCATGTCCCCTATATACAGCATGATGGCCCCCACAACTATATACAGTATGGAGCCCCACGGCTCACATATATACAAGATGAGGCCCCACATCTCCCCTATATACAGTATATAGCCCCACAGCTCCCCTATATACAGTATGGGGCCCCACAGCTCCCCTATATACATTATGGGCCCACACAGCTCCCCTATATGCAATATGGAGCCCTACCGCTCCATTATATACAATATTGGGCTCCACAGCTACCCTATATATATATATATATTATTGGTCCCCGAACAGCTCAGTTATGGGGCCCCACATTTCCATTTGTATAGTATGAGAGCCCCCTGCTTCCCTATATAAAGTATGGGGGTCCCTCAGCTTCCCTATCTATAGTATGGGAACGCTACAGCTCCCCTATATACAATATGGGGCCCCCACAGCTTACAGTTGATTAGAGCGTTATTTACATTTACAAATGCCAAAAATAAATATCTATTAGGCCTCCTTAAAGGGATCGTCTCACCTCTCCCTCGGCTCCTGGCTTTCTGATTGCCACAGGGCAGTGCGTTGCGCTCCTTATGATTGACAGTGCACCTGCGGCATTGTTGAGATGTCGA
This sequence comes from Ranitomeya imitator, assembly GCF_032444005.1. Taxonomy (NCBI): domain Eukaryota; kingdom Metazoa; phylum Chordata; class Amphibia; order Anura; family Dendrobatidae; genus Ranitomeya; species Ranitomeya imitator. Next base: position 26,561,697 of record NC_091288.1, read on the forward strand.
TCGTAGCTGTGCACTCTCTGATGTTGCTATCAGAGGCAGCGTTACCTCTGTAGCAATGAAGGAGCAATGAAACTGGCCGGATCCAGCTATCTGGACAGCTTCAGAGCAGCAATGCAAGCTGCACAAAGAGCATGCAAGCACTGCTCTCCTTACCTAGGAAACAGCCAACCTCTGATAACTGCAGACTGCAGTGATCGCCAGTAAAATAGGGAACAAGCAGTACAGTATACAAAAAAAAAATACTTCTGTTCTTGAAAACTAAGAAGATTTTTAATAAGAGGATAATTGCAAAGGAGCTTGATTTTACAAACACTTTGCAGTTTTAACCATTTAAAATGTTGAGAAAACCCCTTTAAAAATGCAATCAGAAGACTTTCTTTTTACTCTTTTGCTTTTTGATGGCTGCCAAGTTCATATAGGGCATTGATTATGTTTTGGGTCTTATAAAAAAAATAATAATGTGGGACGGAAACTATCAAGTTCCATTTCTCGCACGGACTTTCCCAGAGGCGCCCTCTGTAGTTATGTCTTTGCTTTTATCATATTAATGCTTTCCAGTTCTCAACTCCTCATGGGTTTATTATACAAATTCTTTAAAGTAACAGTTTCAGTGCAGCTTCTATTGAGACTTATGTGTTTCCAAGGTTACAGACTACAGACAAGCAGTGCGTAGTCTGATTTTGCAATCCTATTAAAAACATTTTTTGTTAGTCTGCAGGCACAATAAATAAAAGCAAGCGACAACTGGTTAAAAGCATAATGTACCCAACTCTATAAGTAGGATAGATTATGTACAAAAAAAGGTTGCACTCTATCGTGCCAAAACACGTCAAATATGAAATACATGAAATATGAATTGCAAACTTGCTTTTTGAACATTAGGAAAACATTTTTTTGAGACGCTTAGCACAGAATTTGGCCAAATAGTGTGAGCCCATCAACCATCGTCAAGGTGGTCTCATTAAAAAACTGATGGGTACCTGACCTCCCTGTCCAAATGTGAACACTTACCGAAGGCTGCGCACTCCTCCCTTCACCATCTGGTTTTTAATTACATCTATTCACACTTGGTTCCGGCCAACCCATGTGTGTAGGCTTTACTGAGAGAGGTGTCCATATTCACCCAAGCATGCAGACATTAGCCTTCGGTAAGTGTTCACATTTGGACAGGGAGGTCAGTGACCCATCAGTTTTTTAATGAGACCACCTTGACGATGGTTGATGGGCTCACACTATTTGGCCAAATTCTGTGCTAAGCGTCTCAAAAAAATGTTTTCCTAATGTTCAAAAAGCAAGTTTGCAATTCATATTTCATGTATTTCATATTTGACGTGTTTTGGCACGATAGAGTGCAACCTTTTTTTGCATATTATATATGGAGGTAGCTGCTCCTGGTATGCACCTATTCACACTAGTTTGGATGTGCCAGTCTTTTTTCTGTCATTTCTAGGATAGATTATGAGTAGGTATTAGTAAATATATTTACCCAAGTTATTCTGAAAGTTCTTTCAGGAAGAGCAAGGTAGCAGGCAATTTCAAAAACATAGCTACCTCCTTCCAGAAACAGCGCCACTTGTGTCCACAGGTTGCTCATGATATTGCAGCTCAGACCGCGAACAGCGGACACAATTGGCGCTGTTTCTGTGGGAGATTGCCGCGTTTCTGTAATATTCTGCCACTATAATAAATATATAAACCTATGGTTGTACGGTTCAGTTAAGTTTTATTATTTTATTTCTTTATAATAAGACACAGGCTGAATACTGCTATTGTCTGAATGTTCACTGCAAAATATGTCAGGAATGTTTCTACCTGGCGGATAGTCATCTTGTCAAGATGCCAGAAACTGATTTTTTTTTCCTGTTGGAGAAAACCAATACAGTTTAATTAAAATGAAAAATAATCCTTACAATTTCAAAGTCAATATATTTATATTTGCTGCATGGTCATGAGCCAAGAATGAAAAAAAAGCCTATTAATATAGGGGGGAGATTTCATAGGACAGTGTCTATGGCAAATAAAGGGCTTTTCTCATCCATCCATAGAGGATTCGCCTGAGGTCCCACTACGAATTCCTACAGTTAGGATCATGTTGATTTTAGGTGCAGGATTCTGAATTTTTTTCTGCCTTTATAGCGGTCAATGCTATGTTCCCAAGCTCGAAATAGCCTGCATAGTCATAGATTTAAAATATCACTGCCTATTGCAACCACTAGAGGGAGCTTATGAGCTAAGTGCATACAGTGTTATTATGGAGTGCAATGTATAAACTGTATGCAGGAAGCTCCCTCTAGTGGTGGCTGCTGGTAGCCTGCGTGGTACATTTTAAATTCAGATAGATGTAGAGGCTTCGTTAGGCTAGTGTGATGCTAATCACGGATAAGCCATGAGGCTGAGTAGTCAAGAGGTCCAAGGTCAAAAGCCAAGAGAGTATGTAATAGACAGAAGGATAAGACAAAGTCAGGAAACAGTCCGAGGTCAGAATTCCAAGAAGGTAGCGGATCATAACAAAAGGGCTAGGCGAACGGATGGTCAAGACAAATCCAAGGTCTAGAAGCCAAGATCAGGATACCAGACAAGTAGCATAGAGCACATACATACCTCATGATGAAAGCTACAACCGGCAGCAATCAAAGGCAGCGAGCTGACTAAATAGCCAGGTAATTACTCTGGACAAGAGACACATGGATGAAGCCTCGGAAAAACCTGGTCCTGATTGGACGGCTAAAATGTCACTCCAGACACTGACAGCTCATTACGCCCCAGCATCTGATTGGACGGTTGAGCTGTCCATCACTACACTGACAGCTCAGCATGCCCTATTCCTAGATTGGACGGCAAAGCTGTCATTCAGTGCGCGCAGACACTTTGATAGGAGCAATCGGGACAGCTGGATAACAAAAAATAAATAAATCTGACTTTCAGAATTTTTAACCAATTTAGATTCAAACCAAATAATGGTGTTGAAGAGTAAAACAAAGTATTTATCTCCTCATCTAGTGGACAATGGAAGAATAACACGTCTTATTTCTTTTTCTGATATCACTTAAAGGGCCTTTGCCGGTCTGTAACAAATCCTTACAATACAACTTCAATACCAGATTATCATTTTTGCACTTAGGTTTCCTTAAAAAACTGCACTGTTTGACTTTTTCAGACTCTTTGTTTCCTACATATTCAACTTTGATGCGGTCTGTGGTCATGAATCAGCTGAGAGGAGCTCAGAAAAGGACAGATAAAAGAGCTATAAACCCTCCTGTCAGGCCATCGAATTGAGCTCACTGACAGATCCCCAAGTTAACTCATTCTGCAGCAAGTAATGGACGGTGCAACACAGAGGCTGTAGAAGGCAAACAGTGCAACATTTTAATGAGACCCAGTTGCAAAAATGTTTTTTGAGTTGCACCAAATACATTCATTTAAATGCAACACAATTGTCCCAAGGCTCCCGTTCCATACTCGTCACGTTCCATGTCTATACGCTCTACACGTCCTATTTGTACAGAATTCTTCGTGCGCCATTACCGCGTGTCTCTGAGACCAGCACGCTGCCAAAATGTAATCCAGATTAAACTGATGACATCGCTTAGACTCCAAGGTTCAGACACTGGAGTATATTGTAAGGAAGGTAAATGTGCGCTTGACATGTGGACTCGCGGTATTGACACTTTGCCATTCGGTGACGGAGAGCTCCTCTGGTAAATTACGCTTTTGTTATTTGTGCTTTGGGATAATTAGGCCGTCAGTCTGAGCTCAGGGAGAGGAATGCTGAACATTCTGGATCCAGTTCACTTCTGTGGAAACAGCGCTGGTTTCCAGCACGGCCCATACAGTACAGAAAACCTTAGATTTGGCATCATATCATTGCTTCTATATCGCCATCTCGTGGACAATCTGAGTAGAACATGTCCTATATTATATCTCATTTTAAAGGTTTTTTTTTTTGTAAATTGATGGCCTGTTCTCATAATTAACCATTATTATTAGATCTGTGAGGGTCCAGATCTCAGAATTCCTGCCGAGATGAGGGACCTGTGTCCCCTTCATTGCCTACTAGGCTCTACTCTATACTTTTGATAGTGGTAATGCATGGTGTAGCAGTTCAGTCCCTTTCACTTGCATGGGACAGATATGAATTAAAGGGATTGTCCAGACTTAGGGCACAAGTCTGCAACCACTCCAGTGCCGGGAGCGGCAGGTGCGTGACTGCAAGTATGTCATTTACATACATGCGGTCACAAGCCAACCAGACGTGCATAGCATTGACCAATGCATGTTTATTAAGCAAGGATGGGCACGTCTAGTAGGTATGTGGCCATAAATAAGCAAATCACAGACTTGCGGTGAAATGACGGCCTGTATAAGCAGTGCGCACAATGTTAGGATTCACAAGTCTGCAGTCACATAGAGTGACCCTGAGGCCGGACAATCCCTTTAAGTATAGAGCTGTACATATATTAGCATCAGACCTTCTCCGATCTCACATTGATTAAATAATTACATAAGAATAAGGCCTCATTCACACGTCAGTATTTGATCAGTATTCTTCAGCAGTGGGAGTGGAACTTACAGAGAAAACTATAATTGAAAGATTGATACCTGTCCTGTGTTTTGGAGACGCTCCTGGTTTTGGCATATAAATAGTGAACAAAAATACTGAGGCCTTAGCTTATTCCTCCATTAGCTGATGATCTCTTTTAAAGGAGATTGCCGACTACACTGTCGATCCAAAGGAGTGACTATATCTACACCCAGAAAATACACTGAACATGCAACTATTGGCAACACTTTTTAGTTATCAGGGGCCTCCAAAAATAAGCTGATCACAGGATGCAATAATAATCTTTAGGTGCAATCTACAGGGGAACAATTACTTTGCAACACCACCATGGGGGAAGTAAAATATAACTGAGCGTCGTCTGTAGGAATTCAGTTGACTGTTGGGGGACTGCGCTTCCTCCTCCAGACCCAGCAGTCATGTGATCGCAGTGTGCAGCGAGGGAATCGGAGCTCTATTATTAAGCCAGAAAGCTGCATTTCCACTGTAACTGGGGCCAATATACCAGTCCCAGTTACAGGGGAAATCTGATTTTTTTTAAAGTATTTAAATATTGAAATGCCTCCCAAAGATCTTTTATGATGCTTTTGTGGATTCACGATGTGTGAAATGCAAAAAAAAAAAATCTAAAAAGTAAAAAATAAAAAGCCTCTGCCAATACACATTGCTATTACTAACTGTACCCCTGTGTCCAATCTTTAAAAATAATTGTTACTGAAAGTTGGGCAAATTTTTAAATATGTTAGTGTGATCAGAAAACAAACAAAAAAATGTAACTACGGGACCAAACTAAACCCTCGCGGTATTATTTTTAAGTGTATGGTGATTAAATGGAAAATGGATTGCGCTACTGTGAGGATTATGTAATGGGATGTTTTTTTACTCTAAAAGGGAGTTTGATTTGAATATTTAATATTTTTGGGCAATAGATGGTATTACTAATTTAGCTGTATAGGCAGTCTTATCTTGTCAATATATAATAGTATTATATTAGCTGCATATGGCAGTATTATTTTGGCACTTTATGGTAGCATTATGTGGACTGTATACATGGCAGTATTATCTAGGAACTATATATGACAGTATTATTTTATCACTATATGATAGTATTATGTGACATTTTATTGTTGTGTTCTGTGGATTGTATATTACAGTATTATATTGGCACTATATAGTAATATTATAAGGGCTGTACATGGCAGCTATTTTGGAACAATACTATATAGTAGTGGAACACCCGTCAGGGCCGTGGGGTACTCGGTATCGGGTTCGGTACTTAAAGGGATGCGCCACAGCGGCGGCGACCTGGTCCAAGGCCCTGAGCGCCCAAGTAAAAGGGACGGTCTTTAAAGGGGTTTGTGGAATAAAGTTTTTTCGTGACGCCACCTGTGGTATTCGGTCAGGGATTACGGACGCTGCTTAAAAGGGTCCTCTGGGGTGATGTTGTGACAGCAGGGATGGTATGGCTTCTCACAGGTGAAGCTGGGTCTCCAAGGCTCCCGGTGTTAAGATAAAGGTGGTGGGTGGTGCAATAAGAAACGGAGGACACAGGTTTGCAGTCTCTTTACCTGGTTTACTGATGAATTCAGGCAGCCACAGTCCAGGGTACCAGATCACGGGACAGGTGTGGTCTGGCCGGCTTGGAAGCGAGTTGGGAATCCCCCTTACCAGGTGGGGTTAGAAGCCTTCCCACCAGAGGCGTAGCTAGAGCTTTTGCCGCCCGGGGCTGTTCCCGAGTTTGGCGCCCCCCCACCCCACCGCTCAATATACACAAAGGTTACCAAAAATGGTTTTCCTGTTTTGTAGAACTTAAACTGGGCCTAATGGTGTCACCCCCACATGCCAAACCTGTGACTTAATACCACATCATGACCAGGCCACATAGTGACCGAATAATACTACATACAAGGGACAAATACCACAACACCATTTCCAGACCACATATTACCACCACATAGTGACTGAATACTACAATACTGATCAGTAATAAAAAAAAAAACCACAATACTATCACCATAAGTGCCAGTATTCACAGGAGATCTGTACTTAGTATGCAGTGTCTGTGTAGAGGTAATACAGAGATCGCTGGTGGTATTATACACAGGACCTCTATATAGTATACAGTGTATAGTGTCAGTGTATAGGTAACACTGACTCACCAGTGACGTCTCTAGGTGAAGTCCTTCATCTTTCATCCAGCACAGACCGCCATCATTCCTTCCAGCCAGGACTTGTTTCTGCAGGAAATAACACAGTTATCTCGAGCTCCGCTTGCAGAACACATTACTTAATTTTTCACAACTTCTACATTACACCACATGAAGATAAAAAGGCGATATAGTGTCACTCTGCACAGTAACAGGACCGCCCCCCCATTTAAAACAGTATACTCAAAAAATAAAATAAATACCTCACTGCAGTAATAATATCCCTTAATTATCCCCTATGGTAACACTATTCCCCACCCTGGCCCCGTTTATCTCATTCCTGGCTCCAGCCATATGTTCTCGCATCCTGCCCTCATGAGTATCCATTCTACCCCATATGATCTCCCCATCCTGCCCCACCAGCCTCCATCGTATCCGTCCTGCCCCATGATCCAATCCTGCCCCGTGTCTCCAATCATGCCCCGTATCTACATTCTGCCCATGCCTCAAGTCCTGCCCCCAGTGTGTCCAGCATATTACCCCCATGTTGTCCCGCAATCTGCCCCAGTGTGTCCAGCATATTACCTCCATGTTGTCCAGCAATCTGCCCCAGTGTGTCCAGCATATTACCCCCAGTGTGTCCAGCAATCTGCCCCACTATGTCCAGCACTGCCCCCAGTGTGTCCAGCAATCTGCCCCAGTGTCCAGCCTTTCCCCAGTGTGTCCAGCAGTCTGCCCCAGTGTGTCCAGCATATTACCCCCAGTGTCCAGCATTGCCCCAGTGTGTCCAGCATATTACCCCCAGTGTGTCCAGCAATCTGCCCCAGTGTCCAGCATTGCCCCAGTGTGTCCAGAAGTCTGCCCCAGGGTCTCCAGCATTGCCTCAATGTGTCCAGAAATCAGCCCCAGGGTCTCCAGTATTGTCCCAGTGTGTCCAGCAATCTGCCCCATGGTCTCCTGTATTGCCCCAGTGTGTCCAGCATTCTGCCCCATGGTCTCCAGTATTGCCCCGGTGTGTCCAGCAATCTGCCCCATGGTCTCCTGTATTGCCCCAGTGTGTCCAGCATTCTGCCCCATGGTCTCCAGTATTGCCCCGGTGTGTCCAGAAATCTGCCCCATGGTCTCCAGTATTGCCCCGGTGTGTCCAGCAATCTGCCCCATGGTCTCCAGTATTGCCCCAGTATGTCCAGAAGTCTGCCCCAGGGTCTCCAGCATTGCCTCAATGTGTCCTGAAATCTGCCCCATGGTCTCCAGTATTCAGTGTGTCCAGCAATCTGCCCCATAATCTCCTGTATTGCCCCAGTGTGTCCAGCATTCTGCCCCATGGTCTCCAGTATTGCCCCAGTGTCCAGCATTCTGCCCCATGGTCTCCAGTATTGCCCCAGTGTGTCCAGCAATCTGCCCCATAGTCTCCTGTATTGCCCCAGTGTGTCCAGCAATCTGCCCCATGGTCTCCAGTATTGCCCCAGTGTGTCCAGCAATCTGCCCCATGGTCTCCAGTATTGCCCCAGTGTGTCCAGCAATCTGCCCCATGGTCTCCAGTATTGCCCCAGTGTGTCCAGCATTGCCCCCAGACAGTCAGACATAAAAAAAAAAAGTAAAATCCTCACCTCTCCCGTTCCTAGCGCAGGTCCGGTGCAGCCAGTCAGCGTCTTTCCGGCTCTGCGACGCTCAGGACAGAGAGGCAGAGCGGCGCGCACAGTAGTGACGTCATCGCGCCCTCTGCTCTGAGACGTCGCAGAGTCAGAGGACGCTGAAGCCGCAGGAACCAGGAGAGGTGAGTATTAGAGCGGGGGGCGGGGGCAGGGCCCGGGGATGGGGGGAGCTGGCCCTGGCGGCGGACGGCGCCGCCCGAAGATTTAAAGGGGCGTCTTTTTTTTTTTTTCCTTCTTCTCCTGCAGCGCCGGCCGCCCCCCGCATTGTGCCGCCCGGGGCGGACCGCACCCCCCGCACCCCCCTTCCTACCCCACTGCTTCCCACTAGCGCTGTGATGTAGTCCCTTGCTGCCTTAGCCTCTCACAAGGTCCTCACTGTTCTCTCTGTCCTCCTTGCAGGTAGGACACTACCTGTACGACAGGTAGCTCAAGCCTTTTTACAGGGTCTCTATCATGACCCGGGCTCTATGCGTTACTGTGTCCTCAGGTTTCAATAGCAGATAGGTGAATTGTAATCCTGCTGTCCTGCCGGTTTCTGCTGTGAGCCATGGAGTGCTTCACAACCCCGGTCTTCCAGCTACCGGTATCTAGGCTCAGTAGGGAGGTAGCTCAGTCGCAGTTAACCCCCAATTTCTTCACTCTCCTGTGCTTCACTTCCCCTCCACACTCTCTACAGCTTGTCCAGCTTTCTGTTCTATCTCCTTCCAGGAGCTGCAGCACCCTCGTGGCTGCATGCCTCCTTCAGTCTTTCTGACTTTTGCTGTCTGACTGCTCTCTTCTCTGTCCCTCTGGCAGACTAACTGACTTTCCCTCCAGACCAGAATATATATAGGGGAGCCACCCACAAGCTGGATCAGAGCTCCCCCTTCTGGCCTGGAGTGTGAACATGTTGTATGCTTGTGGATACCTGATGAAAGAGATCCTTCCTTGCTTCCAAGCGTGACATCACTCTCCCAATGGGGGGAAGCATTGCCACTGTAACAACCAGGGGTGTTACAGTAGTATTGTGTGGAGTTTACATAACAGTATTCCTTTGGCTTTATATGGTAGTATTATGGGAAATGTATGCAGTAGTATTATGTTAGCACTATATGTAGACTGTGTATAGAATTTCTATTTTGGTACTTTCTCATAGTATTCTGTGGGTAATGTATTGCAGTATTATCTGATCACTATAAAGTGGTATTATTTTATTATGTGAACTTTTGATATTCTCAATCAGGGATTCTAAGTTGTGCCAAAATATATTAAAAGTGTAAAAAAATTTATTAGTTTAGTTTTTACCTAGACATCGGCACTTTTGTTCATGGACTGTGACTGGTATTGCAGTCTTCACTTAAATTGGAAGGAGATTCAATACTATACACAGCCTGTAATAAAATGCTAATTTTATTTTCTAATCTTGTAGATCCCTTTAATATAATCGTAAAAAATGCAAAAGATAATAAACCTGACCTGTGTCCTGAATAAATTCTCCCGTGTCCATTCCCCGGTCTAATAAATTCTCCCGTGTCCATTCCCCGGTCTATTGTCCTACTGTCATATAACTTGTCAGAGAAGCTCATTGACCATTCACCAGTGTTCAGCCTTTGTGCAGCGTCCCAGTCCAGATGGAGGCTGATACCGCTGCTGCTCCCAGTAATTGTCATTGTTCCAATGCTTATAAATGGCTTAAATTACCCCATCTGCTCACTCAGCGCGCCAGAGAACCGGCTTTATGTGTTACATTTTGTATGTACTTGTCAATGAATTAAATATAATGGACAGATATTTCCAAACAGCTGATGTGAGCGCCATGTAAACAGATTGCTATCAATATTTACCCCACACATTACTAGGTAATCCAGTCCAAGAGTCCACCGTGCGCACCCCCGAAGACAACGCTCTGACCTACATTAGGGGCCATTGCCGTGTAACATTGTCACCTGTAGACGTTGGTCTGGGAGACGTCCTGGATAAAAAATATAATTTGTACATTTTACATTACATTTATAATTATAATTATAGTTTTAAGCGTGCCTTAAAACTCATTTCTTCAGACTGGCCTACCGCCTCAACGCATTAACCTAACTATCCCTGTGTGGCCTATCAAAGAAAAAAAAAAAACATAATCAGGTTCCTCGTATCATGTTCTCATTCACTTTATGCAGTTAATAGCCCTCTGTGTCTGTACTGCCACATACATAGGCAGGTAACTGGTTCATGCAGCTTTACATGAACACCCGAGCCTTACACTATGGCCGGTCCGAATAACTAAAGCAATTGTTACCATCCACCTCTCGTGTCTCCCCTTTTCCTCATAGTTTGTAGTTTGCGAGCAGCAGGGCCCTCACTCCTCCTGGTATCTGTTTTGAACTGTATTTCTGTTATGCTGTAATGTCTATTGTCTGTACAAGTCCCCTCTATAATTTGTAAAGCGCTGCGGAATATGTTGGCGCTATATAAATAAAATAATTATTATTATTTATACATTCTACATCTATTATCTATCTATTATGTATCTACCTATCTATTATCTATCTATCATCTATCCATTATCTATCTATTATTCATCTATCTATCTTCTATCTATCTATTATCTATCTATCTCAATACAACATCAGGAACCAAAAAGAAAAAAAGCAATCAAAAGTCCAATTATATGCAAATTAACAAATAATCTTTATTAGAAATCACAGGTGAACAAACAGCAGGGAATGGATTCCCCATGGTAGCCTCAACACGTATAGATAGGGCACAGATAGGTGTGCATCAGAATACCCGGTACAAGGGACAATATACCACCCATTAAAAACCATACATAGCAGCCAAGTGACATAGATCACAGTTAAACATAAATATGTAGATGGTGGGCGCGATAGAGAGTGCACAGTGACCCTCATTCTCAGGTACGGGTATGTACCATCTACATATTTATGTTTAACTGTGATCTATGTCACTTGGCTGCTATGTATGGTTTTTAATGGGTGGTATATTGTCCCTTGTACCGGGTATTCTGATGCACACCTATCTGTGCCCTATCTATACGTGTTGAGGCTACCATGGGGAATCCATTCCCTGCTGTTTGTTCACCTGTGATTTCTAATAAAGATTATTTGTTAATTTGCATATAATTGGACTTTTGATTGCTTTTTTTCTTTTTGGTTCCTGATGTTGTATTGAGTTGCAGTCTCTCCACTATAGTCTCATTCAGTGCGAGGTTCTATTTTTTTACGTTACAGTATTTATGATATTTCTTATGGGCTATAGGTGCTGGCATGTTTTCTTTTGTTTATTATTGGTTAATTCTATCTATCTCAAGGCTAGAGAAAGGCTCAGTGTGAGCTGAAACGTCACCACGCCATGTCAGTCTGAATAAATGCATATGTTTATTTGAAATCATTGGAGTGCTGCCTTCCTTTTTCCCTGTTATGGACTTGGGCAAGTATTGGATGAACGGCTAAGAAGGTCTGTGCACCCATAAGTATAATTGTGTGCTGTTCCAATTTACACTTTTTTTTATCTATTATCTATTATCTTTATCTATCATCTATCTATTATCTATCATTATCTACCTATCATCTATGTATCTATTTATCCATCTATTATCTATCTCTATATATATATCCCATATTTGTATATCAATCTATTATCTATTTATTATCTATCTAGTTAACTATCTAGCTATCTATCATTTATTATCTATCGATCCTCCTAGATCAGAGTCCTAACAACAAGACAAGTCTAAAAATGTTTCTTGAAATCTGCTACAGTGACTTTTTACTACTTATATATAGTATGGTGGTCCCCACAGACCCTTACATACAATATAATAACCTCCACAGCCCTCTTGTAAACAGTATGATGGCTCACAGTCCCCCTATATACAGTTTAATCACCTCTATATGCAGTATGGGACCCCACTGCAATCAATACATATGGACCCCCACAGCTCCCCTACATACAGCATGATGACCCCAATAGCTCCCCTATACACAGTATGGGGTCCCACAGCTCACCTATATACAATATGGGACCACCGCAGCTCCCCTATATACAGTATGGGGCCCCACAGCTCCATAACATATATAATATGGGGCTCCACAGTTCCCCTATATATAGTGTGGGGCCCCACAGCTCATCTATATGCAATATGGGGCCCCACAGCTCGCCTATACTGTAAACAATATGGTGCCCCACAGCTCCCCTATACATTATGGACCCTAACAGCCCCTCTATATACATTATGGGCTCCCCACATCTCTCCTGTATACAATACAAACCCCTACGGTTCCCCTATATACAATATTGGGCATCTACGGCTTACAGTTATGGGGCCCCGCATCTCCCTTTGTGTAGAATGAGAGCCCCCTGCTCTCCTATATGTTGTATGGAGGTCCCACAGTTCTGCAGTGTGTGGTCTGAGGCTCGGTGCACAAGCGTTATCTTGTGATGTCATCGCGCCTGCTGCTTCCAGTGTCAGACGCACAGGTCGAATGGTGGACGATGGAGCCATCACTTCACCCCCCCATCAATGTATTCAACGGTATCTGCATTCTAAGATGCAGATACCATAGACATCTAGATGGCGGATGGGGGCCTGATTCCCCTTCCCCCAAATCAGGGGCCCCATAGCGGCTGCTAGTTCTGCCACAATGCACACTGCTGATGAAGAGGCAGGGCCCTCCGGGTTCATCTCCGGTCCTCCGGTTGGCCAGTCCGATTGCTGCCTGCAAGGATGGAGGGAAATAATTTTGTGCATGCCGGTGCATTGACAGAAACCATATTTCCATGGGCTTATACAGGATCTTTCTGCGTTTGAGATTTGTGATATCGGACTTCTCTTCCTTTTTGTGTTTATTTATTTGCTGGTGAATCCACATTCCTACTGTAAATCCACTGTCTGTGATCTTCCCTGCTTGCTGCTATGAAGTAGAGCGAGCGGCGCTGTCTCTCGCAGCGGGCTCTGTGCGGATCTGTCAGCATTACTATTTCAGGATGTGGAGACAGGTGTCGTACTTCATTATTTATGCTCCTGACATGTTTGAAGTCGCTATTTCAGCTGATGAGTCAGAAAAACATTAAACAACTAAATTCTGAATATAATATCTCAGCCTGTGAGTCAGCGGGAGCGCGTGCGGGGACAGAAATCAGCGCTGAACAGTACACAGTGTAGTCATGGGACTATTTAAAGGGGTTATCTGGAGCCCCTCACTTCCCCCAATCGGGAAGAGATCGGTACCGATTGTGTTACGTCTACGCATTCCTGCCAGGTCGTGTGCGCGATCGACAGGTGTCATGTCCAAGTGTGATTGTAATAAATAGGAAGGATACGAAGTACCTGGTGTCTGTGCAGGTATTGCTGCAGATCGCGGTACACACAAGATAATCCCTTTACCCAGACGCGATGGATGAGCACTAATCTGGGACAGTTTTAGACAAAGTGGCGCTTTGGGCAATAAATAAAAGTGGTGTTATCTGAGCATGCTCGGGTGCTAACACAGAGTCTTTGGCATCATCAAAAAACATCTTCGATTCCAAACGGCTGCATGTTTCACAGCTGTTAATTGGTGCTATAAAAATTCATTTAAAAGAATGCCTCCTCCAAGATGGCGCCGCCGGCGCATGCGCAGTAGCAGCTATCGGCGACCAATAGCTGCTACTGTGCAGGCGGTGCCATCTTTAAGGAGGATTTCTTTTTTTCTCCAGCAAGGTGGTGCCGCCAGTGCTTGCGTGGCATTTATTGGTGATCGCCGATAGCTGCTACTGTGCAGCTGCCGGTGACGCCATCTTGGAGAACATTTTTTTTTATGAATTTGTTATAGCACCAAAGATATACGGTATATCTATGTACTGCATAAGCCAGTAGATATTTTTTATAACCCCAATTAAAGGGAACCTGTCACCCCCCTTAGGCGTTTGTAACTAAAAGAGCCACATTGTGCTGCACTAATGCTGCATTCTGACAAGGCGGCTCTTTTAGTTCTGGTCCCTGCTAACGCTGCAATAATCGCTTTTATAATGTGGCCCTCATACCTCGAATTAGACCTGGGGCGGGTCTTTTCCCCTAATCCAGACGCCTCACATCCATCACACATGGCCTCTGCGCTCCAGGCGCCGGCTCCTCTTCCTTCAGTGGCGTCCCCGGCGCCGGCGCTGTAAGTTCGAAGGGCAGCGCAACTGCGCATGCCCGAAAAAAAAAAATAGCAGCGCAGGCTCCGGGGACACTTCTAAAGGAAGAGGAGGCGGCACCCGGCGCGCAGAGGCCATGATTGACGGATGTGAGGCGTTTGGATTAGGGGGAAAGACCCGCCCCCCGGACGATTTCACAGGTATGAGGGACAAATTTCAAAAGCGATTATCGCAGCAGTGCCAGGGACCCGAACTAAAAGAGCCGCCTTGTCAGAATGCAGCATTAGTGCAGCACAAGGTGGCTCTTGTAGTTACAAACGCCTGGGGGGGCGACAGGTTCCCTTTAACTGTATTATATGCACATTTTACATGTGGATCATGCTGCAGCGCCGCCGCCTGCCTGCTGAATGTGATTTTTTCGATTTATAGAATATTCATTATTTTGGTAACAAAACGTGGTCCTTATTAATTTCTATATGGCACAATCGGGACAATATTACTTTTAAAGGGCCACTATTATTTTCCAGGGCTCTATATCTGACACAGAATCCGTGTAGCACTTTTTTGGGGTGATTATAGTAAAGACACAATTTCTGAAGTATTGGGGTCCCTTTTTCACAGCGCAGGGGCAGGCAGGATGGGGAGAGATATGGACGTGCTGGAAATGTGAGAAGTGAAATGTGTCTTTCTTATAATTTCTGCAGATGAGTCGAGGCTGGAAGAAGTCGTCATGTTGGTCTGGGCCAGATGGAAAAGACGGGAAAAGTGAAGGCAGCCAATCAGACAAGACATCAGCTGGGAGTCACGATCTATAACACCACTTGGTTGGCAGGCACGGTATAAACCTCTATACATTCCCTTACAGAAGTTATGTCGCTTATCCATGCTATGTAAATAAAAGCTTATAACCTGATGTTAAATTCATCCATTAGTTGTATAAATTATTCTTTTGAAAGCTGAAAGCCTCCGAAATGTGGTTTAGGTTAAGAAAATAAATTGGCATCAATGGAGAAATATTGGTCAGTTAATGGACACAGAATGGTCAGATTTTGGCAAGACAAAAGTTTTGTCACCTGGTCATATACTGTAATGCACCCAATCCTAGTTTTCATCCTCACCGGTGCTCAGTAAATGATCGGTTAATTAGTGTGTGTGTATAAAAAGAAACCCTGCACCCCTGACCTTCACTTGAACTGGTCACGGGGCACACCTTGCAATGTGCACTGGTCACAGTCATGATGGAGCAGGAAGGGGCCGTCCCCAAACTGTTCCCCCAAAATTAGAGGAGCTAATTGTCTACAGTGTGTGTTGTAGCATCGCCCTTCATCCGACTGCCAGGTAATGAAATGTGATTGGTGACTCTAGATCAGGGGTCCCCAACTCCAGTCCTCAAGGCCCACCAACATGTCATGTTTTCAGGATTTCCTTAGTCTTGCCCAGGTAATAATTGCATCACCTGTGCAATGCAAAGGAAATCCTGAAAACATGACCTGTTGGTGGGCCTTGAGGACTGGAGTTGGGGACCCCTGCTCTAGATCACCTGTTTCCACTGCTCCAAAGTGACGATGTGCTTTATACCACTCCATCCGACACTTTGCATTGTGCTTGGTGATCTTAGGCTTCTTAGTGTGCATCTGCTTTACCAGTATAGTCCATAATAATATAAGTCTTCAAGCCCCCAATTAATGGAGTACATACTAGTCAAGAATCCAGATTTTGACGCAATCTGTTCCACAAAGGGGACAACACTTTGCTAAGAAAACACATTGAAAAGTCAACATTTGGGGGGTGTATGTGGCCCTTTTGTGACTTTGTGGATGTTGCTTTGCCAACGTTACTACTGTATTGTGATGGCTATGAGGTCCTCAAGAGACTGGGGTCCAACCCCGCCTAGTGATGGGAAAGAGGACACAGGTGGAGAAAGCCGCACAGAGGACACAGGTGGAGAAAGCCGCACAGAGGACACAAGTGGAGAAAGCCGCACAGAGGACACAGACATCCCCAACACAGGTGGAGAAAGCCGCACAGAGGACACAAGTGGAGAGAGCCGCACAGAGGACACAGACATCCCCAACACAGGTGGAGAAAGCCGCACAGAGGACACAAGTGGAGAAAGCCGCACAGAGGACACAGACATCCCCAACACAGGTGGAGAAAGCCGCACAGAGGACACAAGTGGAGAAAGCCGCACAGAGGACACAGACATCCCCAACACAGGTGGAGAAAGCCGCACAGAGGACACAGGTGGAGAAAGCTGCACAGAGGACACAGGTGGAGAAAGCTGCACAGAGGACACAGACATCCCCAACACAGGTGGAGAAAGCCGCACAGAGGACACAAGTGGAGAAAGCCGCACAGAGGACACAGACATCCCCAACACAGGTGGAGAAAGCCGCACAGAGGACACAGGTGGAGAAAGCTGCACAGAGGACACAGACATCCCTAACACAGGTGGAGAAAGCCGCACAGAGGACACAGGTAGAGAAAGCTGCACAGAGGACACAGACATCCCTAACACAGGTGGAGAAAGCTGCACAGAGGACACAAGTGGAGAAAGCCGCACAGAGGACACAGACATCCCCAACACAGGTGGAGAAAGCCGCACAGAGGACACAAGTGGAGAAAGCCGCACAGAGGACACAGACATCCCCAACACAGGTGGAGAAAGCCGCACAGAGGACACAAGTGGAGAAAGCCGCACAGAGGACACAGACATCCCCAACACAGGTGGAGAAAGCCGCACAGAGGACACAGGTGGAGAAAGCTGCACAGAGGACACAGACATCCCTAACACAGGTGGAGAAAGCTGCACAGAGGACACAGGTGGAGAAAGCTGCACAGAGGACACAGGTGGAGAAAGCCGCACAGAGGACACAAGTGGAGAAAGCCGCACAGAGGACACAGGTGGAGAAAGCCGCACAGAGGACACAAGTGGAGAAAGCCGCACAGAGGACACAGGTGGAGAAAGCCGCACAGAGGACACAAGTGGAGAAAGCCGCACAGAGGACTCCAGACATCCCTAACACCGGTGGAGAAAGCCGCACAGAGGACACAGGTGGAGAAAGCCGCACAGAGGACACAGGTGGAGAAAGCCGAACAGAGGACGCAGACATCCCTAACACAAGTGGAGAAAGCCGCACAGAGGACACAGGTGGAGAAAGCCGCACAGAGGACACAGGTGGAGAAAGCCGCACAGAGGACACAGATGGAGAAAGCCGCACAGAGGACGCAGACATCCCTAACACAAGTGGAGAAAGCCGCACAGAGGACGGAGAAAGCCGCACAGAGGACACAAATGGAGAAAGCCGCACAGAGGACACAGGTGGAGAAAGCCGCACAGAGGACACAGGTGGAGAAAGCAGCACAGAGGACACACATTGCAGAGGTCTAGAGGAAAGGAACAGTTTTACTAATTCAGCAGCCTCTGGTGCCCTCTAGTGGTCAAAAAGACAGAATCAGTTTTTAAAGGTAAACTCCAGTCATATTCCTTCTTTTTGGTACATTTGTAAATTAAATCTCTGAATTGCAATAAGAGTAAATTATATAATTAAGTAACTCGCCGGCACCTCAGAGACTTGCAAATTGACAGAATGTATTATAAATTTTAGAAATCATATTTTTATCAGCAGTAAATCACAGACAAAATAAGGATAAAGTTCAGCATGCGAGTACAGAAACCCCTGATCAGTGAGCGCCCCCTAATGGAGGCCGCAGTCACTCACAGTTTTAACATTTTTCACTTTCTGGCTGTGTGAAGTGAAGCATTCTGTCGGCACGACCTATTAAGGCAGTCTTATTAGAAAGATTTCTTGCGCTCCCTCAGCTGGCACTACTTTTGTGTGCTCTCTGCTGGCACCATTTTTGGGCGCTCTCTTCCGGCACTATTTTTGGGCGCTCTCTTCCGGCACTATTTTTGGGCGCTCTCTGCTCATATTGTTTATCAAGGGACTCTCTAATGACACTGCTTATCGGGGGACTCTGTTGGCATGGTTTATGGGGAGGCGCACTGCTGGCACTGCTATTGGGATCACTAAGGGCATCATTAATTACGGCACAGTGGATCTGATTATTTGGGACTGGCCTGTATTTTTTCATGGGTTTTACATTCCGCGTGCCATCTCATATATTCTTTGTGTAAGCTTAGATATATCGTCAATCTATGATCGGCAGTGATCCAATCTCGGGGCTCTGCTCCAATCCTGAGAATGAAGAGGCCATTGCCCTGACGTGTTTGCATATACTCTATACGTGTGTACATCTATGTACGTGTATGATGGTATTATTGGGGTGCACAGTGTATGGCAGTATTGGTGTGCACAGTGTATGGCAGTATTACGGTACACTTGCATTGTCCACTGGAGATAGACACATATCACATAGGCTTCGACTGCGACGTGAATGCAACTTGTCTGTTTTTTTACAGTAAAATTGCAGATTTAAAATAGTCACATGACAGCAATTTGCAGAGAAAATGCAGAAATGTTTTTTGTCGCTCTACTTGTCTGAGGATTGCGGTCACGTGGATGTATATAAAAGGGGGACATATTGAATTAACCCCATGACAACATCTTCCGGTGTTCTGACTTATGTACTCGCTGATATGACTAACTTCTTGTATTTTAAATTATTTACATAAAAATATTTTTTTTATAATATTCAATAAAGGGACATTGTGGATTGTTTCTTTTTTTCCTTTTGTTGCTGCCAATTTTATGCCATATCTACCTCAAAGTGCGCCAATTTAGACTTATGTGAAAAAGCAAGGCATTCCACCTCGCCTCCTCCATTACTCTGTTTCTGAAAATGAATCTGCGCTAGATCCTGAATGTCGTCTTCACTGTCCTTCTGGTTTCTTATCTCCACCAGCAGCACCGTTTTACGGCAAAAGCCAGAATATACCTGAAATAACAACAATTAAATAATATATTATCACATAAGGTACAGAAACTCTCATTCCAGTAACATAACTCTCATTCCAGACAACCTTAAACTCCTTCATAGTGCAGGCTCGGCTCCCGAGCCCGCTCCATACACCGACACAACAATGACTTCTATGTATGACACGGATTGCAAAGACTTTGAGCCCGATTGATAATTTGCATTTTTTTTCTAATTTTCTGATATTGTTTGACATTTTTTGCACCAAATTCTTCAGAATTGCATACATCGTACATGAATTTGGCCCAAAGTCAAAAATACTTGTTATTCTTGTCTTTACCCTTTCTTGTGCCTTCATAGCATGAAAAATCGCATGTTCCATTAAAATTTCAGGCCGGCATAAAATCACTACAGGGGTGTGGGGAGAGGGAGTACACTGGGAAGTCCATGTCAACAGAGAAGCTCTTCTTCCTGCTCTGTCGACATGGCTGACATCATGCTGATTGACAGCCAGCTCCCTGCTGCCTTACTGCAGGGAGCCAGCTATCAATCAACATAACATTGTCAGTCAAGTTCCATCCAAAGAGCAGAAGGGAAGAGAAGCAGCTGCTCTGTCGACATAATGCTGTGGAAGCCGCAGAATTAACGGCAAGAATGATCTGTGACCGACCTGTGCCGGCAGTAATCTGCGCCAGGCACAACAGGTAGGTACGGTCATTATTTTCTCCTGTTAGCAACTACATGCCTGTTAGTTCTTAAGCACATAGTAAAAATAATAGTCATGACTAACCCCTTTAAGAATCCCGGGAAAAAATAGACATAAACTATGATAAGGTAATTGTGCCCAAAATTTGGGTAGGCTATAAAAAACACCATGTACTCCATAAGGTCAGAATCTTACCTGTAGTTTGTTCAGTTCTATTTTAATTACTGGCGATATTCCAATTTTATACTCGGCGCCTCCAGCTGTTAACAGATGCTGATTTGTCTTTAAGACACGATGAGCCACTGCAAAAAACATATACATAGGTCATGAGAAAAGGGGGTACTACTGCTAAAGCACCAAGTACCATAAATACTTAACCCCCCACCAAACAAGGTGTATCCATGAGATTCATACAACCACACTGATATTTGAGTTTGTGCTGAGACTTCCCGCTGGGATAGGGAAGAGAGAGCTGCTTCACGCACAGGGGCAGGCTACGTACATTAATGTGAGTTTCGCTCATTTTGTTTTTTTTCTGGGGGCACTGGTGTTGTGTTTCTCTATTAAAAATTGATGTCCATAGTTTTTTCATTCACAATGAACACCCAGACCAAACACTCACCTCCATCCTCCTTATAAGTAATGCAGGCGGTATTGTTATTCCGGTTGTGTTCCACCGATTCTATTTCACCACCTCCTACATTAGATTTGTAGAAGGTGAGCTCCAGCTTATCCTTCAGGGTCTCCTCAGTGAGGTTCATCGGGAGATTAAAAACGAGTACTTTTGTGTTGGAGATGGTCATGTTGACCTATGAAATAGAAGAATCAGGAGGTCAATCCAGATCTATCCATTTGTGAGTCATAACTTCAGCCTCATTCAGACGTCCACGAATCACGTACATGTTCTATTTCTGATTTTCAGACCGATTATAGACGGCTTGTAGGTCAGTGTTAGTAGTTTGAGCCAGTGAAGGGATTTGCAGAGGGGAGAAGAAGAGGAGTAGCGTGGAGAGAAGTGGATTAGTTGAGCAGCAGAGTTAAGGATGGACTGGAGAGGTGCGAGCGTGTTAGCAGGGAGACCACAGAGGAGGATATTGCAGTAGTCGAGGTGGGAGATGATGAGGGCATGTACTAACATTTTAGGAGATTCAGGGTTGTGGAAAAGATGGATTACATAGTAACATAGTAACATAGTTAGTAAGGCCGAAAAAAGACATTTGTCCATCCAGTTCAGCCTATATTCCATCATAATAAATCCCCAGATCTACGTCCTTCTACAGAACCTAATTGTATGATACAATATTGTTCTGCTCCAGGAAGACATCCAGGCCTCTCTTGAACCCCTCGACTGAGTTCGCCATCACCACCTCCTCAGGCAAGCAATTCCAGATTCTCACTGCCCTAACAGTAAAGAATCCTCTTCTATGTTGGTGGAAAAACCTTCTCTCCTCCAGACGCAAAGAATGCCCCCTTGTGCCCGTCACCTTCCTTGGTATAAACAGATCCTCAGCGAGATATTTGTATTGTCCCCTTATATACTTATACATGGTTATTAGATCGCCCCTCAGTCGTCTTTTTTCTAGACTAAATAATCCTAATTTCGCTAATCTATCTGGGTATTGTAGTTCTCCCATCCCCTTTATTAATTTTGTTGCCCTCCTTTGTACTCTCTCTAGTTCCATTATATCCTTCCTGAGCACCGGTGCCCAAAACTGGACACAGTACTCCATGTGCGGTCTAACTAGGGATTTGTACAGAGGCAGTATAATGCTCTCATCATGTGTATCCAGACCTCTTTTAATGCACCCCATGATCCTGTTTGCCTTGGCAGCTGCTGCCTGGCACTGGCTGCTCCAGGTAAGTTTATCATTAACTAGGATCCCCAAGTCCTTCTCCCTGTCAGATTTACCCAGTGGTTTCCCGTTCAGTGTGTAATGGTGATATTGATTCCTTCTTCCCATGTGTATAACCTTACATTTATCATTGTTAAACCTCATCTGCCACCTTTCAGCCCAAGTTTCCAACTTATCCAGATCCATATGTAGCAGAATACTATCTTCTCTTGTATTAACTGCTTTACATAGTTTTGTATCATCTGCAAATATCGATATTTTACTGTGTAAACCTTCTACCAGATCATTAATGAATATGTTGAAGAGAACAGGTCCCAATACTGACCCCTGCGGTACCCCACTGGTCACAGCGACCCAGTTAGAGACTATACCATTTATAACCACCCTCTGCTTTCTATCACTAAGCCAGTTACTAACCCATTTACACACATTTTCCCCCAGACCAAGCATTCTCATTTTGTGTACCAACCTCTTGTGCGGCACGGTATCAAACGCTTTGGAAAAAGATTCTGAAAATATTTTTCAGTTGGAGGCGGCAGGAGGTGGTAAGAGCTTGGATGTGCCGTTTGAATGACAAGACACAGTCTAGGGTAACACCAAGGCAGCAGAATTGTGGTACTGCAAAAAGGGTGGTGTCATTAATTGTGATAGATCGAGGAGGAGGGCTCGGCGAGATGGAGGAGAGATGATTAGTTCTGTTTTGTCAACGCTGAGTTTCAGGAAGCGAGAGGAAAAGAAGTAGGATATGTCTGATAGACACTCTGGGATTCTTGACAGCAGAGAGGTGACATCTGGCCTGGAGAGGTAGATCTGAGTGTCATCAGTGTATAGGTGGCAATGGAAGTCATGAGTTGTCCTAGGCCAAAGGTATAAATTGAAAAAAGTAAGTGCCCCAGAACAGAGCCTTGAGGGACACCAACAGAGAGAGGCCAGGGTGAGAAGATAGCACTGGAATAGAAGACACGAAATGTGCGATTAGAAAGGTATGAGTAGATCCAGGAGAGGGCAACGTCCTTGACGCTAAAGGAAGAGAGGATTTGTAGTAGGAGGGAGTGGTCGACAGGAGAGGACAGGTCTAGAAGAAGGAGTATAAATAATTGTCTATTAACTTTGGTGGTAAGCAAGTCATTAATCACTTTGGTCAGGGCAGTTTCGATGGAGTGGTGGGGATGGAATCCGGATTGTAGCTCGTCAAAGAGTGAAAGAAACACCAAATAATATTCCTATCAGGGTCATGAAGGAAATCATATACTACTACTGAAAAAGGACCTTCACACAAAGACCAAAATATAAAAACATATACAGTGGGGCAAAAAAGTATTTAGTCAGTCAGCAATAGTGATAGTTCCACCACTTAAAAAGATGAGAGGCGTCTGTAATTTACATCATAGGTAGACCTCAACTATGGGAGACAAACTGAGAAAAAAAAATCCAGAAAATCACATTGTCTGTTTTTTTAACATTTTATTTGCATATTATGGTGGAAAATAAGTATTTGGTCAGAAACAAAATTTCATCTCAATACTTTGTAATATATCCTTTGTTGGCAATGACAGAGGTCAAACGTTTTCTGTAAGTCTTCACAAGGTTGCCACACACTGTTGTTGGTATGTTGGCCCATTCCTCCATGCAGATCTCCTCTAGAGCAGTGATGTTTTTGGCTTTTCGCTTGGCAACACGGACTTTCAACTCCCTCCAAAGGTTTTCTATAGGGTTGAGATCTGGAGACTGGCTAGGCCACTCCAGGACATTGAAATGCTTCTTACGAAGCCACTCCTTCGTTGCCCTGGCGGTGTGCTTTGGATCATTGTCATGTTGAAAGACCCAGCCACGTTTCATCTTCAATGCCCTTGCTAATGGAAGGAGGTTTGCACTCAAAATCTCACGATACATGGCCCCATTCATTCTTTCATGTACCCGGATCAGTCGTCCTGGCCCCTTTGCAGAGAAACAGCCCCAAAGCATGATGTTTCCACCACCATGCTTTACAGTAGGTATAGTGTTTGATGGATGCAACTCAGTATTCTTTTTCACCTAAACACGACAAGTTGTGTTTCTACCAAACAGTTCCAGTTTGGTTTCATCAGACCATAGGACATTCTCCCAAAACTCCTCTGGATCATCCAAATGCTCTCTAGCAAACTTCAGACGGGCCCGGACATGTACTGGCTTAAGCAGTGGGACACGTCTGACACTGCAGTATCTGAGTCCATGGTGGCGTAGTGTGTTACTTATGGTAGGCCTTGTTACATTGGTCCCAGCTCTCTGCAGTTCATTCACTAGGTCCCCCAGCGTGGTTCTGAGATTTTTGCTCACCGTTCTTGTGATCATTCTGACCCCACGGGGTGGGAGTTTGCGTGGAGCCCCAGATCGAGGGAGATTATCAGTGGTCTTGTATGTCTTCAATTTTCTAATTATTGCTCCCACTGTTGATTTCTTCACTCCAAGCTGGTTGGCTATTGCAGATTCAGTCTTCCCAGCCTGGTGCAGGGCTACAATTTTGTTTCTGGTGTCCTTTGACAGCTCTTTGGTCTTCACCATAGTGGAGTTTGGAGTCAGACTGTTTGAGGGTGTGCACAGGTGTCTTTTTATACTGATAACAAGTTTAAAAAGGTGCCATTACTACAGGTAATGAGTGGAGGAAAGAGGAGACTCTTAAAGAAGAAGTTACAGGTCTGTGAGAGCCAGAAATCTTGATTGTTTGTTTCTGACCAAATACTTATTTTCCACCATAATATGCAAAAAAAATGATAAAAAAACAGACAATGTGATTTTCTGGATTTTTTTTTCTCAGTTTGTCTCCCATAGTTGAGGTCTACCTATGATGTAAATTACAGACGCCTCTCATCTTTTTAAGTGGTGGAACTAGCACTATTGCTGACTGACTAAATACTTTTTTGCCCCACTGTATAGTCTTTATTGAAACAATCATTAAAAACATACAATAAATAAATAATGCGACAGTAACCACTGATGCAGGACAGAAACAGTGGGACCCATACAGGAACCAACCTCAAAAAAAAAACAGTAGTACAGTGATAATAAACGGCTGGGTATAAAGAAATGGACATATATAATTAGGTAAAATACATCTAAGATGAATACGAGCCCTATAAGAAGAAATAGGCATGTATGACAAATAGACCAAAGATCTACAATAAACCCAGACACATGATGGAAATACAGACTACTGCAAATAAAGTGATAAAGGCATAGTTACCTAGAGGAGGAACCCAGGGACCCACCACACCCGTATTCATCTTAGATGTATTTTACCTAATTATATATGTCCATTTCTTTATACCCAGCCGTTTATTATCACTGTACTACTGGTTTTTTTTGAGGTTCGTTCCTGTATGGGTCCCACTGTTTCTGTCCTGCATCAGTGGTTACTGTCGCATTATTTATTTATTGTATGTTTTTAATGATTGTTTCAATAAAGACTATATATGTTTTTATATTTTGGTCTTTGTGTGAAGGTCCTTTTTCGGTAGTAGTCGTCAAAGAGTGAGTTAGATGCGAGACGAGAGGAGACTTCAGCATGGACATGCGGTTCAAGGAGTATGGAGGTGAACAGGAGCAGCAAAATGGGACGATAGCTGGACGAAGAGGTCAGGTAGAGGGATGGCTTCTTCAGGATAGGTGTGATTGTGCCGTGTTTGAAAGCAGAAGGGAAGGTACCAGAAGTTAGTGATAGGTTGAAGAGATGGGTTAGTGCCGGGATAAGCATGGGGGTCAGGTTGGATAGGAGATGGGATGGGATGGAGTCAAGTGCAGAAGTGGTGACTAGATGAGATGAGAAAATTCTCCTTCAGTAACGGTGGGGATGAAGGTTATGGGTGAGAGGGCAGTAGTCTGTTATTCGTAGGGGTTGTTGTGGTTGTGCAGTAAAGACTTGTCTTGTTTGGTCAATCTTATTTTTGAAATATGTGGGAAAGTCTTCTGCAGAGACGATGGCGGTCGTAGGGGGTGTTGGGCGGAAGAAGGAGTTAAGTGTTGAATAGCTGTTTGGGGTTGTGAGATAAAGAGGACACAACGGTGATGAAGTAGTCCGGTTTAGCAGAGGAGAGGGCCGATATGAATTTGCTTTTTTGAATGCGATGAAGTCTTCCTGTGAGTGTGTTTTCCCCTGGACACTTGCCAACACTTTTTAGTGAGGTTGTTTGACAGGGTTGTCAATTGATTTATCGCTCTCTGCCACACACGACAGGGGCGACTTAGTCAATAGCTGATGTGAGTGTGGCATTGTAGAAAACGGTGGCACTGCCTGTATCGTGAAGACCCACACTGACGATCCACGAACCTTTTTTTTGCATATGTGAGAAATCATTGATGTCTGAATAAGGCCTAAAAGAGGGTGTTTGTCACCACAAATTGACAAAGTAAACTACCCACTATGCCTTGTAGCTCGTATATGAAAGCCACACTTTTACTTTTAAAATTGCCTCCTTTGTTATCCAGAAAATAGACTTAAAGAGGAAGTCCGACATACAAATCAGTTTTTATCCTAAATCCCTGTCTATTTAATGCCATAATTTAGACTATGTTTCTAATATACTTGAAATAAACATTTCCTATCTTTGTATGCAATGTGTGCTCTCTCTGCTTTAAACGATTTGCAGACAATATTTTGTATCTCACTGCTGGCTCACTTAGTGATCAGCAGCATTCAGTGGGAAGCAGGCAGCAATGTGCTCATTTTCCCTGCAGTTCCTCCACAGGGGAAATAATGCATTACACAGTTTCCAATATATGGTTATCTTGGTTTCCTACAAGATAGCCAAAAAGCAGAGCTGCTATAAAGAAGACGGTTATGAATGGGAGGACATCCCTCGATTAAAAAAAATAATTTAAAAACAGGTTTTCTGAACCGGACAATTATTTTTGTACCTCAAATGTCAAGGCTCTCCCCAGTTGGACTCTGTACGCTCTCAGTTCTTCCCATCCATTAGTGAATTCAACATTATGCTTTCCTTTCTCAATAACACCTTGAGCAACTGTAGAAAAAAAAAATATAAAAATATAAATTATATTACACTTTATGATAACGATTCTTGAAAATGTTGGTGCCCGGATCCAGTTCCCAGGGAATGGATAGAACTCTCCACTAAAGTCTATGTAAGATGAGTAAATGGCTTTACGACCCCATATTAGTGTTGAACCAATGTTTGGAAAATCACATTACAGGATCAAAACACAATCTAGGTCCATGAAGAGAATCAATTACGGAAATGGTTCTACTTTTCCCATACAAAAATAAGTTTAAAAAGTAACAAAAAGTTGAACAGTCGTAAGTCTAAAGTGTCATACTAGGTTTCTATGAGAAATGTATTCAATTATTGACTGCACTGGTTAATATCTATATATGTAATTGTCTAAGGGTTTTTCTGCCTGTCTGTCTGTCTGCCCTGGAAATCCCGCGTCTCTGAATGGTCAAGGCCGCCAAGCCTCGACCAATCAGCGACGGGCACAGCATGGCGACGATGATGTCATAAAGGTTGCCTCGACCAATCAGCGACGGGCACAGTCTGCCGCGAATTCGCCTCGACCAATCAGCGACGGGCACAGTATCGACGTAGATGTCATAATGGTTGCCATGGCGACGATGATGTCATAAAGGTTGCCTTGACCAATCAGCGACAGGCACAGTCTGCCGCGAATTCTGGAATCATCATTGTCCATATACTACGAGGACATGCATATTCTAGAATACCCGATGCGTTAGAATCGGGCCACAATCTAGTATATCTATATATATATAATTGTCTAAGGGTTTTTCTGTCTGTCTGTCCTGGAAATCCCGCGTCTCTGATTGGTCAAGGCCGCCATCATTGTCCATATACTACGGGGACGTGCATATTCTAGAATACCCGATGCCTTAGAATCGGGCCACCATCTAGTATATATATATATATATATATATATATATATATACACACACACACACACACACGATTTCGTTATCTGTAAAAATCACCATTTTTTTGGCATCAATAGCTGAGCTCATTTTTACATATAAAACCATATAAAAGTAGTAATATGGCTGTGTAAACGCTTGTCCCCCCCCAAGTAAAAAAAAAAAAGATCCTTTTTTGTAGAGATCCCATGTGCCATTCCTGAGAAATTTAGAGTAGAGTCATGTATAAATCAGGCTAGACGTGTGCTGGGGGCGTGTCACAGCAATTAGACTGCTCTTCCCAAGAGCAGGGACACACCCCCAGTGCACTTCCAGCATGATTTACATATTGCTTATTTGCTCGATTTCTCATCCAAACTTTAGAGGTACCTTCTTCATTTTCAAATGTTATTAAAGCCTGTCCAGCCTGCAAAATGTACGGGTTTTGAACGACGATCTGACAGGAGTAAGAAATGTCAGACATATTCTGGTTTCCTGCAGTCGGCTCTTCCTTTGTATAGTTTATATCCTTATGTGGCAATTTGTTGTCCACCTGGAGATGAGAGAAAAAATAATTAAGAAAAATGCATACATGAATAATTTCTGTAAAGGGAATCTGTCGCCAAGATTTTTGCTACCCCATCTGAGAACAACATAATGTAAGGAAAGAGACCCTGATTCCAGCGATGTATCATTTACTTGGCTGTTTGCTGCAGTTTTGATAAGATCACAGTTTTATCTGCCGCAGACCTAGCAGTTCTCTGAATGCTGAGCCCTGTATAAGCCCGTCCACACCATCGATTGGCAGCTTTCAGTGTACGCTGTGCATAGGCCAAAAGCTGCCAATCAGTGGTGTGAGGCGGGATTATACAGAGATCAATATGGAGGACTACATGGCTGCAGGTTTACTACTGCTATTCTGCAGTACTTTACATACATCGCCATTGCTGTCCCCGATGGGGCTCACAATCTAAATTCCCTATCAGTATGTCTTTTGAATGCGGGAGGAAACCGGAGAACCCCCACGCAAACACTTGGAGAAGATACAAACTCCTTGCAAATCTTGTCCTTGGTGGGATTTGATCCCAGGACCCCAGCGCTGCAAGGCTGCAGTGCTAACCACTGAGCCACAACACAGAGCTAACCACTGAGCCACCATACAGTGCTAACCACTGAGCCACCATACAGTGCTAACCACTGAGCCACCATACAGTGCTAACCACTGAGCCACCATACAGTGCTAACCACTGAGCCACCATACAGTGCTAACCACTGAGCCACCATACAGTGCTAACCACTGAGCCACCATACAGTGCTAACCACTGAGCCACCGTACAGTGCTAACCACTGAGCCACCATACAGTGCTAACCACTGAGCACCATACAGTGCTAACCACTGAGCCACCATACAGTGCTAACCACTGAGCCACCATACAGTGCCAACCACTGAGCCACCATACAGTGCTAACCACTGAGCCACCATACAGTGCTAACCACTGAGCACCATACAGTGCTAACCACTGAGCCACCATACAGTGCTAACCACTGAGCCACCATACAGTGCTAACCACTGAGCACCATACAGTGCTAACCACTGAGCCACCATACAGTGCTAACCACTGAGCCACCATACAGTGCTAGCCACTGAGCCACCATACAGTGCTAACCACTGAGCACCATACAGTGCTAACCACTGAGCCACCATACAGTGCTAACCACTGAGCCACCATACAGTGCTAGCCACTGAGCCACCATACAGTGCTAACCACTGAGCACCATACAGTGCTAACCACTGAGCCACCATACAGTGCTAACCACTGAGCCACCATACAGTGCCAACCACTGAGCCACCATACAGTGCTAACCACTGAGCCACCATACAGTGCCAACCACTGAGCCACCATACAGTGCTAACCACTGAACATTCATACAGTGCTAACCACTGAGCCACCATACAGTGCTAACCACTGAGCCACCATACAGTGCCAACCACTGAGCACCATATAGTGCTAACCACAAAGCCACCATACAGTGCTAACCACTGAGACACCATACAGTGCCAACCACTGAGCCACCATACAGTGCTAACCACTGAGCCTCCATACAGTGCTAACCACTGAGCCACCATACAGTGCTAACCACTGAGCCACCATACAGTGCTAACCACTGAGCCACCATACAGTGCTAACCACTGAGCCACCATACAGTGCCAACCACTGAGCACCATATAGTGCTAACCACAAAGCCACCATACAGTGCTAACCACTGAGACACCATACAGTGCCAACCACTGAGCCACCATACAGTGCTAACCACTGAGCCTCCATACAGTGCTAACCACTGAGCCACCATACAGTGCTAACCACTGAGCCACCATACAGTGCTACCCACTGAGCCACCATACAGTGCTAACCACTGAGCACCATATAGTGCTAACCACAAAGCCACCATACAGTGCTAATCACTGAGACACCATACAGTGCCAACCACTGAGCCACCATACAGTGCTAACCACTGAGCCTCCATACAGTGCTAACCACTGAGCCACCATACAGTGCTAACCACTGAGCCTCCATACAGTGCTAACCACTGAGCCACCATACAGTGCTAACCACTGAGCCACCATACAGTGCTAACCACTGAGCCACCATACAGTGCTAACCATTGAGCCACCATACAGTGCTAACCACTGAGCCGCCATACAGTGCTAACCACTGAGCCAACGTGAGGCCCTTTGAGATGAGATCTGAACATTATTTTTTTCAGGGATCTTTTTACTTCATTCTATGTTCTCATTTTACCTTTACTTACCTGTAATTCACTCCTTGTCTTCTCAAATGCCTTCCGACATTCCTTCATCCTACAGTCCAGTTTTTCAATATTTCTCATCAATTCATCTCTCTCTCTTTCCAGATCTTGCATCTCCCACTAAAGTTTATATTAAAAAAAAAAAACAGAAAACATTGTGTGATATAAAAAAGAAAAAGTCATGTTTTTTTCCTGTAAACAGCGCCACTCTTGTCTGTAGGCTGAGCCCAGTATTGCAGTACCGACCTTCTGCATTTAAGAACTGCAACACCGGACACGGCCCATGTTCTTAAAGCAAACCTTTTTATTTCTAATCTCGGTCCTGACCCCATCGAATGGTACGAGAATGTTCTTACGTTGTAATGAGCGTTCCTTTCGGTCATGGCCGCCTCAATTTCAGATGACTTCTCTACCAGCGCATTCATTTGTTTTTCTGCCTCTTTTTTTAAATCGTCCGCTTCCAGTTTCTGTAACGTTGCCATCGATTTGCGGCTTTCTTCTTCCTCACATTGTTCCTAAAGAAATGCAAGTGGCGAATTATTATTACTTCTAAAGCATCGTCTGTAGCATGGGTCTGCTGAAAAATTAAGGAAACCCTTAGCCTCAACGCTAAACATATATTGGAAGAGCAGAACGACTAAATATTCAGGGGTGTGAAAACTTTTGCAACCATTTTACCATTTTGATTGATCTTAGCCCTCATTCACGTTTATTTTTTTGCAGGCGAAAAAAACCTGCTTTTCATCTGTGCGCTGGATCTGCTTTTTATGCTTTTCCTACATTTTTTCTGCAGGCAGAAAAAAAATCTAAGTTTCTCCTTCCCATTAAGCAGCAGAAAAACAGATGGCACTCTGAAAACACACAGATGGCATCTGTATTCCGTCCATTTTTCTCCACAGACCTATTGATTTGAACAGGGCGAGTTTGAGCCTTTGCTCGGATCAAAAACGGACATTTCTCCCAAGTGTCCACAACACACAGCCATGTGATCAGCCCCAAAGAATATAATGGGTATGTAAAATATATACGGATAGAATATATATGTGAACATGTGCCCAACTTTGCATCCAGTCTTAATGAAAAAAATTATCTTGCCGTTTTGTGTATGCAGCTCCTGTGCAGACCTATATATCAGCATAGCTACTGGCTATAAACAAACCAAATCCTGCAGTGATTTTAGTTAAATGCAACAAACTTTGCATCAATCAATAGTACGGGTGAATATAAGAAATTTTAATATATCTTATCAGTGAATTCTGCTTCTTTCTCCTCTTATGAGCCACTTCTTCACTGTTCACTCTGTAATACAGCTCAAATCCATCCTGGCCGAAGCAAAAGGGAATCTCAGCACAGTGAAGTGCTTTCTGAACTCTATGGACAAGGGAAAGAGGAGGAGTGAGCAGCACTCACAGTGCGAGATCAGTAAAAACAAGGCAGATATCAAGCAGATTCTGCTATTTTATGTCATCCTGTGCTGGATTCACAGATACACTGTTCAGTACTGCTCTATAATGTCTTCCTTGCTGCTGCTTTCTGTCTGTATCCTACAGAAAAAGGAGAATCCATCTCTCTGTGAACTGGGTAGGAAGACATCATGGTGGTGAATTAGAGATAGAGACAGATACTGAAGAGGGGAAAACTGGTGAAAATGTAGCATACAAGTTATATAATGGGCAGGAATAATGTTATATCTTAGGTGCACACAATAACTTATCTGAAAAGTTATCTGAAATGACAGGTGCCTTTAACTTCCAATTTTCTTGCCTATCTATCCATAAATGAAGTTCTATAACAATATTACCTTCAGTTTTTGCAATTCTTCTCTTAACTGTAGAATAGTTTCCATGGTTTTGCCAGAAATCTGAAATAATAATAATAATAATAATAAATCTATTTACTGCCACAATTCTATAGCACGGTATTTGTGTAGGGTGATATTGGGGGACAGGCACGCCGCACACACACTTCTGCCCCAGTTTCACCTTTGTACATTGTTGGCAGTGTTACGTGTTTGTATGATAGAGGTCGCCCATGCACAGCATTTGCTATAGAAGGAGTCTGTTCATGGATTGATAACTGATGTTATGCAATAGGTAGAGAATGTTGTGCAATTTAATAGATTAATTGACTGATTCATCATTTATAGTTTCTTGTTTAAGTCACTGTTGTTTTTTGTTTTTCTTGTGGTCTGCGTTGACATTTTTGCATCAAATTCTTCAATATGTTGCAAGCAGTTCCTAAATTTTGCACAAAGCCAAAAATACCGAGAAATAAAATTACAATTGGTGCTTTTAAAGGGAACCTGTCACCAGATTTTTGCTATGGAACCTGAAAATGTAGAGGCAGAGACCCTGATTCCGGTGATATGTCACTTACTGGTCTGCTTGCCGCAGTTTTGATAAAATTAATGTTTTATCTGCTGCAGATCTAGCAGTTCTTTGAATGCTGAGCTGTGAATAACCCCGCCCACATGACTTATTGGCAGGTTTCTGTATACACTGTGCATAGGCAGAAATTAGCCAATCGGTGGTGGGTGTGTGGTTGGACTATCTGGCAGCAGGTTTACTAGCCCTCTAGTGATAACCTCCTGCTCATAAAAAAAAAATGATTTTATGAAACCTACAGCAAGCAGACCAGTAAGTGATACATCGCTGGCATCAGGGTCTCTGCCCCTACATTATTATTCTCTCAGATTAGGTATAATAAACCATGTGACAGATTTCCTTTAAGAATTTATTTGTTCCAAGCCTTTTTCTTTTTTTTGCAGACAGCTATGACCTGTGTAGAACATTCAACTTTTTGTAACTTTTACCGTACATAGAAATTTAGTTATAAATACATTGTATTCATGCCAAAATGTTGGTATTCATGCCAACCACGCCGCCTTTAGGCTACGTTCACATTTGCGTTGTGCGCTGTTGCGTCAGCGACGCAACGCACAATGCAAACAAGAACGCACGCTTAAATGCATAGTTTTGCGACGCATGCGTCCTTTTTTGCCGGATTTTGGACGCAAAAAAAATGCATCTTGCTGCGTCCTCTGTGCCCGAACGCTTGCGGCAAAAAAACCGCATGCATCGCAAAACGCATGCAAACGCATGTCCATGCGCCCCCATGTTAAATATAGGAGCGCATGCGTCGCCGCGGCTGCGCTCGACGCCGCCCAGCAGAACGCAAATGTGAACGTAGCCTTATTTGTCATTTGTAGGTTTTGGCATAGCTGCTAGAAACGGTGCATTATATGGCGTAATACATTTGGTGCGCACATTTACGACAAAGAAATGTTGCAAATTGCAAAAATATTTTGGATGAAAAGCAAAAGCAAATGTCCTTCTTTGTGATGTGTTTGAGCCAAAACTAATCTTGTCCGGAAAGGGCTAAAGTATAAGATTGGTGATTCCATAATCCCCCAATAAAGAGTAAAAAGTACAAGATACAAGAAAGGAAGAAGAATGGAGGTGGACGGGCGAGAAGTGAGAGGCAACATGGGAAGAGTCCAGACAAGTGAGACTTTTTACACTGATTGTTTTATATATTTTGTATCAGAAGAACTTGGACTAAAAGTAGATGGTGACTTACCCCCAAAGCGAGGAGACCCCGAAGACGATGGCAGCAAAATGCTTCCTTGTTCTCTGCTCTTCCTGTTCCTGCAGCAGAATAGAAAC
This sequence comes from Ranitomeya imitator, assembly GCF_032444005.1. Lineage (NCBI taxonomy): Eukaryota > Metazoa > Chordata > Amphibia > Anura > Dendrobatidae > Ranitomeya > Ranitomeya imitator. Next base: position 26,595,974 of record NC_091288.1, read on the forward strand.
TGAAAGATCTCTGCAGCCGTCACTTTCACTTTCTATATTCCTAGTGGCAGAGGTGTAGCCAGGGTTTCAGCTTACAGGGTGTGAAAAATCTGAGTGGGCCCCTAGGCCGGGATCACACTACCGTAGAATACGGACGAGTCACATAGCACTCGGACCGGTGTTATTCTATGGAGCATTTCACATCACTGTATTTTTTCTCAGGCGTATTCGACGTGCGTGTAAAATCGCAGCATACTGTGATTGTATGTGTATATCGTCCGAGACTCACCAATGCAAGCCTATGGGTGCGAGAAAAACTCGGACACCACACGGACCATTCGTCTAGCTTGGGACAAGTACGCACACATTTTCCTCATTTCAGCCCATTGAGCCATTAAATTCATTATGGCAAAGCAGTGAGAAATGTAAAGCCATACGGATGTCATATGGATACATAGGTGCGAGAAAATCGCATCATCGGCCTCATTGTGAGCACAGGGGAACATCAGCAGATGACCACACAGTTATTGAAAATAAATCTATATACAAACACTGATGTTACTATATGGAGACCATACAGTGGTCCTGCAGACCATACAAGTGATCACAGCACAGATATAGATGGTGACTTACAGCTGATGTTCTTTCTGATGGAGTCGTTCACTTTTCCCGTCTTTTCCATCTGGCCCAGACTGACATGACAACTTCTCCAGCAAGAACTTGTCTGCAGAGAATACAACATCAACGCATCTGACTTCTCACATTTCCTGCACCGTCCATATCTATGCCCAACCTGTGCAAACTACTCATTCTGCTGATAACCCAAAACTAAGTCGCTGCTGCCGTATTTCTCCTACAGCACTGGCTGTGTAGTACAATAACGGATCCTCTTACTGCCCTACATAGCAATGCCACCACTGTGCTCCTTACATAGTACTAATGCCACCACTGTGCTCCTTATATAGTACTAATGCCACCACTGTGCTCCTTACATAGTAAAAATGCCACCACTGTGCTCCTTACATAGTACTAATGCCACCACTGTGCTCCTTACATAGTACTAATGCCACCACTGTGCTCCTTACATAGTACTAATGCCACCACTGTGCTCCTTATATAGTAATAATGCCACCACTGTGCTCCTTATATAGTACTAATGCCACCACTGTGCTCCTTATATAGTACTAATGCCACCACTGTGCTCCTTATATAGTACTAATGCCACCACTGTGCTCCTTACATAGTAAAAATGCCACCACTGTGCTCCTTACAGAGTACTAATGCCACCACTGTGCTCCTTACATAGTACTAATGCCACCACTGTGCTCCTTACATAGTACTAATGCCACCACTGTGCTCCTTATATAGTAATAATGCCACCACTGTGCTCCTTATATAGTACTAATGCCACCACTGTGCTCCTTACATAGTACTAATGCCACCACTGTGCTCCTTACATAGTACTAATGCCACCACTGTGCTCCTTACATAGTACTAATGCCACCACTGTGCTCCTTATATAGTAATAATGCCACCACTGTGCTCCTTATATAGTACTAATGCCACCACTGTGCTCCTTACATAGTACTAATGCCACCACTGTGCTCCTTACATAGTACTAATGCCACCACTGTGCTCCTTACATAGTAATAATGCCACCACTGTGCTCCTTACATAGTACTAATGCCACCACTGTGCTCCTTACATAGTAATAATGCCGCCACTGTGCTCCTTACATAGTACTAATGCCACCACTGTGCTCCTTACATAGTACTAATGCCACCACTGTGCTCCTTACATAGTACTAATGCCACCACTGTGCTCCTTACATAGTACTAATGCCACCACTGTGCTCCTTACATAGTAATAATGCCACCACTGTGCTCCTTATATAGTACTAATGCCACCACTGTGCTCCTTACATAGTACTAATGCCACCACTGTGCTCCTTACATAGTACTAATGCCACCACTGTGCTCCTTACATAGTAATAATGCCACCACTGTGCTCCTTATATAGTACTAATGCCACCACTGTGCTCCTTACATAGTAATAATGCCACCACTGTGCTCCTTATATAGTACTAATGCCACCACTGTGCTCCTTATATAGTACTAATGCCACCACTGTGCTCCTTACATAGTACTAATGCCACCACTGTGCCCCTTACATAGTAATAATGCCACCACTGTGCTCCTTATATAGTACTAATGCCACCACTGTGCTCCTTACATAGTACTAATGCCACCACTGTGCTCCTTACATAGTAATAATGCCACCACTGTGCTCCTTATATAGTACTAATGCCACCACTGTGCTCCTTACATAGTACTAATGCCACCACTGTGCCCCTTACATAGTACTAATGCCACTACTGTGCTCCTTACATAGTACTAATGCCACCACTGTGCCCCTTACATAGTACTAATGCCACCACTGTGCTCCTTACATAGTAATAATGCCACCACTGTGCTCCTTACATAATACTAATGCCACCACTGTGCTCCTTACATAGTACTAATGCTACCACTGTGCTCCTTACATAGTACTAATGCCACCACTGTGCTCCTTACATAGTACTAATGCCACCACTGTGCTCCTTACATAGTACTAATGCCACCACTGTGCTCCTTACATAGTACTAATGCCACCACTGTGCCCCTTACATAGTACTCATGCCACCACTGTGCTCCTTACATAGTAATAATGCCACCACTGTGCTCCTTACATAATACTAATGCCACCACTGTGCTCCTTACATAATACTAATGCCACCACTGTGCCCCTTGCATAGTAATAATGCCACCACTGTGCCTCTTACATAGTAATAATGCCACCACTGTGCCCCTTACATAGTACTAATGCCACCACTGTGCCCCTTGCATATTAACAATGCCACCACTGTGCCCCTTACATAGTAATAATGCCACCACTGTGCCCCTTACATAGTAATGCCACCACTGTGCCCCTTACATAGTAATAATGCCACCACTGTGCCCCTTACATAGTAATAATGCCACCACTGTGCCCCTTACATAGTACTAATGCCACCACTGTGCCCCTTGCATAGTAACAATGCCACCACTGTGCTCCTTGCATAGTACTAATGCCACCACTGTGCTCCTTACATAGTACTAATGCCACCACTGTGCTCCTTACATAGTACTAATGCCACCACTGTGCCCCTTACATAGTACTAATGCCACCACTGTGCTCCTTACATAGTACTAATGCCACCACTGTGCTCCTTACATAGTAATAATGCCACCACTGTGCTCCTTACATAGTACTAATGTCACCACTGTGCTCCTTAGATAGTACTAATGCCACCACTGTGCCCCTTACATAGTAATAATGCCACCACTGTGCTCCTTACATAGTAATAATGCCACCACTGTGCTCCTTAGATAGTACTAATGCCACCACTGTGCCCCTTACATAGTAATAATGCCACCACTGTGCCCCTTACATAATACTAATGCCACCACTGTGCCCCTTGCATAGTACTAATGCCACCACTGTGCTCCTTACATAGTACTAATGCCACCACTGTGCCCCTTGCATAGTAATAGTGCCACCACTGTGCTCACTATTATTATTATTTATTTATATAGCACCATTATTTCCATGGTGCTGTACATGAGAAAGGGTAACATACAGGGTTATAGATATCGATTACAGTAAACAAGTTTACAATGACAGACTGGTACAGAGGGGAGAAGACCCTGCCCTTGCAGACTTACATTCTATGGGATAGTGGGGAAGAGGTCCAGAAGGTAGGGGCGAGGCGATGGCTCTGGCGAGGCGGCAGAATGGTTATTGCAGGCTGTAGGCTTTCTTGAAGAAATGGGTTTTCAGGTTCCGTCTGAAGGATCCGAGGGTGGTGGATAGTCGGACGTGCTGAGGCGTGGAATTCCAGAGGATGGGGGATATTTGGGAGAAATGTTGGAGGCGGTTGTGTGAGGAACGAATAAGTGTGGAGGAGAGTAGGAGGTCTTGGGAGGATCGGAGATTATGTGAGGGAAGATATTTGTAGATTAGTTCAGAGATATAGGGAGGGGACATGTTGTGGATGGCTTTGTAGATGAGTGTTCGTAGTTTGAACTGGATTCGTTGGGGAATTGGGAGCCAGTGGAGGGATTTGCAGAGGGGAGAAGCAGGGGAGTAGCAAGGTGGATTAGCCGGGCAGCAGAGTTGATGACAGATTGGAGTGGTGCAAGAGAGTTAGCTTGGAGGCCACAGAGGAGGGTGTTGCAGTAGTTGAGGTGGGAGATGATGAGGGCATGCACAAGAGTTTTGGTAGATTGTGGGCTGAGGAAGGAACGGATTCTGGCAATATTTTTTTATGTTGGAGGCGACAGGAGGTGGCAAGAGTTTGGACGTGCGGTTTGAAGGACAGGGCAGAGTCGAGAGTTACGCCGAGGCAACGGATTTCAGGTGCGGGAGAGAGCGTGATGCCGTTTACCATAATAGATAGGTCAGATAGGGGGGATACGTGAGATGGGTGAAAGATGATGAGCGGTTTTGTCTACATTGAGTTTTAGGAAGCGAAAGGTGAAGAAGGAGGATATGGCTGACAGACACTTCGGGATTCTGGACAGCAGAGAGGCGACATCTGGGCCAGAGAGGTAGATCTGAGTGTCGTCCGCACACAGGTGGTACTGGAAAATGTGGGACTTTATGAGTTGTCCTAGGCCAAGAGTATAGATGGAAAAAAGTAGGGGCCCTAGGACAGAGCCTTGAGGGACTCCAACAGAGAGAGGGCGGGATGAGGAGGTGGTGTGGGAGTGGGAAACGCTAAATGTGCGGTCGGAAAGGTATGAGGTAATCCAGGATAGGGCAAGGTCTTTGATGCCAAGGGAAGAAAGAATCTGTAGCAGTAGGCAGTGATCGACTGTGTCGAAAGTAGAGAACAGGTCAAGAAGGAGGAGGATGGAGAACTGTCTGTTAGCTTTGGCTGTGAGTAAGTCATTAGTAATTTTGGTCAGGGCAGTTTCGGTGGAGTGGTGGGGGCGGAAGCCAGATTGGAGGTTGTCAAGGAGAGAGTTAGATGAGAGGTGGGAGGAAATTTGAGCATGGACATGCTGCTCAAGGAGTTTTAAAGCCATCGGGAGCAGTGATATGGGGCGGTAGCTGGGCATAGCAGTTGGGTCAAGGTTATTTTTTTTGAGGATGGGTGAGATGGTGGCATGTTTGAAGGCCGAGGGGAAGGTACCAGAAGATAGCGATAGGTTGAAGAGATGGGTTAGGGCTGGAATGAGCATGTTAGTGAGGTTGGGGAGCAGGTGGGAGGGGATGGGGTCAAGTGCACAGGTGGTGCCCACACAAGCAGGACGTTCTGACACCACAACAATTGGAGCCCTTAAAGGGACCACACTTCTAATTTTGCACACTATCTAGAAAACGCAGTTTGAGAAAGACCCGAGGCAGGGTCGAAACGTTACTACTCCGTTTATACTCCCTGCTGTGTGTGTATATATATATTTTTTGTCTCAACACATGTGAATAAATACATCACATTTTTGCAAAGATATACCATAAGAGTGCGGCTGATTTTTCTAAATCATAAGGCTCACACAGTTTAAGGCTATGGATTCTTTAGAACATACAACGTACTACTTGTTAAAGTTTTATGCTTTAATACAAAAAGGTACAGTGCTTACAATAAGAAAGAGGTATTAAATTATGGCAATAAAGACATACAAATATGTAAAACAGTTATAAAAATAAACAGGAGAAAACTTACAGAAATAGCTAACTTTGTAGTCTGCTTTCTGCTCACTGAGGGGGGACGAATATGGACTGGAACACATCAGCTTGGCTGTCCCTCAATCTGTGAGCACGATTCTATGTATACAGGCCTGATTTATAGAGTTACCCAGGAGGTCAGATTTCTAGACCAGCCTCTCAGGTTGATATTATAATTGCTTGTTTTTGATTGGACCATGGCCACTCCGCAAATGAATATATTATTTCCTCTGAGTCAGGCTGTAATTGACACCTCCCTTTAAAAGAGCTAGAAGGTGTGAAATATTTCCCCTTCTTCCTGGTTCCCAGCAAGACCCCTTGGTGAGATTGGAGACAGCAGACTGCCCTCTGGATAACATGTTGTGACCCCCTGTGAGACCTGCTGCCTTCAGAGCAGATGTTAAACTACTGCTAGTCACACAATATATCTATACATATTTCACTACACACATATATACCTATACTTGTGTGTTCCTGGTGGAGCACATGCGTGGTCTGTCCCCTTACGTTCTGGCCTTCAGCGCTCTTGTTACCTTGGCAAAGCCGGGTACTCAGTCCTGTGCGTCCGGTCACATGACGCACTGGCAGGAACTTCCGGGTTATGGGTTGTGCATGCGCCATGCGGACTGGGTACATAATTATCGGCATATTTAGTGTTAGTGTATATAAAACCATGCGGCTTACATACTACCACCCCTTGCACTTTGCTCCTATATGAACACCACCCTCTGTTTTTCTTTCTTAATGTTGTTGTTATTATTATTATTATAGCGCCATTTATTTCATGGCGCTTTACATGTGAGCAGGGGTATACATAATAAAAACAAGTACAATAATCAGTCACAACTGGTACAGGAGGAGAGAGGACCTGCCCGCGAGGGCTCACAATCTACAAGGGATGGGTGAGGATACAGTAGGTGATGATAGAGCTGGTCATGCAGCGGTTTGGTCGATCAGTGGTTACTGCAGGTTGTAAGCTTGTCGAAAGAGGTGGGTCTTCAGGTTCTTTTTGAAGGTTTCGATGGTAGGTGAGAGTCTGATATGTTGTGGTAGAGAGTTCCAGAGTAGGGGTGATGCGCGAGAGAAATCTTGTCTGCGATTGTGGGAAGAGGAGATAAGAAGGGAGTAGAGAAGGAGATCTTGTGAGGATCGGAGGTTGCGTGCAGGAAAGTACCGGGAGACGAGGTCACAGATGTATGGAGGAGACAGGTTGTGGATGTCTTTGTATGTCACTAGATAGTAAAATTCTAAATAGTAATGCCCTATGCTAGTGCCTTCCACATTTTGTCCCTAAAAAGTAATAATACCCCATGCAACATTGATGGTCACAATACTCTGAATGCCCCTATAACAATAATGTCCCGAGTCCCCCAGCTACAGTAACGATGGCCCCAGTATCACAGATTTGATTAGCTCCTTTAATAAAAGCAATGTAAATAATGCACATAACGCAGCCTTTACAGGAGAGATTCCTGCTCTGTCCCTAGTGCAAGAGCTCTTATCCAATTACCTAAAATGGAATATTGCAAAGATGGGAGTAAGAAATAATTTATGACAATTACTTACAAAATAAATTTGTACTAATTTTGTTTTAGTCTTTGCCTGATGAAGAGACCTGTGTAGTCTCGAAAGCTTGCAATTTGTTACCATCTTTTCAGTTAGCCATTAAAAGGTATCAACCACTGAGGACTCTCAGTTCTAAATATTTTTCTTACAAAATATAGTGATGTAAACTGATGGAAAAAAATATTAGATCTGTAATCTATCTAATGATCACTAGGTGGCGAGCAAGCAAATTGTATTCCAGTTAGGGGATCAATTCAATATCTTTGCGTCAGAATTTTATTTAATTATTTATTTATTTGAAGGCAATATGAAATTCCTTCTCTCTTATCATTAATCTTATCACTTCACCTGGATTTGGAAAATACCATACACTGACAGTTCTCCAATTTTTATTCTGTTCTCAAAATGCAAATCCTTCAGTAGATTCTGATTATAAACTGACTTAGATCAACAAATGAAAATCATATTAAAAGAAAAGCCCCAATAGAACCAAAAATACTAAAAGTAACAGAGTTTATTCAAATCACAATAAAACATATAGTAAGAAAGCATTAGAAAATGAACAGGGAAATGCCAATAGTTAGCCAAAGCAACGATGGGACCACGGTAGTGAAACAGGCAAAAAAGGAAAGGGGCCTCAGGCAAAGTCAGCAGTTGTAAACATGTCAATCAGCTCAAAAGTGCATGTGTATTGTGCTACAGAGTATATCAATGTAAAGTTACAAAGTAAATCCAAAAGTTAGGATACACTGAAAGCACAGGAAATCCATACAGGCTAGCAACCATAAGTAAGAAAAAAGTGCAGAGCCAAAGATCATTAGCAAAGTGCATAAAAACATGAGGGATCACCTGAAGCACCGTGGAGCCACCCACTCCAACGCGCGTTTCGGCGTAGTGCCTTCTTCCGGGGGTATGGCATCAGAGGAAATAGTGGGCTTTAATTATATGGGGGAATCCAATCCGGGCGGCTATGTGTGGAGGATGTGACGCTGCTCCACAGCAGGGCGTGCGCAGTCGGCCGCTCCCAAAATTCCACATCAACGAGGGCATCATCGGATGAGAGAGCCCTCATCCTCCACACATAGCCGCCCGGATTGGCTTCCCCCATATATTTAAAGCACAGATGTACATGTGGTTATGTCCTGAGGAAAAAATCATGTGAACTTTGAAAAGCGTTGAATAAACCACTTTCTTTTTTGTGGATATCCTGATTCTACATCGATTTCGGCAGAGCAGATTACATCCACAATTTCATCATACAATTTATTGAAGGCTTAGTTGCCTTTCTGAGTGGTTTTCAAGCCACTCACAAAGTGTAAGTTCTATAGTTCGCCTTTATCATTCCTACCTCCTGATAGATTCCCATACAGAAGCGCTGTTTTTTCAGATTCTCTTTTCTTTTGTTTGCTGCACTGGAATTGATGGATAGGCTAATTTCAAGTTTACGGCTGTGCGAAGGTTGGGATACATGGGATATAGTGGTGTACTGGCTACAAGCACCCACAGGGGACAGTTCAGGATTTTCCGTGCAAAATGAACAGTGCATCTCCAACCCATAAACGTTGCATAGGCGAGACAGTGAATGGCATAGGAAAGCACTTCTGAGACATCTCAGCACAGTAGGATAGTCTGCCCGACTTAGTCATATTGCCATGTACCTGTCTGGTTGGAATTCATTGAAACTGGAGTTCCCCTAACCTTATTAGGTTATGTTCACACAATGCATTTTTATGCAAATTAAAAGCTGCTTTTTACAATACCAGCAAAAGCTATGAGAATTGAATAATCTCAGGCGCACACTTTTTTTTTTTGACCGAATTCGAAAACCGCTGCTTTTCTGGAGACTGCAGCGTATCACTACTTTCAGTGTTTTTGCAGCATTTTTTTCACCATTAGAAAGTAACAAAAAACGTTGACATCAGTTTTTGAAGCATTTTTAGTGGATAAAGCAGATATAGCAGAATGTGAAACCCATTTATTTTTGTGATTCCCCCCCCCAAGTTTAACCCCTTAAGCCCCGAGGGTGGTTTGCACGTTAATGACCGAGCCAATTTTTACAATTCTGACCACTGTCCCTTTATGAGGTTATAACTCTGGAACGCTTCAACGGATCTTGGCGATTCTGACATTGTTTTCTCGTGACATATTGTACTTCATTTTAGTGGTAACATTTATTCGATATAACTTGCGTTTATTTGTGAAAAAAACGGAAATTTGGCGAAAATTTTGAAAATTTCGCAATTTTCCAACTTTAAATTTTTATGCCCTTAAATCACAGAGATATGTCACGCAAAATACTTAATAAGTAACATTTCCCACATGTCTACTTTACATCAGCACAATTTTGGAACCAAAATTTTTTTTTGTTAGGGAGTTATAAGGGTTAAAAGTTGACCAGCAATTTCTCATTTTTACAACACCATTTTTTTTTAGGGACCACATCTCATTTGAAGTCATTTTGAGGGGTCTATATGATAGAAAATACCCAAGTGTGACACCATTCTAAAAACTGCACCCCTCAAGGTGCTCAAAACCACATTCAATAAGTTTATTAACCCTTCAGGGGTTTCACAGGAATTTTTGGAATGTTTAAATAAAAATGAATATTTAACTTTTTTTCACACAAAATTTATTTCAGCTCCAATTTGTTTTATTTTACCAAGGGTAACAGGATAAAATGGATGCCAAACGTTGTTGTACAATCTGTACTGAGTACGCTGATACCCCATATGTGGGGGTAAACCACTGTTTGGGCGCATGGCAGAGCTCGGAAGGAAAGGAGCGCCATTTGACTTTTCAATGCAAAATTGACAGGAATTGAGATGGGATGCCATGTTGCGTTTGGAGAGCCCCTGATGTGCCTAAACATTGAAATCCCCACAAGTGACACCATTTTGGAAAGTAGACCCCTTAAGGAACTTATCTAGAGGTGTGGTGAGCACTTTGACCCAACAAGTGCTTCACAGAAGTTTATAATGCAGAGCCGTAAAAATAAAAAATCATATTTTTTCACAAAAATGATCTTTTCGCCACCAATTTTTTATTTTCCCAAGGGTAAGAGAAGAAATTAGACCACAAAAGTTGTTGTGCAATTTGTCCTGAGTGCGACGATACCCCATATGTGGGGGTAAACCACTGTTTGGGCGCATGGCAGAGCTCGGAAGGAAAGGAGCGCCATTTGACTTTTCAATGCAAAATTGACTGGAATTGAGATGGGACGCCATGTTGCGTTTGGAGAGCCCCTGATGTGCCTAAACATTGGAACCCCTCACAAGTGACACCATTTTGAAAAGTAGACCCCCTAAGGAACTTATCTAGATGTGTTTTGAGAGCTTTGAACCTCCAAATGTTTCACTACAGTTTATAACGCAGAGCCGTTAAAATAATTTTTTTTTTCTCACAAAAATGATATTTTAGCCCCCAGCTTTGTATTTTTACAAGGGTAACAGAATGAATTGGACCCCTAAAGTTGTTGTCCAATTTGTCCTGAGTACGCTGATACCCCATATGTGGGGGGGAACCACTGTTTGGGCGCATGGCAGAGCTCGGAAAGGAAGGAGCGCCATTTGGAATGCAGACTTAGATGGATTGGTCTGCAGGAGTCACGTTGCATTTGCAGAGCCCCTGATGTACCCAAACAGTACAAACCCCCCACAAGTGACCTCATATTGGAAACTAGACCTCCCACGGAACTTATCTAGATGTGTTGTGAAAACTTTGAACCCCCAAGTGTTTCACTACAGTTTACAACGCAGAGCCGTGAAAATAAAAAATCCTTTTTTTTTCCCACAAAAATGATTTTTAGCCCCCCAAATTTTTATTTTCCCAAGGATAACAAGAGAACTTGGACCCAAAAAGTTGTTGTCCAATTTGTCTCGAGTACGATGATACCCCATATGTTGGGGTAAACCCCTGTTTGGGTGCATGGGAGAGCTCGGAAGTGAAGGAGCACTGTTTTACTTTTTCAATGCAGAATTGGCTGGAATTGAGATCGGACGCCATGTCGCGTTTGGAGAGCCCCTGATGTGCCTAAACAGTGGAAACCCCCAATTATAACTGAAACCCTAATCCAAACGCACCCCTAACCCTAATCCCAACTGTAACCCTAACCACACACCTAACCCTGACACACCCCTAATTCTAATCCCAACCCTAATCCCAACCGTAAATGTAATCTTAGCCCTAACCCTAGCCCTAACCCTAACCCTAGCCCTAACCCTAGCCCTAACCCCAATGGGAAAATGGAAATAAATACATTTTTTTTAATTTTATTATTTTTCCCTAAGGCTAGGTTCACATTGCGTTAGGGAAATCCGTTTAGCGCTAGCGGATTGCGCTAACGCAATGTCTTTTTAGGTGTCGTGTTTAGTGGTCGCGTTAACGTCCCCGCTCTGGAAGATCGGGGATCGGACCTCGGGCGCGCCGCGGACGCTGCAAGCAGCGTCCGAGGCGCGCCACAAAAGAACGGCACCTTGCTAGCGCGAGCCGAAAATGGCACGCTCTAGCGATGCGCTACACCCGAAAATCACATTGCTGTCAATGGGTGTGCTAACGGACCCGTTGCACGGCGTTAATTGTGACATTTTCGCCGTGCAACGCTGTCCGTTAGCGTTAACCCATTAACGCAATGTGAACCTAGCCTAACTAAGGGGGTGATGAAGGGGGGTTTGATTTACTTTTATAGCGTTTTTTATATCGGATTTTTATGATTGGCAGCCGTCACACACTAAAAGACGCTATAAAACTAAAAGTTTTTGCGTCTCCACATTTTGAGACCTATAATTTTTCCATATTTTGGTCCACAGAGTCATGTGAGGTCTTGTTTTTTGCGGGATGAGTTGACGTTTTTATCGGTTACATTTTCGGACAGTTTTTGATCGCTTTTTATTCCGATTTTTTGTGAGGCAGAATGACCAAAAACCAGCTATTCATGAATTTCTTTTGGGGGAGGCGTTTATACCGTTCCGCGTTTGGTAAAATTGATGAAGCAGTTTTATTCTTCGGGTCAGTACGATTACAGCAATACCTCATTTATATCATTTTTTTTATGTTTTGGCGCTTTTATACGATAAAAGCTATTCTATAGAAAAAATAATTATTTTGGCATCGCTTTATTCTGAGGACTATAACTTTTTTTTTTTTTGGTGATCATGCTATATGGCGGCTGACAAGACGACGTTTTCAGAGGTACCATGGTTATTTATATCCGTCTTTTTGATCGCGTGTTATTCCACTTTTTGTTCAGTGTTATGATAATAAAGCGTTGTTTTTTGGCTCATTTTTTTTTTTTTTCTTACGGTGTTCACTGAAGGGGTTAACTAGTGGGCCAGTTTTATAGGTCGGGTCGTTACGGACGCGGTGATACTAAATATGTGTACTTTTATTGTTTTTTTTTTAGATAAAGAAATGTATTTATGGGAATAATATTTTTTTTTTTCTTCTTTATTTAGGAATTTTTTTTTTTACTTTTTCACTTTGTCCCAGGGGGGGACATCACAGATCACCGATCTGACAGTGTGCACAGCACTCTGTCAGATCGGTGATCTGACATACAGCCGGGCAGGATTAGAGCTGCAGCTGCAGCCTGATCCTGACCCGGAAGTGCTCCCTGCAGGACCCGGATGCAGCCCAGCGGCCATTTTGGATCCGGGGACTGCAGGGAGAAGATGCTCGGTACACGGTGAGTACATCACCGTGTACCGATCGTCTCAGGGAAGCCCGCAGGGAGCCCCCTCCCAGCGCGATGCTTCCCTGCACCGCCGGCACACCGCGATCATCTTTGATAGCGGTGTGCCGGGGGTTAATGTGCCGGGAGCGGTCCGTGACCGCTCCTGGCACATAGTGCCGGATGTCAGCTGCGATAGGCACCCGGCCGCGATCGACGGCGCTCCCCCCGTGAGCGCGGCCGATTGCATATGACGTACTATCCCGTCACTGGGAATTAAGTCTCAGGTCACCTGGATGGGATAGTACGTCATATGGGATTAAGGGGTTAAAGGGAACCTGTCACCCCGTTTTTTCAAGAAGAGCTAAAAATAGCGTTAAATAGGGGCAGAGCTGGGCTTTACATTAGTGTATTTTGGTGCCTTTATTCCCCACCTATGCTGCCAAAATACCTTTGTAAAGTCGCCGTTTTGAGCTGTCACTCATGCTGGTCAGGTCATATGGGCGTGGTGACAGCGCTGTTTCTCTCCCAGATCTCCGTTGGTGGCGTAGTGGTGTGCACATGTCCAAGTGGCGAATCCACTGCGCAGCTTCAAGGAAAATAGCGCGATCTGCGCTATTCAGCCGTTTATCGGTGGGCGCGGCCATCTTTGTGAGGCCGCGCGTGCGCAGATGGTTCTTCTCAGCTTCCCGGGGCTTCAGGAAAATGGCCGCGGGATGCCGATCTCGACGGCCATTTTCCTGAAACCGAGTTCGCATCTCAGCTGAGCATAGTAGTTAGGATTAATTGACTGAGTCTGTATAGCTTACCGTAATTAAATTAGTAATACGTGTTAAAGTAAACTAAGCCTGACCATGTCAATTTCTGACCAGTGTGTGAAAGTAAAGATTGCCTGACCAATGTGTGAAACTGAACAATACCTGACCAACTCAATGGTTCTGACCAATGTGTAAAGGTACCTTCACACATAACGATATCATTAACGATATCGTTGCTTTTTGTGACGTAGCAACGATATCGTTAAGGAAATCGTTATGTGTGACAGCGACCAACGATCAGGCCCCTGCTGGGAGATCATTGGTCGCTGAGGAAAGTCCAGGACTTTATTTCGTTGCGGGATCTCCCGATGACATTGCTGAATCGGCGTGTGTGACGCCGATCCAGCGATGTCTTCACTGGTAACCAGGGTAAATATCGGGTTACTAAGCACAGGGCCACGCTTCATAACCCGATGTTTACCCTGGTTACCAGCGTAAACGTTAAAAAAACAAACACTACATACTTACCTTCAGCTGTCTGTCCCCGGCGCTGTGCTTCTCTGCACTCCTCCTGCATCCTGTGTCAGCGCCGGCCAGCCGGAAAGCAGAGCGGTGACGTCACTGCTCTACTTTCCGGCTGACCGACGCTGACAGTGCAGAGGAAAGCAGAGCGCCGGAGGACAGACAGCTGAAGGTAAGTATGTAGTGTTTGTTTTTTTAACGTTTACGCTGGTAACCAGGGTAAACATCGGGTTATGAAGCGCGGCCCTGCGCTTAGTAACCCGATGTTTACCCTGGTTACCGGGGACCTCGGGATCGTTGGTCGCTGGAGAGCTGTCTGTGTGACAGCTCTCCAGCGACCAAACAGCGACGCTGCAGCAATCGACATCGTTGTCGGTATCGCTGCAGCGTCGCTCAGTGTGAAGGTACCTTAAAAGTAAACAGTGCCCAACCTACTCAATGCACGACCAATTTCCTAGACATGATCTTTTTCCACTAAATACTGTAATTTGTTTAAATTGCCCTTTTTTTCCCCAAAAATGACGATTTCACATATGTCTTGCATTAGTGGCTTAACACATTGCATTGTTCATGATTGTATGGTGGAAGCTATTCATCTCTTAGACATGGGTTATGGCGTGGGACAGAATGACACAGGTGAAGGATATTGTTTTGTTTTTTAATTTTTGCTTTATTACAGGAGATGAGGGATTCAGTGGAATTATGCGTTAGGTGAGTATAACTGTGTTATTATTTTTAAATAAAAATGGAAAAGTATGTTTTGTTTTATTTCAAATAAAGGCCTTTATACTTGCTGTGTATATACCATACAACTATAGGATTAGTAATGGATAGGTGTCTTATAGACGCCTCTCCATTACCAAGCTGTTGGCTTGATGTCACTTGGCAATACAAAGGTGACATCAAACCCAATAAATTTTAACCCCTTAACCCCCAAGGGTGGTTTGCATGTTGCACCGTGCCAATTTTTACAATTCTGACCACTGTCCCTTTATGAGGTTATAACTCTGGAACGCTTGCATGGATCCCGGTGATTTGTGAAAAAAAAGGAAATTTGGCGAAAATTTTGAAAATTTCGCAATTTTCCAACTTTGAATTTTCATGCCCTTAAATAACAGAGATATGTCACACAAAATACGTAATATGTAACGTTTCCCACATGCTACTTTACATCAGCACAATTTTGGAACTAAATTTTAAAAAAATTTTGTCACGGAGTTATAAGGGTTAAACGTTGACCAGCAATTACTCATTTTTACAACACCATTTATTTCATGGACCACATCACATTTGAAGTCACTTTGAAGGGTCTATATGATAAAAAAATACCCAAGTGTGACACCATTCTAAGAACTGCACCCCTCAAGGTGCTCAAAATCACATCCAATAAGTTTATTAACCCTTCAGGTGTTTCACAGGAATTTTTGGAATGTTTAAAAAAAAAATGAACATTTAACTTTTTTCACAAACAATTTACTTCAGATCCAATTTGTTTTATTTTCCCAAGGGTATCTGGAGAAATTGGACCCCAAAAGTTGTTGTGAAATTTGTCATGAGTATGCTGATACCCCATATGTGGGAGAAAACTACTGTTTGGGCACATGGCAGAGTTCGGAAGGGAAGAAATGGAGTTTTGGAACGCAGACTTTGATGGAATGGTCTGCGGGCATCACATTGCGTTTGCAGAGCCCCTGATGTACCTAAACAGTAGAAACCCCCCAATTGACCCCATATTGGAAACTAGACCCCCCAAGGAACTTATCTAGATGTGTTGTGAGAACTTTGAACCCCCAAGTGTTTCACTAACGTTTATAACGCAGAGCCGTGGAAATGAAAAATCTTTTTTTTCCCACAAAATGATTTTATTGCCCCCAGATTTGTATTTTTCCAAGGGTATCTGGAGAAATGAGACCCTAAAAGTTGTTGTCCAATTTGTCCTGAGTATGCTGATACACCCATATATGGGAGAAAACTACTGTTTGGGCGAATGGCAGAGCTCGAAAGGGAAGAAGTGGCGTTTTGGAATGCGGACTTTGATAGAATTGTTTGTGGGTGTCACATTGCATTTGCAGAGCCCCTGATGTACCTAAACAGTAAAAACCCCAAGTGACCCCATATTGGAAACTGGACCCCCCAAGGAACTTATCTAGATGTGTTGTGAGGCCTTTGAACCCCCAAGTGTTTCACTAAAGTTTATAACGCAGAGCCGTGAAAATAAAAAACATTTTTTTCCCACAAAAATGATTTTTTAGCCCCCAGTTTTGTTTCCCAAGGGTAACAAGAGAAACTGGACCCCAAAAGTTGTTGTCCAATTTGTCCTGAATACGCTGATACCCCATATGTGGAGGTAAACCACTGTTTGGATGCATGGCAGAGCTCGGAAGGGAAGGAGCGCCATTTGACTTTTCAATGCAAAATTGGATTGGAATTGAGATATGACGCCATGTCGCATTTGGAGAGCCTCTGATGTGCCTAAACAGTGGAAACCCCGAAAAAGTGACACCATTTTGGAAAGTAGACCCCCTAAGGAACTTATCTAGATGTGTGGTGAGCACTTTGAACCCCCAAGTGCTTCACAGAAGTTTATAATGTAGAGCAGTGAAAATTGCGAAATCATTTTTTTTCCACAAAATGATCTTTTAGCCCCAATTTTGTATTTTCCCAAGGGTATCTGGAGAAATTGGACCCCGAAAGTTGTTGTGAAATTTGTCGTGAGTAGGCTGATACCCCATATGTGAGAGAAAACTACTGTTTGGGTGCATGGCAGAGCTCAGAAGGGAAGAAATGGAGTTTTGGAACGCAGACTTTGATGGAATGGTCTGCGGGCATCACATTGCGTTTGCAGAGCCCCTGATGTACCTAAACAGTAGAAACCCCCCACAAGTGACCCCATATTGGAAACTAGACCCCCCAAGGAACTTATCTAGATGTGTTGTGAGAACTTTGAACCCCCAAGTGTTTCACTAACATTTATAACGCAGAGCCGTGGAAATGAAAAATCTTTTTTTTCCCACAAAAATGATTTTTTAGCCCCCAGTTTTGTGTTTTCCCAAGGGTAACAGGAGAAATTGGACCCCAAAAGTTGTTGTCCAAAGTACGCTGATACTCCATATGTGGGGGTAAACCACTGTTTGGGCACACGGCAGAGCTCGGAAGGGAAGGAGCACCGTTTTACTTTTTCCTATGTATTTCCTCTAAAAACCACTTAGGTTGCTAGTGGTAAGGTAGTTGACATTATTACATTCTGATTCTGTTCTGCAGTATCTATTGGACGCAGACTGAAGAGACGATGGAGGTTTCATACAAAACAGATCTCCACTCATCAAGTTAGGCGTCAGAAATAATGAATTCATGATGCACAAATAACAGCCTCATGAATTCACTATTTCTGACACATGTCCAGGTGAGTATACATATGCCTTGTATGACCTCCATCGTCTCTTCCGTTTGTGTGAAATAGATTACGTACACTGAAGAAAAAATGGAGGTCATACATGGCAGTTCTCTACTCACCAGGTCAGGTGTAATAAATAATTATTTTTTTTAAAACATGACCTGTTGCGTATAGTTCTGCTTTGCATTACCGCCATTTTCTCTTCATTCTGCGACAAAAATTAATCAGACTGAAGAGATTATGGAGAAAATAAAAGTAATTTTGTTTTTTATTGCCACCTCATAGCTCTATACCAAACACACAAAGGTGCAGTGTTCTACTTAATAACTAATGGAGTTATGAGTTGGCCAAAAAATAAAGTGTGCGGCGCAGTGTTTTATTCGGCGCACGGTGTGTGTTGCCGGCGGCAAAATACAAAATTAACCAAACATTATTGGGGGCAAAAAACATTATTATTTATTTTTTAACAAAAAAATTAATTTAACTGTGCCTGCTTGGGGTAGAGTGACGAAATGGGGTGGGTGTAGCTGTGAGGCCTGGCTAACTGTGGACGACGCAGGGGTGGCAGGAGAAGGGGCAATTAAGGTAGTGGGGTCTGGGAGTTCGGGGATGGGGCTTGATGCTGAGAGGGCAGAGACACACTGGAAGGGTGAGGCAAACCTGACATTACAGACATATTGGGAGGTGAGGGGGGAGGAATTGAGTCGTCCTTTGTTTTTTATTTTGTTTCCCTTTTTGGGATCAGCGCTGCGGTCTGGGGAGCCTTGGTGGGGCCATTTGTTGCGGCCTGATCGTGGTGGCCGACCTGTCAAGGTCCGTGTGCTGCTGCATGGTTGTGGTGGTGGGAAAGGCCATGCCAGGGTCCGGGTGCTGCTGCATCCTGGTGGTGGTGAAAGCCATTCCAGGGTCTGGGTGCTGCTGCTGCATGCTGGTGCTGAAAAGCATGCCAGGATCCGGGTGCTGCTGCAGCTGGGACCTGGTGATGGTGGCCGACCTGTCCTGATCCGGGTGCTGCTGCTGCATAGTGGTGGCAGTGGAGGAGGTCCAAGCAGGAGCAGCAGTTGTCATGGTGGTGGTGGTGGGCTGTCCAACAGCACTCGGCATGGTGGTGGTGCTGTAGTGGTGTCCGGCCGTGCTTGGAATGGAGGTGGCCGTGCAGTGGTATGCAGCAGAGCTCGGCATTGAGTTCAAGCGTGACAGTGTAGGCACAGGTGGATATGCTGCCACTGTCTACTGAAAATACCGACTCTGCTGCATAGCCTGCACGTAAGCAGCATTGCAGGCCTGCATGACACTAAGCTGGAGACCAGGAGTAAGGTGTTCCGACATGCCCTTTTCTATTTGATTAAAAAATTGATGTGCTGGCCTCTGGATGTCGGCGTTCACTTGGTCAAGGCTTTTTGTGACCTCCTGGATAAGTGTATTAATATGGTTTATGGCACTACCCAGTCGGTCACCCAACGCCTTGAGTCCATCATGAAAGACCGAGCTCAAGTGCAAAAACTCGGGAATGAGTGACCTGTCCGAGGCTCTCTGCTGCTGCCGGGAAGAGCCCCAAAAAAGAGACAGAGGCAGAGGACTGGGACAGGGGAACACCTGATGGACCAGCTTCCTGGTCTCCAGTCTGTGTGGTAGACCCATTTGCTGCAGCGCTGCTGGATGGCTGGGACGGGTCCGTGGCTGTCTGATGAAGGACAGCTCCAGAACCAGGGTCAAGAGTGCTGCTCCATGTGCTGTGAAAAAAGAAGAAGAAAAAAATAATACCAAACATTTACAAAAGTTAAGCGCCAACTCCTGTGGAATAGAAACATACAGATTTAGGCAATACAACACAACCCAATACACCAAAAAAAATACTTACGTTCTCTGGTCAAGGACCGGTCTCAAAAATGCAAGGATTCGGTGATATTTGTATTTGCGGATCCTTGCTCCAGAACCACTGAGAACCCGGCTCTCTTGACAAGGTCCTTGTTGAAGCGATCCTTCATCGAACGCCAATGTGTTTTGACTTTGATCACTATTGAAAAATGTAAATAACGGTTAGACAACTCTCTCATCACACACAGTTGTGTGATCACGGCCAAGGTCACTGCTGCATCACACTGCATTGTAATACTTACAAAATGCATTTCGGACCCGAGTCGGGGCGTTGTCCCAGCCATCCCACATCGCTTTGGCCACCTCATTCCATAGCCGCCGGATCGTCACGTCCGAGTGCTGCGGAACTCGGGTGTCCCACAACGGGGTTCGCTCATGGACCAGTGAGATAAGGAGGTGCTTTTCAATGAGGTCCTCATCCCGTTCTGGAACCTAAAAAATAAATAAAGACATTAATGTAGGAGACATTAACATTAACAACTGCGGGCAAAGCTGAAAACCATTAGTGCGCATGCGTCAGTGCACTATGTCCCGGAAGTATTTTGCTGTGTTCCGGGCATAGTGCGCCGGCGCATGCACACTAATGGTTTTTTTCGGCTTTGCCCGCAGTTGGGCAAAGCATACTGCGCGTGCGCAAGGCAAGATTGCTCTGCGCACGCGTTAACTAGGGAGGAAAGCGAATCAACAGCAAGTCGATTTCGCGACCAGTGTGCGGCCAGCGGGAAAAAAGGGGTTAATAAAAGACCCAAAAAAGAACCTGCCAAATTCAGATGACAGGTTCCCTTTAAGTGTGCCATACCATGCGATGTGATAGCTGCAAGACATTATGGGGCAGCCCATCTCCTCACCATGCCCAAGATCATGTGAACTCTGGCTGATGCAATCTTCCGTAATTTATAAAATAGTGGTTGCCATTTTCGCCTGAAGCAAAATCGCAAATTGTTCCATTTCGCTGGGTCCAATATATGTAGAATATCTGAGGTCATGTGCCATCCTCTGCTCTTATTAGAGCATTGAAAGAAGCAGATGAGAATCCAGTCAGCGACTGACTGAAGGTATACAAATCACATTCTTGCAGTCACGTGAACGCTCAATCGTGCTTAATCATAGCGGGGGATTCTGACAGTGTGTACTTTGTACAGTTATCGCAGAAATGTATCTTGAGCTCGGAAAACACCTTAAAAAACCCATTGATAACTAAAACCTTTTTTCACTTTCATTTTATACTAATAAAAGCAGACTTAAAGCAGTAACTTTACAGTGCCTAGTATTGCAGATCGTTCTCATTCACTTGTTTTTTTACTTGTTGAATTTGCATAAACGCTGTTTTTTTTCTATTTTTATCCTAAAGAAGAAAGTGAAAATGAAAATGCAAATCTTCATAAAGAATCTCTTTCACTTTTGGGAACTTTTATGAGACTCTGTATCCAGCATTACGCTTTATATGTAAAGGAGAACATCCGGCTCTGAAGCATTGCTCAGTTCTCAAGGTGAGTTTACATTTCATAAAGACGTACTGTGGAATCTATGTGTCATGTTTAGTGTTTAAGTGGATAAAGCCCCTTGGTCCCAATTCAAAATCTGTAACAAAGACCCCACCTTCTCCTACTGGTGTTTTATTATATGGCAGAGATCTTCCTTTTCCTTCAAGCACCAGGGATCTGGTGCAATTTCTACTTTCACATTACTTGGAAAGAAAAGTTATAGTAATAATCTTAAGTATAACAAACAAGTGGTAGATGTGTCGGTAACATGTCACACCCCAAAACAGTCTTCATCATTGCCTTTGTGCCTGTTTTTGTGAGGTTTTGTGTCTTTTTTATTAGTTTATACCAGATTCATTATTCCATTTGTGTCTGGTTTTGAAGTCTTTTATATGTGCTTGCCTGTTCTGTTTTTTTTTTAACCACTTTGTGGGCAGAGTTTAGCGATTCCTGATGTCTTCACCGGATTCATCAATTGCAACCTTCATAAAAAGTCGTAAAACTTATTGCAACTCTATTCCAATTCTCCCCTGGTGTCGTTTTATACATTTTACCCAAAAGTCGCATCTCTTGTGACATGTTGAGAAAGATGTGACTTTTTGAGCAAAAAAAAAATCATTAATGACAGAAAAGAAGCCTTTTTTTCCCTTTGCACCAAATTCATGAACAGCGTGCGCCATTTTTTAAAACTTGGCACAATAAACATCAGTGAACACAACAAGACAAAAAAAGAAAAGTGACTTAAAAAAACTGTAAATTATTAATCGGGGCCTCTATCATTAGAACAAGAAGAGGCGTAGTAAAATCACTAGTCAATCCAATCTAAAAAAAAGGATAGCTGAAAAATATAAAAAATGTAATTACATGCTACAATGAACAAAACGCATTTCAAATCAATTAAAAAATGCATCAAACTGCAACATCAGAGCGTGGGTCTCACAATAATAATGTGTCCTATCCCACACCACCCAAAGTACCAAAGTATAAGAATCCACATAAGTTAAATATATTGGGAATCGGCGTTTTCATCCATATTCGCCGCAGCTCCAGTGTTTCATGGAGCTGCGCGGAGGTCACTTTACAATACAAGTCTGTAATGTGAAGATGTTGGAGTGTGAGTATTTGACTGGGGTTCTGCGGGCTTAGATTTAAAGCACCACTCCAGAGCTGAAAATAAATAAATTGCTGGATTGGTGCTTTACCAATCTGCTATGCACCAAATCTGTGGAAAACACAAATTTTAAATAATAAATTGTTAATCCACTGAAAATACAGTACAATCAGCATGACAGCAAAAAAAAAATGTTTTCCTATATTTATGTATCTGACTACTGGAATAGAAGAAAAAATGCCAGCAACCGCAAAAATAAGTAGATTAATACATTGCATTTATTATAGTATGTAAAAAAACAACTGGGAAATTAAAAATACATACAAAAGCTGAGACTCCGGGTCTACTCATTTCGAGATGACCATCTTAGTATCGAAACGCGTAGACCCGGTGTCTTATCTTTTGTATATATTTTTAATCTTCCCTTTGGATTTTTACATACTATAATTAATCTAATGTTTTAATCTACCGTACTTACTTTTCTGGTTGCTGGCATTTTTTTTCCTTTTTCATGCTTCATATACTCAGGAATTGGCCTGTGGCCTCTGTGCACCGCGCCCTACTTTTGAGATATTTTTCCACCCAGTGAGCTGATGTTTCTGTTTCTCTTTCATTCTAAGGCTGCCATCACACTAGCAGTATTTGGTCAGTATTTTACATCAGTATTTGTAAGCCAAAACCAGGAGTGGGTGATAAATACAGAAGTGGTGCATATGTTTCTATTAGACTTTAACTCTATTTGTTCCTCTCCTGGTTTTGGCTACAAATACTGATGTAAAATACTGACCAAATACTGCTAGTGTGACGGCAGCCTAATAGTGTCCTAATACTATGGGCAAATATTACTACTATATCTCATAAGGGTTGTCCCCTTTCAGAAAAAGTTTTCTAGCCATCTCATTTCATTGCAAAAGAAAAAAAAACAACCATGCTTTACTTACCCTCCCCAAGGGCAATGTAGTGTCTCCAATGCCTCCCCGGTCTCTGATCAGCTGCAGTGGCGACTTCATGTTAACAGCACTGGAGACAATTGCAAAGCTCAGCAGTTTCGCCAATATAGACAGCACAAGCCTCTGAGCAAAGTGATTGGCTGCAGTGTTGTTGACCTTAAATCACCATTGCACACAGACAACAGAGATCGGGGCAGCAATGGACCCGGTGAGGTTAAGTAAGGTGCGGTTTGGTTTGTTTGTGTGTGTGTGTGTGTGTGTGTGTGTGTGTGTGTGTGGGGAAGGGGGGGGTTACAACACTTCAATCACAGGTCTCAATGTTGATACTGAGTTAAATGGAACAAGATCACTGTGGCGTGCCAGTAATGGGCTGCAGTGGCCAGTAACGGGCTGCGGTAGCCAGTAATAGGCTGTGATGGCCACTTGTTCTAGATGGGACTGCAACCCTGAAAACAAAGATTAGAATGGAGCAGAGAGTGCTTTGAGCGCAGGGGCTTCAATAAGTAATATTTATTTTATTTTTGTATACATCAGAAAAGTTAATATAGTAGTGATTGTATTATTTGAAATGTGGGGATAATGGTGTCACTGGAATGGGTTATGTCGTAAGTATGGTTTAATTAAGATTGATTAAAGGAGTCTGTCATTCTTCCAATTAAAGGACTTTAGTCTGGGTGTGTGTGTGTTTTTATACAATATGACTATGGGGTTAGTAATGGGGGCATCTTATTTACACCTCTCCATTGCTAACCTCTGGGTTTGATGTCACCTGACAATACAAAGGTGGCATCAACCCCCCCATTACCCCACTTGCCACCACAGCAAGTGGGAAGAGCGATGCTAAGTGACAGAATTAGCACATCTTATAGATGCGTCTTTTCTTTTTTGGCTGAGAGTTGATATTTTTACCTTGGGGGCAGTATCCATGGCTCTTTCCTAGGCTATTAATATCAGCCCGCAACTGTCTGCCTAGCCTTTGCTGGTTATTAATTATAGGGGGACCCTACGTTTTTCTTCTGAGGTCCCCCATTTTATTAGCCAGAAAAGGCTAAGTATACAGTTGTGAGCTGATATTAATAGCCTGAGAAGCTCCATGAGTATTACCCCTTTACCAGGCTATAAACATCTACCCCCAGCCATCGGCTTTCCCTCTTCTGGTTAAGAAAATTATGCTGGAGCCCACGCCATTTTTTTTTTTCAGAAAAATAATCTTGTAATAAGTAAATACATGTACAGTAAGCTGCACACGCACTGTACTAATTGTATATGTGACTGACATCTTTATATACCTTCTATTCTATGTGTATATACTGTATGTAGCCCATCTATTCTATCCTGCCAGGTCCTGCGGTGATTTTACTGTACGTGGCTGCTGAATGGCCAGCTTTTTATATCTATCTATGTGTGTTTAAGAATATTTCCTTTGAAAGCGATCAGTATAGAGAATTGCTCTATGTAAAAGCTCATGTTAAAATTGCATTGCAATCAGATAGCAATTGCACTGCAATCGGATGTAAATCGGATTCTAGGTGTGAAAAATCGGATTGTACTAGCATGAAAAACGCATGACACTTGCATTACACTAGTCCGATTTTGCAGGAACAAAATCGAACGAATTTTAAAATCGCTAGTGTGACTCCAGCCTACCACTGAATCTTTGCGGTTTCTGTTGTTAGAACATGGACTCTCATATTTAGGAGGAGATAATCCAGGGCTGCTGGGTTCTCCATAGGAAACGTTTGTTAGTCTTATACGCTGCAATATTTTTTATAAACTCACAAAAGTAGGAAAACTGAGGAAAAGAGACTTGATTTTTCTAAAAAAAACCCATTGATAACTAAAACCTTTTTTCACAAATTCCTGGCTTATCTCTATCTAAAGGTCATAAGTTGCACACAGTTGTCCTAGAGCTAGCTCCCTCTGTTGGTATTCCATGAGAAGCAGGCTGAGAGATGGCGGTAATGTCTCTTAGCAATTTTTGCCATAAGTCTGATACACTATAAGAATGATCATGTTTCACACTTTCAAGGTTTTCTGTAACTTTCCATGTGAGCTTGGTAGTGTTTAGCCTTCGTACTGGACTGTGGATTAAGATCCATAGTTTCTTCATCTGATTGTGAACCTTGCAAAGTGTACCTTTCTCTTCAGACATGACGCCTCACAGACAGAATTAATCTGTATACAGATGTAGGACTGCTGGATTCTAGCAGGATCTATGCTGTAGGAGACTGAGCTGTGATGGCTTTAGACACACAGTGTTCATTTCTTCCATTCTGACAGCATACCTTCTATGTCTGTGCTCTACCTGTACACAAGCTGTAATCTGGATTAACAGATGTATCTGGAAGATGTCTTTTTACTATTCTGACTCCATAACTAGGCTGCGAGTGTGGAGCACGAGACAACATTTTTATGGATGTCTGTATTTAACCAGTACTCGGACAAAGTGATTTCACCCGATTGTTTTTTACGCAACTGCAGAGACATGTAGGAAGATTCCAGAAGTTTTATTGTCAAACTGAACTCTTCTATTCTGCAATTGCAGTAACAGCAGTTGTAGTGGTTGCAGTAAATAAAAAGATGATTCTGAAATAGAGATGTGCAGATATCAACCTCTTAACATGGCTGGGGAAGAAGAGCGGGATTACTGACATCAGAGCTGGGCTACAGGAAGAGAGGGAGGACAAACTTCTAAAAGGCAAACGTGATTGCATAGTAGTGTAAGAGCAATAAGTCAATAATACAATGCTATATGGTTGCAAAATCGTGAGACTTGACATTTTTCTTTATATATTTTACAAATTTTTTTCCTGTTCATGCTAATGTTATTTGTTGTGCATGCTCTTTCAGATATTGTTTTTTTTTTTTTTTTTTTAAATTCTTTATTTAAAGTTTTCAAATAACATAAAACAAATATCAAGAAACAGAGAAGCTCACACATAAATCCCAAACAAATGTTGATTCAGGAGATTATAAAAACTCTAAAGAATACAGGAAATCCAAACGGGTATTGCTGGAAGGAAAAATAGTGAGCATAGTAAAACAAACAAAACTGGTTCAGGCCAGAAAAGGATAGCCTAAAAATGTGGTATTGCACATATAAAGTAGATGAAGGCTGTAGGGTATGACGGTAGGAGTTTACGAAAGCAATTAAGTCGTTTCAAGAGGTGAGGAAGGACCGAAGGCTCGAGTCTGTGGCAAATCGGGCGATGAATCAAAAAACAGCCAGTTTGGGGGGGGGGGGTTTCGGCCACGGCGACACGTCCCAGAACCCGCAAGGAGAGGGAGAAAACAGAAGTTACACATAGCGAAACATATCTTTACCGGTGAGGAAAATTCTCAAAGGGGGGGGGGGGGGGGGTGGGCAGGACCACCAGGGTGGGAGGAAAATTTAATCCAGGGAAGCCAAGAATTTTGAAATTTCTCGTGGGAACGAGTTTCCCAACTAGATAGTTCTTCTAGGCGAAAGAGGTCTTGGACCTTTGAAGTCCATTCTTTCAGCGTTGGGGGAGTTAATTGCATCCAGTGTGTAGAGATCAAATGTTTAGCAGCTGCAACTAGAATGGGGAGCAGTCCATGTTTCCCTGGTTTAAAAGTAGTGGAAGGGAGGGAAAGTAAAACATCCTGGGGGCTCAGGTCTTGCGACATTAGGCCCATACTTTGTAGAGATTTATTTATGTCGGTCCAAAATTGTGTTAGGCCCGGGCAGAGCCAAAAGATATGAAGTAAAGTCCCTATAGACTGGGAGCATCTCCAGCACAGCGGAGAGTCTGCTAGCCCTAAGTGAAATAGACACTCTGGGGTTCTGTACCACCTGGATAGAATTTTAAACGCATTCTCTTGTAATAAGATACATCTGGAGAACCCATGAGAGTTGGCAAGTACCTGTTGAGCTTCCCGGGGGGATAGTGTGATCCTCAACTCTGTCTCCCAGGAAGAGAGGTATAGAGGTTTAAATTGGTTAGGGGACTTAAGGAGATTTACGTATAGCTTAGAGACCAATTTGGTGATTGGCGCTTTCAAATTAATCAGGAGTTCTAGCCATAACCATTTGAGGGGTGGTCTCTCAATTAAATTGAGTTTCGACATGATATGGCGAATATGGATTTTCTGGAGGAGATTGGAGGGTTGTTTTGTCGCATTAGATGGCCAATTGTCAGTGCAGGGAACTTGTTTGGATAAGAATTGGGAGATCGTGACATCAGGGATGGAGTCCCAGAGGCCAAAGGCATCCTGGTATTTGGGGTCTGTTAGCCAGGGAGTAACTTTGAGTGGGATCTTGTCAAGAAATAGGCAGAAAGGGGGGTGGTTAGGGACAAGAGCGCGCCTGATAGATAAGGTGTTGAGAATTATGTCGTCAAATTTCTGGTGCGGGGGGATAGTGGAAGTCCATAGATAACGATCGGCTCCCTTCCCCAATAGGGACAATTCAAGTTGCGTGGTTAAGTTATCTGGGTTGGGTTTTGTTAAGTTTATCCATCTAGCGAGGTGGATTGCTTTGTGGTAGGTGCGAAAGTCAGGTAGACCCAGACCACCTTCGCCCCTGGGTAGAGAGAGGATTTTTAGAGGAAGTCTAGCTTTTTTATATTTCCACACAAACTGGGAGACCAATTGGTTAATCGAAAGGAAAAAAGAGTTGGGAAGAGTTATAGGGATCATATTCATGATATAGAAGATTTTTGGAAAGATATAGGATTTTATGACGTTTATCCTACCCATCCAAGATAGATATGGTAGGTCGTACTTTTTTAAGTCTATACGTAGATTAGCTAAAAGGGGGATGTAGTTATGTTTATAAAGAGAGGAAGGGTCAGCCGATAAGTGTATTCCGAGGTATTTCAATTTTTCTGGAGGCCAATTGGAGGGGGTGTCTTTTTTTAATATAGAGATATCTGATATAGTTGCTGAGACGTTTAAAGCTTCTGATTCTCTTTCAGATATTGTTTTAATGCAGTAACTAGTAATTGAAATCTCGGAGAAAACTGCAATCATGAGCAACATAGTGGTGTGTGAAGCCTCCGTGAAGTTAAAAAAGGGGGACATCACCGGTGAAAGTACAGACGCCATAGTAAATTTAACAAATGCAAAGTTTAACCGCAGTTCTGGTAAGGAGCTTTACCAAACAATAACAATTGTTGGATCTGCTGTATTTATTTATGCATAACATTAATAGTGGAAAATAATAGGGGACATATCAAGTTTTGCACTAAAAATGTAATTGGATATTTAACTGGATATTACATCTAAACACTGACCACATGTTTAAAGCTTCCCCCATCGCTTAGAGTCATAGAGATCTTATTAATGCTTTCCTAGGGTACGGTGGGCACGGTCTTTGGCCTCAGGAATTTTGAGCCATAGGTATGCACTTTCATTTTAGTTAGGTTGGAGCGGGAAAGAGGTTACAACATGAATCCTACGGTATGTTGCAGGGAAGAGAGAAGCTGTCGGGGACCCGCCTGTCTGACTACAGTGTTCTTCTGTTCGGCTTGGTCCCCAGGGGCTTTTAAAGTATGTAGTGTTTGAGTCCGACAAACCTGGATGAAATTGTGCAGTCAGTGTCTGATACATGCTGCCGGGAATCAGGCAGAATGTATCAGCTTTCCCATTACCTGTACAACACTTACACTATAGAACCAGGCTTAATTCAGAGATAATCAATAGAACCAAGCTATCCATGCAAGTAGATCTGATACAATAAATTAACTTGATTCTTTTTTTTATTAGGTCAAACACCTTATAATACTGAGCAACTTACTACTTGCCTTATATACTGTGGCTACTTCCCACATGTGGCCCCTGGAAAATAAGTAGAGTATAGTAACTGGAGTGGAGGTTCGCCATTAGCAAAAGGTTGACACCTTTCTATAGGTTTCAAGTGGAAAAAATAGGGATGAGACACAGGTGCTTTGTATTAAAAAGAATTACTGCCAAACTACAATTATCATATATAAACGAATCAAAAAAAGCAGAAGCCAAAATGTGGCAACTGATTCTTTTACGCATTGTGATATGGAAGCCATTTTTGCAAAATAAAAAAATAACAGGAAGTGTGGTTTGGTCATATTCCATTTTTTATCATATATTACAAAACAAACTGCATACATTATCATCTTGGACCTGAATAATAGGCTGCTGTACTTATTTTAAAAATCCATGTTATAATCCTGATCTTGAAATGAGAATATTATGAGTAAAACTATAAGGTGAGAACTAATGAACCTGACTGACAGCTGCAGCTTGTAGTGAGCAGTGTGAAATCTCAGCAGCAGCTTATTACTGAGGCACTGTCAATCAGACTAACTGGGCAGAGATTGAGGTTAAAGGGACTCTGTCACCTGAATTTGGAGGGAACAATCTTCAGCCATGGAGGCGGGGTTTTTGGGTGTTTGATTCACCCTTTCCTTACCCGCTGGCTGCAATATCGGATTGAAGTTCATTCTCTGTCCTCCATAGTACACGCCTGCGCAAGGAAAGATTGCCTTGTGCAGGCATGTACTACGGAGGACAGAGAATGAACTTCAATCCAATATTGCAGCCAGCGGGTAAGGAAAGGGTGAATCAAACACCCAAAAACCCCGCCTCCATGGCTGAAGATTGTTCCCTCCAAATTCAGGTGACAGTGTCCCTTTAAACCTTCACAAAGGACTATGCCATTCTGACAAGGAGTTTCTTGGAAGGGTACACCAGTCTAAGCAAATTTAAGATCAATTTTATAATAAATGCACTTTGTAATCTGGTGATACAGTTTATTAGCTGTTTAATAGGTGACAACAAATTGCCATTCTTTCAGAATGCTGTAAGAAATATGATGGCCATATATAAATCCTTTTTTTTATATATTATTTTAGGTGTATCTAAAGCCATCTTTGATGCAGCAGGTCCTAACATAAAAGAAGAATGTGAATGTCTAGGTATGTCAGCTTGCCTTCTATATTACTACCTATTAGTGCGAAAAAAAAATTATACTTCGGTCCAGGGCCGGCTCCAGGTTTTTGAGGGCCCCGGGCGAAAGTCTCAGTGGGCCCCCCCCTTTAACACATACCATGATTCATGATCGCACATACACTAGCCATGTAGTATAGAACAGCCCATGTAGTATATAACACAGCCACGTAGCATATAACACAGCCATGTAGTATATAACAGCCCACGTAGCATATAACACAGCCACGTAGTATATAGCACAGCTCACTTAGCATATAACAGCCCATATAGTATATAGCACAGCCACATATTATATAACACAGCCCACGTAGTACATAACAAGGCCCACGTAGTATATAGGACAGCCATGTAGTACATAGCACAGCCCACGTAGCATATAACGTACATTTGACATATCCTATTCTGAGATGATTGATGTTAAATTATCAGCTGTAAAAAAATAAAATAAATTGTGATATTCGATCAAGAACATTCAACATGTCTGATTCCTCTTTTCCACGCTTCATTTGTCAGTGGACAACCACACATATAAAATAATCTGCCGACACTACCAGAATTTTGATTAGCGACAATAGATCCCTATAAAAAATAAAATCATGAGTGATTTATCATTTTTGTTATTTGCTTTTACAATTGTGAAATAATTACTTTTTTTCAGCTAAACTCCCCAATGAAGGCTGCGTTGTGACCTCAGCTGGAAATATGAAGTGCCGCAAAATAATTCATCTAATTGAAGTACAATCACATAACATTGTGGCCTCGGTGATGAAAGCTCTTAAAGCCTGTGATCAAAACAAAGCGGCGACTATAAGTCTTCCAGCAATGGGAACAGGTAAGTAATGTTTTTTCAAGCTGAAACATTAGCGTATTCATCTGTCAATGTATTTTTCTCTTTTGTTCATATGTGTTGAAGGAGCATGACAGAAAAAAAGTAATGAATCAAAATAACATCAGTGGAACCCAACACACCCCATTGTAAGCCAGTGTGGTCCATTTGGGCACCGGTAATGCTTTGGGTCTGGCACTCCCATGGTTTCTGTTTGACTGAAATCATAATGTGAAATGAGCCCAAGTCAAACTGGTAAAATGAGCCAATATGTATTCATGGTGTTGATTTCAGTTGGCTGCCTGAACAAATGTGCAATGAAATGTTGGGTGCCTGGGATTAAGCAACCAGCATGACCCTGAAGAAAAGACCAATATGGTTTTCAATGCTTCTATCTTCTCATACAAAGCACTCTGCTCCCTTTATTGGTCCGAGATGGGTAGGAGGGTAACTAGATCCAAATAAAACTGAAGGATATGTAAATGTGACACCCCAGGGTCCTGGTTGTTACAGTGGCATTGCTTTCCTCACGGGGAGAGTGATGTCATGCGTGGAAGTGAAGGAAGATCTTCAGGTAAACACAAGCATACAACATGTTCACACTCCAGGCCAGAAGGGGGAGCTCTGATCCAGCTTCTGGGTGGCTTCCCTATATATATATTCTGGTCTGGAGGGAAAGTCAGATTGTGAGAGGACAGTGAAGCAGAAAGATGTGCTAAGAAGGAGCTCCCTGTCAGAGGGGGCTAGAGAGAGATTGCCAGAAGGGAGCTTGTCGAGGAACATCAGCTTAGGCGGAGTTGGTACGAGAAGAGTGCAGCTGAGCAGACGTAGGAGTCTGCAGCTTCTGGCAGACAGTGAAGAGAGATAAAGGACTGAGGGGCTGTGCAGCCACGAGGGTGCTGCAGCTCCTGGACAGAGATAACACAGAAGGAAGAACAACTTGTAGCGAGCATGCAGAAGAGCGAAGCACAGAAGAGTGACAACTGGGGAGGACAACTGTGATTGGGCTTCCTCCCTGCAGAGTGCAGACACCGGTAGCCGGAAGACCGAGGTTGTGAGGGACTCCAAGACTTACAGCAGAAACCGGCAGGACAGCTGGACTACACATCACATGTCCGCCCTAATACTCAGGAGACACAGTAGTGCATAGAGCCCAGATCATGATAGAGACCCTGTAAAAAGGCTCGAGCCACCTGTAATACGGGTTAGTGTCCCACCTTTAAGGAGGACAGACAGAACAGTGAGGACCTTGACAGAAGCCACAGGCAGCAAGGGTCTGCACCACCGTGCTAGTAGGAAGTCTTCTATCCTCACCTGGTAAAGGGGACTCTAAACTTGCTTCCGAGCTGGCTGGACCCTGCCTGTACCTGTGATCTGGTGCTTTGGACTGTGTATGCCTGAAGTCTTCAGTAAACCAGGTAAAGAGACTGCAAACCTGTGTCCTCAGTTCTTTACTGCACCACTCACCATCATTATCTACACACCTGGAACCCTGGACCTACTTCACCTGTGGGAAGTTATGCCATCTTAGCTGCCATAACATCACCCCAGTGGACCCCTTTAACCCCTTCACGACATGCCCCGTATTAGTACTGCACATGTCGTGTCTCCCCCTTTGATGCAGGCTCCGGCGGTGAGCCCACATCAAAGTCGCAACATGTCAGCTGTTTTGTACAGCTGACATGTGCGCGCAATAGCGGCAGGTGGAATCGCGATCCACCTGCCGCTATTAACCAGTTAAATGCCACTGTCAAACGCTGACAGCGGCATTTAACTACAGCTTCCGGCGGCGCGGCTGGAAATGCGTGCATCGCCGACCCCGTCACATGATCGGGGGTCAGTGATGCGTCGGCATAGTAACCAGAGGTCTCCTTGAGATCACCCTGTGATCGGCGCTCATAGCAAGCCTGCAGTTCAGCTACATAGGAGCGATCTGATGATTGCTGCTATGTAGGAGAGCGATCAGGCTATGCCAGCTTCTAGCCTCCCATGGAGGCTATTGAAGCATGGCAAAAGTAAAAAAAAATGTTTTAAAAAATATGAAAAAAAATAAAAAATATATAAAAGTTTAAATCACCCCCTTTCGCCTCATCCAAAATAAAACAATAAAAAAAAAATCAAACATACACATATTTGGCATCGGTGCATTCAGAATCACCCGATCTATCAATAAAAAAAAGCAATAACCTGATA
Organism: Ranitomeya imitator; assembly: GCF_032444005.1. Lineage (NCBI taxonomy): Eukaryota > Metazoa > Chordata > Amphibia > Anura > Dendrobatidae > Ranitomeya > Ranitomeya imitator. The sequence continues at coordinate 26,628,996 of NC_091288.1, forward strand.
GCTAAACAGCGTAGCGAGAAAAAAAATTGAAACGCCAGAATTACGTTTTTTTTGGTCGCCGCGACATTGCATTAAAATGCAATAACGGGCAATAAAAAGAACATATCTGCACAATATTGGTATCATTAAAAACGTCATCTCGGCATGCAAAAAATAAGCCCTCAACTGACCCGAGATCCCGAAAAATGAAGACGCTATGGGTATCGGAAAATGGCGCTTTTTTTTTTTTTTAGCAAAGTTTTTGAATTTTTTTTCACGACTCAGATAAAAAATAACCTAGACATCTTTGGTGTCTGTGAACTCATAATGACCTGGAGAATCACAATGGCTGGTCAGTTTTAGCATTCAGTGAACCTAGCAAAAAAGCCAAACAAAAAACAAGTGTGGGATTGCACTTTTTTTTGCAATTTCACCAACTTGGAATTTTTTTTCCTGTTTTCTAGTACAAGACATGGTAAAACCAATGGTGTCGTTCAAAAGTACAACTCGTCCCGCAAAAAATAAGCCGTCACATGACCCTATTGACGGAAAAATAAAAAAGTTATGGCTCTGGGAAGGAGGGGAGCGAAAAACGAAAACGCAAAAACGAAAAAGGGCCGCATCTTGAAGGGGTTAAGCAGCGTCGGTCCCCACTGACCGAATACGACAGGTGGCGTCACGAACACAAACTTTATTCAAATCCCCTTTAAGGACATTCCCTTTAACATGGGCGCCCAGGGCCACGAACTGGGTCACCGCCACCGTGACATCTCCCTTTAAGTATCGGACCCGGTACCGAGTGCCCCTAGGCCCTGGCGGGCGTTACATAAACATGATGTCTTTTTCAGGTGGATGGCACCTGAAAGCTGCCTGAAAAAGCATTAAAAAACCCTGTATGCATAGCAATGTAACAACACCTGTACATATGTTGCGTCTTGTTGAGCTTTTTTAAGCCTCTCTTGGCATATGACATACAGTTGTGTCATTTGTTGGATCCCATGCTTTGATGCAGGCTCGCAAGCCAAGCCTGCATCTTTCCTGGCTGATGATGGCTGAATAATTCAGCTATCATCTGCCTCTAACAGCTGTGGGTGGAGTGGAGGTCCGCCCATGGCTGTTAGAGGCTGATGATGGCTCACAAATAATAATTAAGGATCACAAATGATCTGAAACCCATCAGTAACTGTACCTGTGCCTGTGATCCCAGTGATGTCATTTACTAGGCCGTGTGCTGTTTCAGTAAAATCATTTTTTTTCTCAGCAAGAGATTTTCACTACAGGACTAGGTGTCTTGTGCCAGATAGTCCTCCTACTCTGTGTAAGCCCACCAGTAAATGTATGGTGTGCACAGAAAGCCAATCAGTGGTGTGGGTGGAGTTACACAGAACTCAGCATTCAGAGCTCTGCTAGATTTGCTGCAGAGAAAACTGTGATTGTATCAAAATGACAACATACAGACCAGTAAATGATACATCGCTGGAATCACAGTCTCTGCCTGTAAATTATGCTGCTCTCAGATTACATGGCAACAACCTGGTGACGGATTCTCCTCAACCAACAAATAAAACGCTATAGTTTGTTTTAAGCGAAAATGCTGACAAAACACTCAAAAAGAAGCCCAGGCATCTTACAGACATTTTTTATTCTTCCCATTGGTTTGTATTGTAAGTATTGAGCATCTTCATAGGGAAAAACACTTGAAGAACGGACACGTCACTTCTATTAAAATTTGACGTTTTAGAAAACGTGAAACATTTAAAAAATGCTCATATGCCTAAACATATGACCAGAAAATAGATTTTCTATAGAAATGAATGAGGAGTTACTCGTGTGAGCTTTTTTACTGACATTTTTTGGAATGGACCTGCTCAAAAAACACCAAAAAAGGTGCTGTGAACATATTCTAGTGGCCTGTACTATTGTCTCCTCTTACTGGTTCAGTAAAAAGTAACATTTCCAATCAAAGATCTCTAAATTTGAAAAACCAAAGAAATAAAAATAAAATTACTGTATAAAACATACATCAGATTAATTACCTAAAAAAAAGACCCTCCTGCACCAATGATTATTTTAACTAATTATCCTTTTACAGACATGTAATATCAAATTATTCCGATTTGATAAAAAAAAAATTTAAACTGTAGATTTTCTTTTTTCGAATGCATAAAAATTCTTAAAGCAAAAATTCTGAATATACAAAGCCAAAATAAAGGCACGTCGGGGACCTCCAGGTTCTGGCAATGTGTTTTTGAGGGTCATGTGGTGAAAGACTTTGTATTATAAATCTACTCCCAGAATGATATTTCTATTTCCTATCTCCTTTTTCCCCTACCCTATACTATCTCTTTTGAATTCCCCACATTTTTAAGAAAAAAAAACTATTAGTAATGAAAAAAGCCATAAAAATCATGTTCATGACACCAATAAAGGAAAAAAATTAAAAAAAAAGGCAAAACTGTGATTGGTCCGGAAGGTGAACCTGAGATTACTGTGAACCTCAGACTTTTAAGAAAATAAGTCTTTGCTGCAGTGTGAACAGAGAGGTGTCCTTGCACTATAAAACTGTTCCAATGTTTAATTTTTTTTCTAAGTATTCCTATATATTTCATTGTAGCATTGAGATCAGGATTAGTTTGTGAAGTAAATGGACTTTAATTCTCATTTGTGTTTTGTTTTTCATTTTTTAAGGAGAAGCTAAATTAGACCCTGATATTTCCATAAGATACATTGTGAAAGGCATAGAAGACTACCTAAGCGATCCTACTGTCATGACCGACATTTGTGAGATTGTCATTGTTGTCTTTGAACTGGATATTTATGAAAAATATCAACGTTTTTTTCAGAATTACAAGGTGAGTACAATCGGGGCTCAGCGAACAGCAGTCATTATCATATCTGTGAATAAGCTGCACTTACTATTTTCCATCCGAACTTTAGCAGTAAGAACCTCGACATTATGGTGGTATTGTACCTCTCCCCATCAATGCAACAAAAAAATAATTTAAATTGACCTAAAAAAATAATTTAAATTGACCACCTCCTGACCCGAAGATGGCGCTGGTGGTGTACAATTGCCTAACAAGGTCACCCCACCGAAAATGAAGCATTACTACATGGATAAAAAAGATGAGAGCGATGGTAGATTTAGAGGCTGGAAGACCATTATGACGACACTCAGGAATAACAAGCAAAGAGTCAGAGTGCCGAAAGGTAGCTGTCTTAGAGAGGTAGAAGCGAAGAGCTCTAACCAGATCCAGTTTGTGGAGAGACTTTCCAGGGGATGAACTGGGGAAGGGCAAAGGGAAGGCAGGACGATATCCTCATTGATGTGGAAAGAGGAAACTACCTTTGGAAGGAACTGGTCTGAGAACAATCTTTTCCTGATGGATAATGATAAAAGGAGAATGACAGGAAAGAGCCACCAGCTCCGAAACATGTCTGATAGATGTGATAGCCACCAAGAAAGCAACATTCTAGGAAAGAAGGGAAGTTGTAATGGGCTTGAATGGAAAGTGCTGAAGAACAGATAGGACCAAGTTAAGGTCCCACGGATCTCTTGGAGGCTGATAAGGTGGAGTCAGATAAGCAACGGCCTTCACGAAGGTCTTGACCTGGGGTTGAGGCGCCAGATCCTTCTGAAACAGAATCGAGAGGGCAGAAACTTGACCCTTAACAGCACTAAGGGAAAGGTTGGAGTCAAGGCCAGACTGGAGAAAAATCAGTATAGCTGGTAGTGAAAAGGACATGGGGAGGAAGCTGATTGTCTTCACATCAGCGGAAATAGGCCCTCCACATCCTATGATAAATGCAATAAGACGTGGGCTTTCTTGCACTGATCATGGTCTGTATGACCTGAGGTGAAAACCCTGCTTCCTTTAGAATGGCGGCCTCATCAGCCATGCCATAATCTCCACAAATCAGAATTCTGGTGGAAGAGGGGACCCTGTGAAAGGAGGTCCACACAGTCAGGTAGTTTCCAGGATGTGTAAGCAAGCATGTTTACTAGCTCTGCGCGTACCAGACCCATGTGGGCCAGTCTGGAGCCACCAGACATATGAGTACTCCCTCTGACTTGATCTTCTTGATGACACTTTCTAAGTCGACAGGGTCTCGCCTTGGGCGATTGGTCGCTCAACCCAGAAGTGTTCGACCAGATCTGTCAGAAGTGGGGCACCCCCAATGTAGATCTGATGGCGTCTCGGATGAATGTCAAGGTGCCCCACTTCGTAGCTAGGTCCCATGATCCTCTGGTGATAAGTCAGGAAGCCTTGGTCCTAACTTGGTCTCTCTTTTGCCTTCCATATATCTTACCGCCCCTCCATGATTCCTTCTTCACACCCCAGAGGACGGCATCTAGAGCCCCCCGTGAGAAAAAGGGGGCTTCCTGGTGTTGATAAGGCATCCTCTTTAATCTTTATTTATTTTTTTATATAGCGCTAACACCCACATCGTCATAGTCCTTGACGGTGCAGAAGATGGTGTCGGCCCTTGAAGAGGGGGAAGGTTACGTAGGGTAGGAACCGCAGTCTTCCTCCCGGCCCACTCCAAGGAGTGGGCTGGGGTAGAGAATAAGGCAAGGACTGGCCACCACAGATCACCCTGGACACAGAAGTGGCAGGGTATAGGGTCCTGCCTGGTGAGACAAGAGTGGACAGTGTGAGAGATACCACACTATTCTCTCAGGCACAAGAAGTGGGATAGCAGAGTGGATACTACACCCTGCTGCCCTGAAGAACCTGAAAAAAAGGGGAAAAGATTAATGGGAAAAAACACCCGTAGGAAAAAAAAACAGATCTGGGATCATATCCAGGTCTGCCTCCTACAGACAGTAAAGGTACCTTCACACATAACGATATCGTTAACGATATCGTTGCAACGTCACGCTTTTCGTGACGTAGCAACGATCCCGCTAACGATCTCGTTATGTGTGACAGCGACCAACGATCAGGCCCCTGCTGGGAGATCGTTGGTCGTTAGGGAATGATCAGGACCTTTTTTTGGTCGCTGATCACCCGCTGTCATCGCTGGATCGGCGTGTGTGACGCCGATCCAGCGATGTGTTCACTTGTAACCAGGGTAAATATCGGGTTACTAAGCGCAGAGCCGCACTTAGTAACCCGATATTTACCCTGGTTACCATTGTAAAAGTAAAAAAAAAAACAGTACATACAGTGGGGCAAAAAAGTATTTAGTCAGTCAGCAATAGTGCAAGTTCCACCACTTAAAAAGATGAGAGGCGTCTGTAATTTACATCATAGGTAGACCTCAACTATGGGAGACAAACTGAGAAAACAAAATCCAGAAAATCACATTGTCTGTTTTTTTATCATTTTTTTTGCATATTATGGTGGAAAATAAGTATTTGGTCAGAAACAAACAATCAAGATTTCTGGCTCTCACAGACCTGTAACTTCTTCTTTAAGAGTCTCCTTTTTCCTCCACTCATTACCTGTAGTAATGGCACCTGTTTAAACTTGTTATCAGTATAAAAAGACACCTGTGCACACCCTCAAACAGTCTGACTCCAAACCCCACTATGGTGAAGACCAAAGAGCTGTCAAAGGACACCAGAAACAAAATTGTAGCCCTGCACCAGGCTGGGAAGACTGAATCTGCAATAGCCAACCAGCTTGGAGTGAAGAAATCAACAGTGGGAGCAATAATTGGAAAATGGAAGACATACAAGACCACTGATAATCTCCCTCGATCTGGGGATCCACGCAAAATCCCACCTCGTGGGGTCAGAATGATCACAAGAACTGTGAGCAAAAATCCCAGAACCACGCGGGGGGACCTAGTGAATGAACTGCAGAGAGCTGGGACCAATGTAACAAGGCCTACCATAAGTAACACACTACGCCACCATGGACTCAGATCCTGCAGTGCCAGACGTGTCCCACTGCTTAAGCCAGTACATGTCCGGGCCCGTCTGAAGTTTGCTAGAGAGCATTTGGATGATCCAGAGGAGTTTTGGGAGAATGTCCTATGGTCTGATGAAACCAAACTGGAACTGTTTGGTAGAAACACAACTTGTCGTGTTTGGAGGAAAAAGAATACGGAGTTGCATCCATCAAACACTATACCTACTGTAAAGCATGGTGGTGGAAACATCATGCTTTGGGGCTGTTTCTCTGCAAAGGGGCCAGAACGACTGATCCGGGTACATGAAAGAATGAATGGGTCCATGTATCGTGAGATTTTGAGTGCAAACCTCCTTCCATCAGCAAGGGCATTGAAGATGAAACGTGGCTGGGTCTTTCAACATGACAATGATCCAAAGCACACCGCCAGGGCAACAAAGGAGTGGCTTCATAAGAAGCATTTCAAGGTCCTGGAGTGGCCTAGTCAGTCTCCAGATCTCAACCCTATAGAAAACCTTTGGAGGGAGTTGAAAGTCCGTGTTGCCAAGCGAAAAGCCAAAAACATCACTGCTCTAGAGGAGATCTGCATGGAGGAATGGGCCAACATACCAACAACAGTGTGTGGCAACCTTGTGAAGACTTACAGAAAACGTTTGACCTCTGTCATTGCCAACAAAGGATATATTACAAAGTATTGAGATGAAATTTTGTTTCTGGCCAAATACTTATTTTCCACCATAATATGCAAATAAAATGTTAAAAAAACAGACAATGTGATTTTCAGGATTTTTTTTTCTCAGTTTGTCTCCCATAGTTGAGGTCTACCTATGATGTAAATTACAGACGCCTCTCATCTTTTTAAGTGGTGGAACTTGCACTATTGCTGACTGACTAAATACTTTTTTACCCCACTGTACTTACATTCCGATGTCTGTCACGTCCCCCGCCGTCAGCTTCCCTGCACTGACGGTCAGCGCCGGCCGTAAAGCAGAGCACAGCGGTGATGTCACCGCTGTGCTCTGCTTTACGGCCGGCGCTGACACAGTCAGTGCGGGAAGCTGACGGCGGGGGACGTGACAGACATCGGAATGTAAGTATGTACTGTTTTTTGTTTTTTTTTACTTTTCCAATGGTAACCAGGGTAAATATCGGGTTACTAAGCGCGGCCCTGCACTTAGTAACCCGATGTTTACCCTGGTTACCCGGGGACTTCTGCATCGTTGAAGACAGTTTCAACGATGCCAAAGTCGTTCCCCTGATTGTTGGTCGCTGGAGAGAGCTGTCTGTGTGACCTCTCCCCAGCGACCACACAACGACTTACCAACGATCACGGCCAGGACGTATCACTGGTCGTGATCGTTGGTAAGTCGTTTAGTGTAACGGTACCTTAAGCTTAAACTGGCAAGCTTTGTGTCTGTCGGTGGGTGTATACTGCTGAGGAGGACCTAACACCTTTTTTGCCTAGTGTCAGCTTCCTACTGACAGCAGCACCCACGGTTACCTGTGTCCCCCAATGAAATGATAAAGAAATACACTGGTGCCCAAGGAGATGGTGGGGGAAGAATACGAGAAGCTGCTGGCAGATACACGGGTCCTGTGTGATGGCCCATAAGTGGGGGAATTGATAATAGTGAATAATACTGCCGGGTTAATAGATTGAGGAAGTGCAGTAAGAAGGAAAAAGGGTGACCATTAAAATTAAATATTAAAAGATATAGTGCTGTCTGGTCTGATTGGGTATGTATTAAAACAATATTGCATCAATATTACGAATAAAGAATCAGTAATACGAACAAAGTACTGTCTAGTCTGATTAGACCTATACAGAATATAAGTACATTATAGTATAGCACTGGTAATATGACCAAATGATCATTGGCATGTAAAATATATAAAATAAAAGCGCATAAATGTTAGTCCACATACCCATAAAATTATTAGAAATGGTCCATTGTAGCCTCCTTTAAAAATCATTATGGAAGGTGCAGAGTGTAGGCTTCCCTGTGCGCACTCTGGAAAAGCCTGAAGGGTGAGCAGCGCTCCAGTCTCTGGGGAGGTGAATATAACTGTTAGGCCTTAAGTGCTCTGGGCGTGACACAGTACTTCCTGAGCCTCTGCCTCCCAAAGTTGTTATGGAGCATCAGTCTTGACTGATAGCTCACTTTCTGATTATCTTTCCTGACATCGCTCAGTGAGATATCAATCAAACTAAATAAGTTGGTGATGGGTGGAGAAAAACCTTCCGAGGCAACATCTTGGGAAATGCTCTGTCACGCCCAGAGCACTTAATGCCTCATTTGCATGTGAAGTAAAGGGCTGATTTCTCAGGAATGCAGCAACAGATAGAAAATTAAGGTGTCAACGAATTTGGCTTTCAAATACCTACAGTATATACCCATATATGTGGTATGGAGGGATTAATCTTAATGCCAAATTCAGTTTAATAATATTATGCACTAGATATAATGTTAAAGAAATCGCTGTATTGGAATCTGTGTATAATCATAGTTTGTGCTTTACATTTAGAAAAATTACCCTCAATTCTGGGCTTTTGGAAAAATGATTGAATTAATCAAAGGAGACATCACTCATCAGGCGGCGGACTGTGTCGTGAACTTGGCAAATGCATCACTGAATCAAACGTTTGGTAAGTAAAAAAAAAAAAAAAATTATATATATATATATATATATATATATATATATATATATATATATATATATATATATATATATATATATATATATATTATTTTCCCGAGCACACTGAGGTGGTCCCCGAGTATTTGTGACTGCTTGGAGATTGTTTTTGTTGACACAGCTGCATGATTTACGGCTACTAGCCAGCCTGAGTACATGTGGAGGTTGCCTGGTTGCTAGGGAATCCTCACATTTATTCAAGCTGTCTATCAGCTGTAATTCATGCAGCTGAGGCAATGAAAACTAAATCTCCGAGCACTAACAAATACTCGGAGATCACCCGAGCGTATTCGCGAAAACCCGAGCAACGAGTATACTCGCTCATCACTAATCCTTATCTCCTTATCATTCTTGTCATGATCGGGGGTGAATCAAGAGGCCTCCTTACATGTTACGTGGTCATACAACAGCAAGGTGAACAATAATCACCAGTTAGATCATTGTATTAGTGTGGATATTCAATGAGATAAAATCTGCATGCTTACTCAAAAAGAGTGAATAAGGCTGGTTTCACACTGGCGTTTTGATCTGCAGCGTTTTAAATGCAAACGCATTTGGTGCAAAAACGCGTTTAAACGCTGTGTTTTTTTAGGCGCATGCGTTTTTGCATGTTTTAACGCAAACGTGGCATTTTGACGCGTTTACAAGCATCAAGAGTTTGTGTTTTAGGGTTAGGATCCCTAGGGTTACTAGGGATCCTAACCAACCCTAACCCTAAAGCACAAACTCTAACCCTAACCCAAACTCTAACCCTAACCCAAACTCTAACCCTAACCCAAACTCTAACCCTAACCCAAACTCTAACCCTAACCCAAACTCTAACCCTAACCCAAACTCTAACCCTAACCCAAACTCTAACCCTAACCCAAACTCTAACCCTAACACAAACTCTAACCCTAACACAAACTCTAACCCTGTTATGAAAAGTAATTCAGTACCATAATGGACATAGAGGTCAGCGCACATACAGTGACCTGGCAATAACCCAAAAAACAAGAACGAGCTCTGAGACGTGGGAACTCTGTTGACCGCAATCCCTAATCCTCTCCAACACACTAAAGGCAGCCGTGGATTGCGCCTAACGCTCCCTATGCAACTCGCACGGCCTGAGAAACTAGCTAGCCTGAAGATAGAAAATAAGCCTACCTTGCCTTAGAGAAATACCCCAAAGGAAAAGGCAGCCCCCACATATAATGACTGTGAGTTAAGATGAAAAGACAAACGTAGAGATGAAATAGATTTAGGAAAGTGAGGCCCAACTTTCTGAACAGAGCGAGGATAGGAAAGGTAACTTTGCGGTCAACACAAAACCCTACAAAAACCACGCAAAGGGGGCAAAAAGACCCTCCGTACCGAACTAACGGCACGGAGGTACACCCTCTGCGTTCCAGAGCTTCCAGCAAGCAGAAAAAAACAAATTAACAAGCTGGACAGAAAAAAAACAGCAAACAAATAGCAAAGAGGAACTTAGCTATGCAGAGCAGCAGGCCACAGGAACGATCCAGGAGGAAACAGGTCCAATACTAGAACATTGACTGGAGGCCAGGATCAAAGCACTAGGTGGAGTTAAATAGAGCAGCACCTAACGACTTCACCACATCACCTGAGGAAGGAAACTCAGAAGCCGCAGTACCACTTTCCTCCACCAACGGAAGCTCACAGAGAGAACCAGCCGAAGTACCACTTGTGACCACAGGAGGGAGCTCTGCCACAGAATTCACAACAAACCCTAACCCTAAAACACAAACCCTAAACCTAAAACACAAACCCTAACCCTAACCCTAAAACACAAACCCTAACCCTAACCCTAAAACACAAACTCTAACCCTAACCCTAAAACACAAACTCTAACCCTAAAACACAAACTCTAAAACACAAACTCTAAAACACAAACTCTAACGCAAACTCTAAAACACAAACTCTAACACAAACTCTAACACAAACTCTAACCCTAACCCTAAAACACAAACTCTAACACAAACTCTAAAACACAAACCCAAACTTTAACACAAACCCAAACTCTAACACAAACCCAAACTCTAACACTAACCCAAACTCTAACACTAACCCAAACTCTAACACTAACCCAAACTCTAACACTAACCCAAACTCTAACACTAACCCAAACTCTAACACTAACCCAAACTCTAACACTAACCCTAACCTGTTATGATCCGGTGACCTTGGAGCTGCATGAGAACTTTCACTGGAGAAAGTGGCCACTATACAGACCGCAAACCTGAACTTAAGACCGCAACTAGAAGTAGCCATGGAGTGTACCTAACACACCTATACACCTCGTCACAGCCGGAGGACTACTTTCCGCTAAAGATGGAAATCGGAATACTATCTTGCCTCAGAGAAAATCCCCAAAGGATAGACAGCCCCCCACAAATATTGGCGGTGAGTCGGAGAGGAAAAAACATACACAGGCAGAAAAAACAGGATTTAGCACAGGAGCCCACTCTAGCTAGATAGGACAGGATAGGACAGAGTTCTGTGCGGTCAGTATTAAAACCCTTCAAAAATCCACCGCAGAATATACAAAATACTTCCCACATCCAACTAAAGATGTAGGAGCGTATATCTGCAACTCCAGTGAATCCTACAAACAGAGCAGGAATAAACTGAAACAAGCACACAACAGTGTGCCACAGATACAAAAACAAAAACACTTATCTTTGCTGAAATTGGCAGCTAAGCAGGTGAGGCCAGGCTGAGATCCAATACTTCCAAAGAAACACTGACAACTGGCAAGGGCCAATGAATCCAGCACACCTAAATATCCGTCAGAATTGTAATTATCCGATACACCTGGCCAGGACTGCGAGTCAGAGACAACTGCATTCCCACCAACAACCACTGGAGGGAACCCAAGAGCAGAATTCACAACACTAACCCAAACTCTAACCCTAACACAAACTCTAACAAACTCTAACACAAACTCTAACCCTAAAACACAAACTCTAACCCTAACCCAAACACTAACCCTAACCCAAACACTAACCCTAACCCTAGGGATCCTAACCCTAACCTTTAGGGTTAGGGTTAGGATCCCTTAGGGTTAGGGTTTGGGGGTGGCTTATCAGTGTGTATTCTTGTGTTTTTCTATAAAAACGCATGCAAACGCATGTGCTTAAAAACGCATGCGTTTACATAGACATCAATACATTTTTTTGCGGCAAAAAAAGCAGCTAAAATTACTACATGTTGCATTTCTGCAATACAACGCATGTAGAGAAAAAACACGTGCGTTGCAAAAATGCGTCAAAACGCATGCAAAAAAACGAATGCGTTTTTAATGTTAAGTATAGGACAAAAAGCGCATGCGTTTTTTTGCGCAAAAACAAAAAACGCAAATGTGAAACCAGCCTAAACCAAAAGAAAAAAATAATAAAAAACATTTGTGTGAAAAAACATGATAGATATTCACATAATAAAGTAGGCACTAAAACATAAAAGAAGTTGTTTACCAGTAGTCAGTACCCAGTGGCTCCTGTGACTCCAATGTACGTTTCGTCTTGTGGCTTTCTCAAGGAGTACTCCTTGTTTTTCAAACACATGTATATACCTGTTTACAAATGCCATAGGCTATATGTATGGAAGTTCTTATGTTGTAAAGTCATTATACCCATTACCAATACTTTTTACAGTGGTTTCCCTAGTATATGTTACCTGTATACCCCCATGTTTTTTTGCATTGTTTCTTATATTTTATATTGCAATCCAATAAAAATTATACTTTTTATTAATTTAATATTTTGGTCTATTCACTCTTTTTGAGTAGGTATGCATGTTATGTGGTCAGTAGTGATGAGCGAATATACTCGTTACTCAAGATTTCTCAAGCACGCTTGGGTGTCCTCCGAGTATTTTTTAGTGCTCGGAGATTTAAGGTACCGTCACACATAGCGACGCTGCAGCGATACCGACAACGATCCGGATCGCTGCAGCGTCGCTGTTTGGTCGCTGGAGAGCTGTCACACAGACAGCTCTCCAGCGACCAACGATCCCGAGGTCCCCGGTAACCAGGGTAAACATCGGGTAACTAAGCGCAGGGCCGCGCTTAGTAACCCGATGTTTACCCTGGTTACCATCCTAAAAAGTAAAAAAACAAACGCTACATACTTACCTACAGCCGTCTGTCCTCGGCGCTCTGCTTCTCTGGTCTGGCTGTGAGCGCTCTGCATTCCGGCTGACCGACGCTCACAGCCAGAGCAGGAGGAGTGCAGAGCACAGCGCTGGAGGACAGACGGCTGTAGGTAAGTATGTAGTGTTTGTTTTTTTACTTTTAGGATGGTAACCAGGGTAAACATCGGGTTACTAAGCGCGGCACTGCGCTTAGTTACCCGATGTTTACCCTGGTTACCAGCGAAGACATCGCTGAATCGGTGTCACACACGCCGATTCAGCGATGTCTACGGGGAGTCCAGCGACGAAATAAAGTTCTGGACTTTCTTCCCCGACCAGCGACAGCACAGCAGGGGCCTGATCGCTGCTGCCTGTCACACTGGACGATGCTCCAACTCAAAAATATTTCACGGATCCGCACATTCCTAAACCAAGAATCTGCAAAAACCCTAGTCCATGCCCTCATCATCTCCCGCCTTGACTACTGTAACCTCCTGCTCTGTGGCCTCCCCTCTAACACTCTTGCACCCCTCCAATCTATTCTAAACTCTGCTGCCCGACTAATCCACCTGTCCCCCCGCTATTCCCCGGCCTCTCCCCTCTGTCAATCCCTGCACTGGCTCCCCATCACCCAGAGACTCCAGTACAAAAGCCTAACCATGACATATAAAGCCATCCACAACCTGTCTCCTCCATACATCTGTGACCTCGTCTCCCGGTACTTTCCTGCACGCAACCTCCGATCCTCACAAGATCTCCTTCTCTACTCCCCTATTATCTCCTCTTCCCACAATCGCATACAAGATTTCTCTCGTGCATCCCCCCTACTCTGGAATGCTCTACCACAACATATCAGACTCTCGCCTACCATCGAAACCTTCAAAAAGAACCTGAAGACCCACCTCTTCCGACAAGCCTACAACCTGCAGTAACCACCGATTGACCAAACCGCTGCACGGCCAGCTCTACCCTCACCTACTGTATCCTCACCCATCCCTTGTAGATTGTGAGCCCTCGCGGGCAGGGTCCTCTCTCCTCCTGTACCAGTTGTGACTTGTATTTTTCAAGATTATTGTACTTGTTTTATTATGTATACCCCTCCTCACATGTAAAGCGCCATGGAATAAATGGCGCTATAATAATAAATAATAATAATAATAATAATATCGCTAGCTAGGACGCTGCAACGTCACGGATCGCTAGCGATATCGTCTAGTGTGACAGTACCTTTAGTTTTTCTTGCCGCAGCTGAATGATTTACATCTGTTAGCCAGCATAAGTACATGTGGGGATTCCCAAGCAACCAGGCAACCCCCACATGTACTTATGCTGGTTAACAGATGTAAATCATTCAGCTGCGGCAAGAAAAACTAAATCTCTGAGAACTAAAAAATACTCGGAGGACCCCCGAGCGTGCTCGAGAAATCTCGAGTAACGAGTATATTCGCTCATCACTACTGGTCAGCCAATACCCACCAGTGGGTTCGGCTGATTTTCAACAAAACAGCTAGGGAGATGTAATTTTAGTTAGTAGCTTGACTGTGATGCTAAAGAGTGCTTTAATCCCTTCCCGACCTGTGACGCCATGTAACCGTCATGAAAGTTGGTGCCAATGTGACCTGTGATGCCTATGTGGCGTCATTGCAGGATTGCGTCCCTGCAGATCGGGTCAAGGGGTTTACCGAAATTTCACCCGACCTGCAGGGACAGGGGGAGTGGTACTTGAGCCCAGGGAGGGTGGTTTGGCCCCCCCCCCCCTCGTGGCTACGATTGCTCTGATTGGCTGTTGAAAGTGACCATTCACTTTCAATCAGAGCAATCGTAATATTTCACCAATGAAAATTGGTGAAATATTACAATCCAGCCATGGCCAATGCTGCCATATCATCGGCCATGGCTGGAGACCACGATCTGCCCCCGCCACTGATCTCCTCCCCTCTGTCCTCTGCTCCCCTCCGTCCTCCTGTCCGCTCCCCCCGTGCTCCAATCCCACCCCCCATGCTCCGATCCCACTCCCTCATACTTACCGACCTCCGGTGTCCCTCCTGGTGTCCGTCTGTCTTCTGCATGGGCGCCGTCATCTTCCAAAATAGCGGGCGCATTTGCAGTGCGCCCGCCGAATCTGCCAGGCAGCAGATTCGTTCATTCATTTTGATCACTGTGATAGATCATATCACAGTGATCAAAATAAAAAAATAGTAAATAACACCCCTTCCCCTTTTACCATTCCCATAGGTGGGGAACATAATAGAGAAAATATATTTATTTTTCCACTAGGGTTAGAGTTAGAACTAGGGTTAGGGTTGGAACTGGGGTTAGGGTTAGAACTAGGGTGAGGGTTGCAATTAGGGTTAAGGTTGCAATTAGGGTTAGGGTTACGGTTAGAATTAGGGTTAGAATTAGGCTATGTGCACATGGTGCGGATTTGGCTGCGGATCCGCAGCGGATTGGCCGCTGCGGATTCGTAGCAGTTTTCCATCATGTTTACAGTACCATGTAAACCTATGGAAAACCAAATCCGCTGTGCCCATGGTGCGGAAAATACAGCTTGGTATTTTCCGCAGCATGTCAATTCTTTGTGCGGATTCCGCAGCGTTTTACACCTGTTCCTGTATAGGAATCCGCTGGTGAAATCTGCACAAAAAAACACTGGAAATCGGCGGTAAATCCGCAGGTAAAACGCAGTGCATTTTACCTGCAGATTTTTAAAAACAGTGCGGAAAACTTTGCACACAAATCCACAACGTGGGGACATAGCGTTAGGATTGGATTTAGAGTTAGGGTTGGAATTAGGGTTAAGATTAGGGTTAGGGGTGTGTTGGGGTTAGGGTTATGGTTGGGATTAGGGTTAGAGGTGTGTTGGGGTTAGGGTTATGGTTGGGATTAGGGTTAGAGGTGTGTTGGGGTTAGGGTTGGGATTAGGGGTGTGTTGGGGTTAGGGTTGTGGTTAGGGGTGTGTTAGGGTTGTGATTAGGGCGGTATAGTAAATGATCAGCACAGCCCAATGGTAGAGGTGCCTGATAGTAGGTGCCCAGACCGTAAAATATGATATAAGATATACTTAGGCACACTCTGGGGAGTCTGATGCAACAAAGTGTTTAATACATACAGTATTCACAATGTTCACAAACGTTTCGGTCTGCAAACGACCTTCATCAGAGTGCTCTATAGCTAATCGGAGAAGGGTATGTGAAATAAACCCTTGAGAGAAAGGTATTGCATCAAAAAATTATTAGGATAAACAGGAAATCCTGGATTTCCTGTTTATCCAAATAATTTTCAGCGTACTCAGGACAAACTGGACGACAACTTTTGGGGTCCAATTTCTCCTGTTACACTTGTGAAAATAAAAAATTGCGGGCTAAAAAAATCATTTTTGAGGAAAGAAAAATTATTTTTTTATTTTCACGGCTCTGCGTTATAAACGTCTGTGAAGCACTTGGGGGCTCAAAGTGTTCACCACACATCTAGATAAGTTCCTTGGGGGGGTCTAGTTTCCAAAATTGGGTCACTCGTGGGGGTTTCTACTGCTTAGGCACATCAGGGGCTCTGCAAACGCAACTTGACGCCCGCAGATCATTCCATCAAAGTCTGCATTTCAAAATGTCACTACTTCCCTTCCGAGCCCCGACATGTGCCCAAATAGTCATTTATACCCACATATGGGGTATCAGCGTACTCAGAACAAACAACTTTTGGGGTCCAATATCTCCAGTTACCCTTGTAAAAATAAAAAAATACTGGCTAAAAAATAATTTTTGAGGAAAGAAAAATGATTTTTTATTTTCACGGCTATAAACTTCTGTGAGGCACTTGGGGGTTCAAAGTGTTCACCACACATCTAGATAAGTTCCTTGGGGGGGTCTAGTTTCCAAAATTGGGTCACTCGTGGGGGTTTCTACTGCTTAGGCACATCAGGGGCTCTGCAAACGCAACGTGACGCCCGCAGATCATTCCATCAAAGTCTGCATTTCAAAATGTCACTACTTCCCTTCCAAGCCCCGACGTGTGCCCAAATAGTCATTTATACCCACATATGGGGTATCAGCGTACTCAGAACAAACAACTTTTGGGGTCCAATATCTCCAGTTACCCTTGTAAAAATAAAAAAATACTGGCTAAAAAATAATTTTTGAGGAAAGAAAAATGATTTTTTATTTTCACGGCTATAAACTTCTGTGAGGCACTTGGGGGTTCAAAGTGTTCACCAAACATCTAGATAAGTTCCTTGGGGGGGGGGGTCTAGTTTCCAAAATGTGGGGGAGCTCTAATGTTTAGGCACACACGGGCTCTCCAAACGCGACATGGTGTCCGCTAACGATTGGAGCTAATTTTCCATTCAAAAAGTCAAATGGCGCTCCTTCCCTTCCGAGCCCTGCCGTGTGCCCAAACAGTGGTTTATCTCCACATATGAGGTATCGGTGTACTTAGGAGACATTGCCCAACAAATTTTAGGATCCATTTTATCCTGTTGCCCATGTGAAAATGAAAAAATTGAGGCTAAAAGAAAATGTTTGTGAAAAAAAAAAGACTTTTTCATTTTTACAGATCAATTTGTGAAGCACCTGAGGGTTTAAAGTGCTCACTATGCATCTAGATAAGTTCCCTGGGGGGGGGTCTAGTTTCCAAAATGGGGTCACTTGTGGGGGTGCTCCAATGTTTAGGCACACAGGGGCTCTCCTAACGTGACATGGTGTCCGCTAACGATTGGTGCTAATTTTTAATTCAAAAAGTCAAACGGCGCTCCTTCCCTTCCGAGCCTTGCCATGTGCCCAAACAGTGGTTTACCCCCACATGTGAGGTATCGGTGTACTCACGACAAATTCGACCACAACTTTCAGGGTCCAGTTTCTCCTTTTACCCTTGGCAAAATAAAAATATTTCAGTGGTGAAAAAACAAATCCAAAGTTTGTAAAACAAAACAAACAAAGCAGTATTTTTTCTTCAAAATTCAATTTTTGGTTGAAAGGTTAAATAATTTTCAATGACAAAAAAAACAACAAAAAGAAAAGAATAGCTAGGACAATATCAGCATCAATATATCATAGAATATAAGCATAACATCCAATAAAACATCAAGTTATAGGAATAAAAAAGAGGGAAAGGAACATTTTAGGCCATCAGTAATACAATTATGAAGTTACTAAAATCCAATGGAAACCATACATAGCGTGGCCAGGCGCAAACCAATGTGGACAAATCAGTATTTATTTATTTTTTAAAGCCTTTTATTTTTGTAAATTTTCAGCTGTGTTTTACAATACCAGCAAAGTCTATAAGATTTCGGGAATCTCATGCACACAGATTTTTTTTTTTTATCCGGATTTTGTGCTTTGCATGTTTTTTTGCACAATAGAGCATGTCACTTTACTATCAAGAGAGGCCTGGATGTCTTCCTGGAGCAGAACAATATTGTATCATACAATTATTAGGTTCTGTAGAAGGACGTAGATCTGGGGATTTATTATGATGGAATATAGGCTGAACTGGATGGACAAATGTCTTTTTTCGGCCTTACTAACTATGTTACTATGTTACTATGTTACTTCTTTCAGTGTTTCTTCAGCGTCTTTCACTCGTTGAAATGAATGGCTGCTGAGAAAAAAAACGCTGAAAAAATGCACCAAAAGGTTTTGCTGCGTTTTTTGCGCCAAAACCTGATTCTATAGAATAGGACAAAAAAAACAAGAAAAACCAAGGAAGACATGCTTTTTTTCTGCAGATTCTTTCCTGCCAAGAGATCAGGATTTGCTGCAGAAAAAAAAAAAAAACACGGAAAAAAACACTTAGTGTGAATTTACCTTTAGAGTAATTGAGTGCTATCTTCCAAGCACAATTAGTAATACATTTTCAAGCTTCAAATCTCCTTTATTATTATTATTATTATTATTAACTAGATTGTGGCCCGATTCTAACGCATCGGGTATTCTAGAATATGCATGTCCCCATAGTATTTGGACAATGATGATTCCAGAATTCGCGGCAGACTGTGCCCGTCGCTGATTGGTCGAGGCAACCTTTATGACATCATCGTCGCCATGGCAACCATTATGACATATACGTCAATACTGTGCCCGTTGCTGATTGGTCGAGGCCTGGTGGCCTCGACCAATCAGATGAGGGATGTCTACGTCCTTTATGACATCATCGTCGCTGTGCCCGTCGCTGATTGGTCGAGGCGTGGCGGCCTCGACCAATCAGACGCGGGTTTCTACGTCGATACTGTGCCCGTCGCTGATTGGTTAAGGCCTGGCGGCCTCGACCAATCAGAGACGCGGGATTTCCAGGACAGACCGACAGACGGAAAAATCCTTAGACAATTATATATATAGATTTATATAGCACCATTGATTCCATGGTGCTGTACATGAGAAGGGGTTACATACAAATTACAGATATCACTTACAGTAAACAAATTAACAATGACAGACTGATACAGAGGGGAGAGGACCTTTAGCTGATGTTGTAGGGCACTCGTCTCAAAAAGTTTCTTTATTTATCGATGTTAAAAAGTTATAAAGTTATTCCATACAATCAAAACAGTCCGTGGGGAAAAAAATAGTGTTGTCTTTCAAGCACAGCACTTGCTGAATTCATTAGTTAAAGAGTTGATTGTTCCTCATGGGATCCATCACACTAAACAATGCAATACTGTGCTGTAAATAAGTGTCTTATTATAAATTATAAGTATTTTCAAGCATTTTATTTCTGTCTTTACAGGTGTTTCAGGGGCAATATTAAGAGCTGCAGGTGACACTGTTAAAGAGGAATGCAACAAAATTGGTATTTATTTATTTAATTAAATTTAGCTGGATGCACAAATGTATCTTTTTCTTTTGTATAATGATATATGACAATTATGAGGAGAGTATAAGGCACATAAAAAAATATAATATTTATTATGTACTGCATTCACCTCTGTATCTTTCTTAGGTACATTAAATAGAGATGAAGTTGCAATTACAAGCGGCGGGAAACTTGGAAGCAAAAAAATCATGCATATTATTGGACCCACCAGGGTGCCTGATTATCAAGCTTCTATTGACAAAATTCTACAGGAATGCCATAAGAATAGGTTTTCAAGCGTGGCACTGCCAGCCATTGGGACGGGTAAGTAACTGGTGAAGAAAGAAATCAACAATTGTAGCAGCGACCATCCACAGATCATTGGTTTAAAAAAATGAAAGTTGAGTTCTGAATAGCAATTGTTCTAGGGGCCCATTGTCAGGGCTACCAGATTGCAAGAGTCCCATTACAATTAGATGCTTATTTCCTGTCAACTCATCCAGACTTGTTTTAGGCTATGTGTAGGCAATGTGCACACGTTAGTGTTCGTGTTTTTTTCGTGTTTTTTTGGCCACTTTCCGCTGCAAAAACGCTTACATTAAGCATCCCATCAATTTAATGCATTCCGCAATTTTTGTGCCCATGCTGCGTTTTTTTCTACAAAATAAACGCATCGCGGAAAAAATGCAGCGCGGAAAAAATGCAGCATGTTCATTAATTTTGTGGATTTTTCGCGGATTTGTCACTATATTATTGCATTGGGAACCGCTGGGAAAAAAACGCAAAAAATCCGAGCCAAAAACGGGATAAAAATGCAAAAAAAAGCCTTAGGCTATGTGCACACGATGCAGATTTGCTGCAGATCCACAGCGGATTTTTCCGCGCAGTAACGCTGCAGAACTGCACTGTGATTTACAGTACCATGTAAATCAATGTAAAAAAAAAAAAAAGTGCACATGGTGCAGAAAAATCAGTGCGGAATTGCTGCGGATTTGTGCGGATCTGCAGCGTTTCTGCACCCCTCCATGATAGAAATCCGCAGTGGCAAAAACTGCATAAAATCCGCACTAATTCCGCGGCAAATCTGCACAAAATCCGCATAAAAACCGCGGCAAATCGGCAGCTGCGGATTCTGCCAGGAGATGCGGATTTTGTGCAGAAAATTCTGCACCACATTTCCTACGTGTGCACATATCCTTACTGTTTCTGTTATGTATAGAGCATATTTATTTTATCTAAGCCACAAAGAAATGTGAATAGTGGCAGCGGTGTTAAAGCATATAATAATAATACGGAGGTGTGGAGCTGGAGTATAGAGCCTCTCTCAGCATAAATGTCCAATTTGGAGATGCTCAGCATATATCAACATGTAGATATGAATGATTCAGAAAAAATGGACCCGTTGAAAAATGGTAACGCAAAACCGCCATCGTTCTCTCTCCTCTCTCCCTGCACGCCTCTGCCCGCTGATGCACCTTACCATCTAAGATGATAGTCACAAAATAAAGGACTTTTCGTTCAAGCTGCCATGGTGAGTGCCGCATACTTTTTTTCTGAATCATTCATTTTTTATTTTTTTTGTATATATTCTTTATTTAGAAAATGTCAATAATATAACATGAAAGGAAAAAAGGGTAAATATTTTCCAGAAATAGTAAAAGAAAGAAAAAAAACATTCGTAATAAACCACAATGATTACACTACAAGGCTGCGTTTTTGCGAAACCAAAATGGTTGTAAGAAGACTTTAAAAAACAAGGAGCAGTGCTGGGGAGGGGAGGGAGTCATAAAGTCCTGCCTAAATTATAGAGATTAACTAAGCGATTTGGGAGATAAAACTCAAGTCAAGGCATGAACATTGCAGAACAGGCTATATGTAAAAAAAAAAAAAAAAAAAGGAATAACAAAAGAAATTTGTAGGAAGCCAGAAATTAAGGATTACCGGCTGTGCTTATTTGGTGATCCTCTGAGGCGTTCAACCCGGCTATCAATGCATTTAGAGTCTTTAGGTTTTTAGATCCTGAAAGTCTAATTTTCTCGTATATACTGATTTGGTTGGATTCTATTATGCATTCTTTGCAGGTAAGGGTCTCTACATCTTTCCAGTGTTCATTCATATTTTTTTATCACCTTTAGGGCTCGCTCACTGTTCTGTCCTTACTAAATGAGGCAGGCTCATGTAGCTACACAGGCAGCTAAACCGCTATACCGGAGTCCAATAAGGTGACTGTGGTTGAGTCTGTGCTTTTATTGAACGTAGTAGTATATTGGCGTGGTGAAACTGTAAACAATCATATAAAACAGGATTTTTGGTTGCTTACCGTAAAATCTGTTTCTTGAAGCCTCCATTGGGGGACACAGGAACCATGGGTGTATGCTGCTGCCACTAGGAGGCTGACACTATGCAAATAACAAAATTAGCTCCTCCTCTGCAGTGTACACCCCACCGACTGGCATTAAACTCTTCAGTTAGTGAGAAAGCAGTAGGAGAAAGAACAAGGTTGAAAAACCATAACCACAAACTTGAGAACTGTAAACGTGAGAACAGTCAGAGAACATATAACAAAAACATTGGGAGGGTGCTGTGTCCCCCAATGGAGGCTTCTTTATCGCCTCTCATTGGGGGATACAGGAACCATGGGACGTCCCAAAGCAGTCCCAAGGGCGGGAAAAAAAGACTTGCATCAGGTCAGAGGACTCACCACTGCCGCCTGCAGGATCCTTCTGCCTAGGCTGGCGTCCGCCGATGCGTAGGTATGGACCTTGTAAAATTTGGCGAACGTGTGGATGGAAGACCAAGTTGCCGCTTTGCACAGCTGTAGGGCGGAAGCCCTGTGGTGCACCGCCCAGGAGGCGCCGACTGCCTGGGTAGAGTGAGCCTTAATCCCAGGAGGGGGCACTCTGTTCTTGACCCGGTAAACCTCCAAGATTGCCATTCTGATCCATCGAGCAATAGTCGCTTTAGAAGCCGGCTGGCCTCTGCGCGTGCCATCAGGAATGACGAAAAAGGAATCCGTCTTCCGGAAAGTGGACGTTCTGTCCAGATAGATCCTCACAGCCCTGACAAGATCCAGCTTGTTCAATGATCGCTCCAGAGGATGAGTCGGAGCTGGACAAAAGGAAGGTAGAACGATGTCCTCGTTGAGGTGGAAGGTGGAAACCACCTTAGGAAGAAAAGAAGGTGGGGGCCGGAAGACCACCTTGTCCTGGTGAATGACCAAAAACGGAGGACGGCAAGACAGGGCCGCCAGCTCGGAAATGCGGCGAATAGACGTGATGGCCACAAGAAAGGCTACCTTCCATGATAAAACTGATAGAGGAATCTCGCTAAGAGGTTCAAAGGGAGAAACCTTCAGAACGTCCAGTACCAGGTTTAGGTCCCATGCCTCCACAGGGGCCCCGTACGGCGGGACGGCGTGGGCCACCCCCCGAAAGAAGGTCTTAACCTGTGGCCGAGAGACCAAGGTATTCTGAAAGAGGATGGAAAGCGCAGAGACCTGACCCTTCAGAGAACTAAGAGCCAGGCCCGAATCCAGTCCTGCCTGAAGGAAGGCCAAAAGAGAAGGCAGGGAAGAAAACATAGGCGGAAGGCGGTTGGACTCGCACCACCGGAAGTAGGCCTTCCAGGTGCGGTAGTAGATCCTGGAAGACGAAGGCTTCCGAGCCTGAATCATGGTGTGAATCACCCGGTCCGAAAGGCCAGACGCTCTCAGAACCGCGGTCTCAACAGCCACGCCGTTAAACTGAGCAACCGAGAATTCGGGTGGCAGATCGGACCCTGGGACAGCAGATCGGGCCTGTCTGGAAGGCGCCAGGGAGCGTCCGCGAGAAGGTTGACGAGCTCCGCGAACCAAGCTCTCCTGGGCCAATCCGGGGCGATCAGGATGACCGGCACCCCTTCCGCTTTGATCTTCTTCAACAGTTTGGGAAGTAATGGAAGGGGTGGGAACAGGTAGGGCAGCTCGAACTGTGACCAAGGAATGGCCAGAGCATCGACGCCCACTGCGAGAGGATCGCGGGACCTGGAGACGAACTGCGGAACCTTCCTGTTGACTCGGGACGCCGTGAGATCCACATCCGGAGTTCCCCATCGAAGACAAATCTGATGGAAGACCTCCGGATGTAAGGACCATTCCCCTGCCGCGAGGCCCTCGCGGCTGAGGAAGTCGGCGGCCCAGTTTTCCACGCCGGGGATATGCACCGCGGATATCACCGGGACCGTTGCCTCTGCCCAAAGGAGGATCTTGGATACCTCGGCAAGGGCCAAGGAGCTCCGAGTCCCCCCCTGATGGTTGACATATGCCACAGCCGTGGCGTTGTCCGTCTGGATCCGGACTGGAAGGCCCCTGAGAATCCTTTCCCAGTGGCGGAGGGACAGGAAGATGGCCCGAATTTCGAGGACGTTGATCGGCAGAGATGACTCCTGCAGCGACCAGCGGCCCTGGACCGTCAGGTGGCGAAAAACCGCACCCCAGCCGAGCAGGCTGGCGTCCGTTGTCACCACCTGCCAGTGAACTGGAAGGAAGGACCTGCCCTGGGAGATGAGAGGTGACGTCAGCCACCAGTTGAGAGACCGCCTGACCCGAAAGGAGAGTTTGATCGGTCGATCCAGGGAGAAGACCGACCTGTCCCACTGAGACCGAATGGCTTGCTGAAGGGGTCGCGAATGGAATTGGGCGAAGGGAATCGCTTCCAATGTAGCTACCATCCTCCCCAGAACCTTCATGGCCGAACGGAGGGAGGGAGGTCGAGGACCCTGGAGCAAGCGTATGTCCCGACAGAGAGTGGATCTCTTGTCTGTGGGAAGGAAGACTCTGCTCTGACGAGTATCGAAAAGCATGCCCAGAAAGATGATGCGCTGAGAAGGAATAAGGCAGGACTTCTTCCGGTTTACCAGCCACCCGAAACGGGCTAAGGTGTCGAGAACAATGGACAGGCTTTCGTGGGCCTGAGCGAAGGACGGAGCCTTGATGAGGATGTCGTCGAGATATGGAAATAGGACCAGGCCTCTGACTCTCAAGATGGCCATCAGCGCCGCCATGATTTTCGTGAACACTCTTGGCGCGGTTGCGAGACCGAACGGCAGGGCGACGAACTGAAAATAATCTCGTTGCACTGCAAAGCGCAGGAAACGGTGATGTCCGGGAAATATCGGGACATGGAGGTAGGCGTCCTGGATATCTATTGAGCATAGAAACTCCTGAGCCTCCATGGAAGCAATTACTGAACGAAGGGATTCCATCCTGAAGTGTCTCAGGCGAACTCTCCTGTTCAGCAATTTGAGGTCCAGAATGGGGCGAACTTTGCCGTCTTTTTTCGGTACCACAAAAAGATTTGAGTAGAAACCCGTGAAGCGTTCCTTTTCTGGGACAGGAACGATTACCCCGGATTTGAGCAGAGAAGCGATGGCTGAGAAGAAGCCCGGAACTAGAGCGGGGTCTCTTGGAGGACGGGATTGGAAGAAACGATCCCGAGGTCGGGAAGCGAACTCTATTTTGTATCCCGAGGATACAACTTCCCTGACCCATGCGTCCTCTACTGCGGAAATCCAGACGTCCCTGAAAAGGAGAAGACGGCCGCCCAATCTGGGAGTTGGGCTGGAGTCTTGCCGAGAGTCATGCCGAGGTGGATCTTCCAGTCCTGGGCCTGGAGGATCTACCCTGGGAGAAACGAGGACGCCAGGACGGAGTGGGCCTAAAGGACACCGCCTTCTTCTCTTGACGTGCCTGTGGCCTCTGTTGCTGCTGGGAAAAGGAGTTTGACGCAGCGAAGCGACGAAAAGGCCGAAAAGAACGAAACTGTCATCTAGGAGGAGGGCGACGAGGCTTAGCCTGGGGGAGAAGAGAACTTGTACCCCCGGTGGCGTCCTTAATTATTTGGTCCAGCTGGGAACCAAAGAGGCGAGAGCCCTGGAAGGGCAGACTAGTGAGGGACTTTTTGGAGGACAAGTCCGCCTGCCAGGCCTTGAGCCAAACGGTCCGGCGGATGGCAACGGCATTGCTGGAAGCTTGAGCCGCACAAGACGCGGCATCCAGGGAGGCGGAAACCAGGTATTCACCAGCATGGGAAATCTGGTTGGCAAGTTCCGCTAATTGCGCGGGAGGCGCCCCATCCAGGATACCCCGCCAAAGATCCTTGGCCCATTTAAGAGCTTATGGCTGTCCCTGGGATCCCTCTAAAATAAACGCCATGAGGGAGGACAGGGGGACATCTGGAGAAAAGATCCCGGGGGAATGGAGGGGAAATACTCACCTAAACATCCCACGCCGTTACTAACCTGAGGGGAATGAGACGTCCACGGAGCTGTGATGGACGTCCTCGTCTCCTCCAACCGACAGGCTCTGGTAGGCGAGTGGGTGGGGGACGGAGCCAGGACCGGACTTCTGAGCACGCTTCTGTGCTAGGATCTTGGTCCTGGAGAGGGATCTATGAGGATACGGGGTGGCAGTACACGCCGTACTCATAGTCCGCATTGTGGGAATACAGGTGTGACTGCTCACCCTGTATCCCTCCGGAAAAAACCTGAAAAGAAACGACGCACATTGAGGTAGATAAGGGTCTAATGAAAGACCCGTGTCCACCTCCTACTGACACTAAGCTAAACTGAAGAGTTTAATGCCAGTCGGTGGGGTGTACACTGCAGAGGAGGAGCTAATTTTGTTATTTGCATAGTGTCAGCCTCCTAGTGGCAGCAGCATACACCCATGGTTCCTGTGTCCCCCAATGAGAGGCGATAAAGAAATACAATCAGTGCATGGTACAGCAGAAATACATACTACACATGTTGTACATTATGCATTAACATTTACAAGGCTAGTAACTGAATTAGGAGTACAACTGACTAAGCAAGGCTAATATTAGAGCAGAAATTATCTACAGAAAGCATAAAGACATACCGGCACTGCAATCACAAGGGGGATGAAGTGAATGTGTTTTTCTTTGAAAGCAGACTGGAGGAGAAATGGAGGGAGATGGAGGCTGAGCTACCATAATGCATTGCAAAAAGGGGGAGGAGAATCAGACATGGAAAATAGAAAAAAACAGAAAATAGAAATGTGAACATGACTTTGACCGCTAGAGGGAGCCAAAACACTGTAGACAAAGAAAAATATAACTATATGAATTCCTGTATACTCATACTTTTGAAAAAACTACAAATTATGCAAACAGATAAACAGAGGTAACAAATTAGATGGCGGAGATGGAACACTCACACTGCTGTATAACTCGGACAAGTGCTCTGCGATGTTTTTGCGGATAACACTGGGCCCAATGTTATTTTATGGGGCAGATCTGCAATTATTTTCTCATGCCGATTGTGTCGAAAATCGGATTGCACTCGCCCATACAAGTCGCCTGCAATGGAAGAGATGGAGAAATTACTTTCTCCATCTTCTTTGCACCTGTGCTGCAATTTTCTCATGCGACAAACATGCTAGTTAACAGAGGTAAAAAAAAAGACACAAATAATTAATGTCTGCAAACTCACAGCAGCACAGAAAACCTAATAGTTGACCTTAAAATGCCAAAATAAGTGACAGCAATGAATATTTGAAAACTGCAAAACTTGTTCATGTAATTCTCTGCTTGACCAGTTTGTTTGAGGCTTTTCGCTGTTGAATTCTGCCCGTCCTTCAATACAGCGGTGGGTCTTCAGGGAGGCTTGCCTTCCACCCTCAGCCTGCTCCACTTTAGAGATACTTCGGAGCTGTACAAGCTGCTTGGAATTATTATTTCCAGCACCTCTGTGTATCCTCATGACCACAAAGTCCATCTATGGAATTGCTCACAACCACCCTCCGTAGTGAACATTGCAAGTAGGGTTGAGCGAAACGGGTCGTTCATTTTCAAAAGTCGCCGACTTTTGGCAAAGTCGGGTTTCATGAAACCCGATCCGACCCCTGTGCGGGGTCGGCCATGCGGTACGCGACTTTCGCGCCAAAGTCGCGTTTCAATGACGCGAAAAGCGCCATTTCTCAGCCAATTAAGGTAAACGCAGAGTGTGGGCAGCGTGATGACATAGGTCCTGGTCCCCACCATCTTAGAGAAGGGCATTGCAGTGATTGGCTTGCTGTCTGCGGCGTCACAGGGGCTATAAAGGGGCGTTCCCGCCGACCGCCATGTTACTGCTGCTGATCTGAGCTTAGGGAGAGGTTGCTGCCGCTTCGTCAGAAGCAGGGATAGCGTTAGGCAGGGTCCATTAACCACCAAACCGCTTGTGCTGTAGCGATTTGCACTGTCCAACACCACCTTCGGTGTGCAGGGACAGTGGAAGCTACATTTTTTTTTTTTTTTTTCCTCAGCGCTGTAGCTCATTGGGCTGCCCTAGAAGGCTCCCTGATAGCTGCATTGCTGTGTGTACGCCGCTGTGCAAACCAACTGCTTTTTTCAAAGCACAAATCCTCTTGTTCCTTCCTTTCTGCACAGCTATCTTGTTTGTTTGTCCACACTTTTTATTTAATTTGTGCATCAGTCCACTCCTTATTGCTGCCTGCCATACCTGGCTGAGATTACTGCAGGGAGATAGTAATTGAAGGACAGTTCCTTTTTTTTTTTTTTGTGGGAGATTAAGATTGGCATTTCTGCTAGAGTGCCATCCCTGTCTGTGCCATCTCTCACTCAGTGGGCCATAGAAAGCCTATTTATTTTTTTGCTTGATTTGGGTTCTAAAATCTACCTGAAAAAATCACTACATCAATCAGTGGGAGAAAAATATTGGCCTCAGGGCTTGTGTGCCACTCCTGACTCCTGTGTGTGCCATCTCTCAGTCAGTGGGCCATAGAAAGCCTATTTATTTTTTTGCTTGATTTGGGTTCCAAAATCTACCTGAAAAAATCACTACATCAATCAGTGGGAGAAAAATATTGGCCTCAGGGCTTGTGTGCCACTCCTGACTCCTGTGTGCATCATCACTCACTCAGTGGGCCATAGAAAGCCTTTTTTTTTTTTTTTGCTTTATTTGGGTTCTAAATTCTACCTGAAAAAATCAATAAATCAATCAGTGGGAGATTAATATTGGCCTTTGGGCTTGTGTGCCAGTCCTAAGCGTACCATCTCTCTCTCTCAGATAGTGGGCCATAGAAAGCCTATTTATTATTTTTTTTATTGGGTTTATAAATTTTCCCTGAAAAAAAAAAAAAAAAAGTGGGAGATTAATATTGGCCTCTGGGCTTGTGTGCCAGTCCTGAGCGTGCCATCTCTCTCACAAATAGTGGGCCATAGAAAGCCTATTTATTTATTTTTTTTTGGTTTTATAAATTCTCCCTGAAAAAAAAAGGGAGATTAATATTGGCCTTTGGGCTTGTGTGCCAGTCCTAAGCGTGCCATCTCTCTCTCTCAGATAGTGGGCCATAGAAAGCCTATTTATTATTTTTTTAATTGGGTTTATAAATTTTCCCTGAAAAAAAAAAAAAAAAAGTGGGAGATTAATATTGGCCTCTGGGCTTGTGTGCCAGTCCTGAGCGTGCCATCTCTCTCACAAATAGTGGGCCATAGAAAGCCTATTTTTTTTTTTGGTTGATTTGGGTTCTAAATTCTACCTGAAAAAATCAATAAATCAATCAGTGGGAGATAAATATTGGCCTCTGGGCTTGTGTGCCACTCCTGACTCCTGTGTGCGTCATCTCTCACTCAGTGGGCCATAGAAAGCCTATTTTTTGTTTTATTTGTTTTCTAAATTCTCCCTGAAAAAATCATTTTATTTTATTTGGTTTCTAAATTCTTCCTGAAAAAAATCATTTTTTTTTATTATTTTTTTTTTCTAAAGTCTCCCTGAAAAAAAAAAAAAAATCAAATCAGTGGGAGATTAATATTGCCCTTTCTGCTTGTGTGCCAGTCTTGACTCCTGGGTGTGCCATCTCTCTCTCTCTCTCCAATTGTGGGCCATAGAAAGCCTATTATTTTTTTTGCTTGATTTGGGTTCCAAAATCTACCTGAAAAAATCACTAAATCAATCAGTGGGAGATAAATATTGGCCTCTGGGCTTGTGTGACACTCCTGACTCCTGTGTGCGTCATCTCTCACTCAGTGGACCATAGAAAGCCTATTTTTTGTTTTATTTGTTTTCTAAATTCTCCCTGAAAAAATCATTTTATTTTATTTGGTTTCTAAATTCTTCCTGAAAAAATCATTTTTTTTAATTATTTTTTTTTTCTAAAGTCTCCCTGAAAAAAAAAAAAAAATCAAATCAGTGGGAGATTAATATTGCCCTTTCTGCCAGTCTTGACTCCTGGGTGTGCCATCTCTCTCTCTCTCTCTCCAATTGTGGGCCATAGAAAGCCTATTATTTTTTTTAGCTTGATTTGGGTTCCAAAATCTACCTGAAAAAATCACTACATCAATCATTGGGAGAACAATATTGGCCTCTGGGCTTGTGTGCCACTCCTGACTCCTGTGTGCGTCATCTCTCACTCAGTGGACCATAGAAAGCCTATTTTTTGTTTTATTTGTTTTCTAAATTCTCCCTGAAAAAATCATTTTATTTTATTTGGTTTCTAAATTCTTCCTGAAAAAATTATTTTTTTTTATTTTTTTTTTTTTCTAAAATCTCCCTGAAAAAAAAAAATAAATAAAATCAGTGGGAGATTAATATTGCCCTTTCTGCTTGTGTGCCAGTCTTGACTCCTGGGTGTGCCATCTCTCTCTCTCTCCAATTGTGGGCCATAGAAAGCCTATTATTTTTTTTGCTTGATTTGGGTTCCAAAATCTACCTGAAAAAATCACTAAATCAATCAGTGGGAGATAAATATTTACATTTGTGCTTCAGTGACAGTCCTGCGTGTGTGGCATCTCTCTCATTTGTTGCCACCAAAAACAGAGTGTGTAACATTGTGCCTGATTTTCCTTGCGGTCTCACCCACCTGTAAAGGGGTAGCTAAATCATACTGAAGTTATAGCTCACCGTGTAAGTTGTGTGACAGCAACAAATACCGTTAGTTTGGTTACGTTTTTAAAACAATGAGGAAGTCTGGTGGAAGAGGTCGTGGCCGGGGGCGTTCATTGTCAGCTGGTAATGAGGGTAGTTGTAGTGGTGGAGCATCAGGTGGTCGTGGGAAAAATAATATTGCACCTAAGTCTGGAGCTGTGGAGCCAGGTTCGTCGTCTGGCTACACAAGGCCTCAAACGCTCCCTTTTCTGGGAGTAGGAAAACCGCTTTTAAAGCCGGAGCAGCAAGAGCAAGTTTTGGCTTATCTTGCTGACTCAGCCTCTAGCTCTTTTGCCTCCTCTCGTGAAACTGGTAAATGTAAAAGCAGCGCGTCGTTAGTGGATGTTCACGGTCAGGGACAAGTCGCTTCCTTGTCCTCTTCAGCAAAAACAACAACAGAGAAGAATGCAGCAGGCGACACAACGGGTTACTCCATGGAGCTCTTTACACATACCGTCCCTGGCTTAGAAAGTGAAGCAGTTAACAGTCCATGCCCATTACAAGTTGAATCTGACATGGAGTGCACTGATGCACAGCCACAGCCAGACTACTATGCTGGTCCTTTGACTCAGACCACAACATTGCCCTCGCAGGGTAATGATCAAGAATCAGACCCTGATGAGACTATGTTGCCCCATCACGAACGCTATACCACCGACCGACACGGTGACACAGACGAAGTTGTACACGAGCTACAAGAAGAGGTAATAGATGACCCAGTTCTTGACCCCGATTGGCAGCCATTGGGGGAACAGGGTGCAGGCGGCAGCAGTTCTGAAGCGGAGGAGGAGGGGCCGCAGCAGGCATCAACATCTCAACAGGTTCCATCTGCCGGGCCCGTATCTTGCCCAAAATGCGTGGCAAAGCCAAAACCTGTTGGAGGACAGCGTGGCCATCCGGTTAAAGCTCAGTCTGCAATGCCTGAAAAGGTATCCGATGCTAGAAAGAGTGCAGTCTGGCATTTTTTTAAACAACATCCAATTGATCAGCGCAAAGTCATCTGTCAAAAATGTTCAACTACCTTAAGCAGAGGGCAGAATCTGAAAAGTCTCAATACAAGTTGCATGCATAGACATTTAACCACCATGCATTTGCAAGCTTGGACTAACTACCAAACGTCCCTTAAGGTTGTAGCACCCTCGGCCAATGAAGCTAGTCATCAACGCAACATCCCTTCCGGCAGTGTAGGGCCACCATTTTCCGCACTACCTGCAGTATCTGTGCAGGTTTCTTTGCCAGGCCAAAGCAGTCAGGGTCAGGGAATCACCAGTTTCGTAGTAGGAAACACTGCATCCAAGGCACCGGCGGCAACAATACCATCTCCCACCGTCTCTCAGTCTGCCATGTCCACCGGCACCCCCGCTAGTTCCACGATCTCCAGCTCTCCAGTCCAGCTCACCCTACATGAGACTATGGTTAGAAATAGGAAGTACTTAGCCTCGCATCCGCGTACACAGGGTTTGAACGCCCACATAGCTAGACTAATCTCATTAGAGATGATGCCCTACCGGTTAGTTGAAAGCGAAGCTTTCAAAGCCCTGATGGACTACGCTGTACCACGCTACGAGCTACCCAGTCAACACTTTTTTTCCAGAAAAGCCATCCCAGCCCTCCACCAGCATGTTAAAGAGCGCATCGTCCATGCACTCAGGCAATCTGTGAGCACAAAGTTGCACCTGACAACAGATGCATGGACCAGTAGGCACGGCTAGGGACGTTACGTGTCCATCACGGCACACTGGGTGAATGTTGTGGATGCAGGGTCCACAGGGGACAGCAAGTTTGGGACAGTTCTGCCTAGCCCACGGTGTAGGAAACAGTTGGCTGTAGCCGTTCGCACCCCCTCCTCCTCCTCCTCGTCCTCCTGCAGAAGCGAGAGCTCGTCCACAGACCGCAGTCGCACAACTACTCCATCCGCAGCTGCCACTGTTGCACACCAGGTCTCCCATTATGGGGCAGCAACTGGCAAACGTCAGCAGGCT
This sequence comes from Ranitomeya imitator, assembly GCF_032444005.1. NCBI lineage: Eukaryota > Metazoa > Chordata > Amphibia > Anura > Dendrobatidae > Ranitomeya > Ranitomeya imitator. The sequence continues at coordinate 26,661,355 of NC_091288.1, forward strand.
GTATTGGCTATGAAGTGTTTGGGCGACAACAGACACACCGCGGAAGTTCTGTCCGAGTTCTTGCAGAAAGAAACGCAGTCGTGGCTGGGCACTGTAGATCTTGAGGCAGGCAAGGTAGTGAGTGATAACGGAAGGAATTTCATGGCTGCCATCTCCCTTTCCCAACTGAAACACATTCCTTGCCTGGCTCACACCTTAAACCTGGTGGTGCAGTGCTTCCTGAAAAGTTATCCGGGGTTATCCGACCTGCTCCTCAAAGTGCGTGGACTTTGCTCACATATCCGCCGTTCGCCCGTACACTCCAGCCGTATGCAGACCTATCAGCGTTCTTTGAACCTTCCCCAGCATCGCCTAATCATAGATGTTGCAACAAGGTGGAACTCAACACTGCACATGCTTCAGAGACTGTGCGAACAGAGGCGGGCTGTTATGTTTTTGTGGGAGGATACACATACACGGGCAGGCAGTAGGATGGCAGACATGGAGTTGTCAGGTGTGCAGTGGTCGAAGATTCAAGACATGTGTCAAGTCCTTCAGTGTTTTGAGGAATGCACACGGCTGGTTAGTGCAGACAACGCCATAATAAGCATGAGCATCCCCCTAATGCGTCTGCTGATGCAAAGTTTGACGCACATAAAGGATCAGGCGTCTGCAGCTGAGGAAGAGGAAAGCCTTGATGACAGTCAGCCATTGTCTGGCCAGGGCAGTGTACAGGACGAGGTAGCGGGCGAAGAGGAGGAGGAGGACGAGGAGGATGATGGGGATGATTATATTTTTAATGAGGAAGCTTTTCCGGGGCCACTGGAAATTGTTGGCGCGGCAATGCCGGGTTCTGGTTTTTTGAGGGACACAAGTGACGTGGATTTGCCTGAAACTGCCCCTCAACCAAGCACAACCGCAGATTTGAGAACTGGAACTTTGGCCCACATGGCGGATTATGCCTTACGTATCCTCAAAAGGGACACACGCATTACTAAAATGATGAACGATGACGATTACTGGTTGGCCTGCCTCCTTGATCCTCGCTATAAAGGCAAATTGCAAAATATAATGCCACATGAGAACTTGGAACTAATATTAGCAACCAAACAATCAACTCTTGTTGACCGTTTGCTTCTGGCATTCCCTGCACACAGCGCCCGTGATCGTTCTCACACGAGCTGCAGGGGCCAGCAGACCAGAGGTGTTAGAGGGGCAGAAATAGAAGTGGCGTTGGCCAGAGGGGTTTTCTGACCAGGTTGTGGAGTGATTTTGCTATGACCGCAGACAGGACAGGTACTGCAGCATCAATTCAAAGTGACAGGAGACAACATTTGTCCAGTATGGATACAAACTATTTTTCATCCCTTATCGATGTTCTCCCTCAACCGTCATTCCCATTTGATTACTGGGCATCCAAATTAGACACCTGGCCAGAATTGGCAGAATATGCATTGCAGGAGCTTGCTTGCCCGGCAGCTAGTGTCCTATCAGAAAGAGTATTCAGTGCTGCAGGTTCAATACTAACAGAAAAAAGGACTCGTCTGGCTACCCAAAATGTAGATGATCTAACCTTCATTAAAATGAACCACAACTGGATTTCGAAATCTTTTGGCCCACCTTGCCCGGCTGACACCTAGCTTTCCTATGAAAAGGTCTTGCCTGTGGACTATTCTGAATGACTTTTCCAATCTCGTAATTTTCTGCACCTGATTGTCCAGCATACGACATGTTTACACCTCACTAAATGGCCAAACTCCCCACACGGGGCCGTGGTATCGCCACTTGGCGCCAGCACCCGTGAGAGTGCTGTTTGTCTGAAGAGGTGGGAGTGCCCGCTTTTGGTCGACGGCACTGCCACTGGGTCCCTCATAGTACAATAAAGTGTCTCTGGCGGTGGTGGTGCGCACCCAACGTCAGACACACCGTTGTAATATGAGGGGCCCTGGGCCTGTACCGCCGGCCACAAGACAGTTCCCCCCCCCCCCAGCTCAAACAGTGCTCTACCACTTGCAAAATTATCTCTCACAGCTCCACCAATGTTTAGTCTATGCGCTGACATCCTTCAATGCCTGGCACTGACAATACCATTGTATTGACATTTTTGTTATGTTAGGCCTACGAAGCCTGTCTGCGGTCCCTCCTTCCACTAGGCCTCCACTGACCATTGTATTGCTGCCCGTGTACCCCTGGAACCAATTTTAAATTGCCAACAGCCCTATTTTTTTATGTTAGGCCTTCGAAGCCTGTCTGCGGTCCCTCCTTCCACTAGGCCTCCACTGACCATTGTACTGCTGCCCTTGTACCACTGGAACCAATTTTAAATTGCCAACAGCCCTATTTTTTTATGTTAGGCCTTCGAAGCCTGTCTGCGGTCCCTCCTTCCACTAGGCCTCCACTGACCACACCACTGCTGCCCGTGTACCCACGGAACCAATTTAAAATTGCCTACAGCCATGTGTTATTATGTTAGGCCCTCGATGCCTGTCTGCGGTCACTCCTTCCACTAGGCCTCCACTGACCACACCACTGCTGCCCGTGTACCCCTGGAACCAATTTAAAATTGCCTACAGCCAGCCCAATTTTTTTATTTTAGGCCTTCGATGCCTGTTTGCGGTCACTCCTTCCACTAGGCCTCCACTGACCACACCACTGCTGCCCGTGTACCCACGGAACCAATTTAAAATTGCCTACAGCCATGTGTTATTATGTTAGGCCTTCAATGCCTGTCTGCGGTCCCTCCTTCCACTAGGCCTCCACTGACCACACCACTGCTGCCCGTGTACCCCTGGAACCAATTTAAAATTGCCTACAGCCAGCCCAATTTTTTTATTCTAGGCCTTTGATGCCTGTCTGCGGTCCGTTCTTTCTACTACTTCTACACTGACCAGGCCACTGCTGCCTGTGTTCCCCTGGAACCAATTTAAAATTACCTACAGCCATGTGTTATTATGTTAGGCCTTCGATGCCTGTCTGCGGTCACTCCTTCCACTAGGCCTCCACTGACCACACCACTGCTGCCCGTGTACCCCTGGAACCAATTTAAAATTGCCTACAGCCATCTGTTATTATGTTAGGCCTTCGATGCCTGTCTGCGGTCCCTCCTTCCACTAGGCCTCCACTGACCACACCACTGCTGCCCGTGTACCCCTGGAACCAATTTAAAGTTGCCTACAGCCAGCCCAATTTTTTTATTTTAGGCCTTCGATGCCTGTCTGTGGTCCGTTCTTTCTACTACTACTACACTGACCAGGCCACTGCTGCCCGTGTTCCCCTGGAACCAATTTAAAATTGCCTACAGCCATGTGTTATTATGTTAGGCCTTCGATGCCTGTTTGCGGTCACTCCTTCCACTAGGCCTCCACTGACCACACCACTGCTGCCCGTGTACCCACGGAACCAATTTTAAATTGCCTACAGCCATGTGTTATTATGTTAGGCCTTCGATGCCTGTCTGCGGTCACTCCTTCCACTAGGCCTCCACTGACCACACCACTGCTGCCCGTGTACCCCTGGAACCAATTTAAAATTGCCTACAGCCAGCCCAATTTTTTTATTTTAGGCCTTCGATGCCTGTCTGCGGTCCGTTCTTTCTACTACTACTACACTGACCAGGCCACTGCTGCCCGTGTTCCCCTGGAACCAATTTGAAATTGCCAACAGCCATGTGTTATTATGTTAGGCCTTCGATGCCTGTCTGCGGTCACTCCTTCCACTAGGCCTCCACTGACCACACCACTGCTGCCCGTGTACCCCTGGAACCAATTTAAAATTGCCTACAGCCAGCCCAATTTTTTTATTTTAGGCCTTCGATGCCTGTCTGCGGTCCGTTCTTTCTACTACTACTACACTGACCATGCCACTGCTGCCCGTGTTCCCCTGGAACCAATTTAAAATTGCCAACAGCCATGTGTTATTATGTTAGGCCTTCGATGCCTGTCTGCGGTCACTCCTTCCACTAGGCCTCCACTGACCACACCACTGCTGCCCATGTACCCCTGGAACCAATTTAAAATTGCCTACAGCCATCTGTTATTATGTTAGGCCTTCGATGCCTGTCTGCGGTCCTTCCTTCCAATAGTTCTCCACTGACCAGACCAATGCTGGCCGTGTACCCCTGGAACCCAGCTGAAAGTGCATGTAGCCTCCTTTTTTTCTTTGTTTTATATTTAGAAAGCCCAGATGAACTACGCTGTGCAACGGTTCAAGCTACCCAGTTGACATTTCTTTTGCGAGAAAAGCCATCCCAGCCCTCCACCGGCATGAAAAAGTCTGCATTGTCATAGCACTCAGGCAATCAAACAATAGAAAGGTGCACCTGACAAGAGACGCATGGACCAGTAGGCATGTCCACAAAAAGTTACGTGTCCATTACGGCGCACTGGGTTAATGTGTTGGATGCATGGTCCACAGGGGACAGCCTACAAAGTCTGTCTGCAGTCCCTAATTCCAATTTTCCTCCGCTGACCACACCACTGCTGCCCGTGTACCCCTGGAACCAATTTTACAGTGTCTACAGCCTAATTTTGTTATGTTAGGCCTACTACGCCTGTCTGCGGTCCCTCCTTCCAATACTCGTCCACTGACCACACCACTGCTGCCCGTGGACCCCTGGAACCTATTTTTAATTGCATAGAACATCCTTTTTTTAATAGTAGGCGTACAAAGTCTGTCTGCGGTCCACTATTGAAATTGTCCTCCACTGCCCAGAGCACTGCTGCTTGTGTACCCCTGTAACTTTTTTAAGCTGCAGTGAGCCACATTTTTGGTTTAAGTCCTACTACCTGTGTCTGTCTGCGCCACTCAATTCAGCTGTGTTCCTTTGAAAAAAGCTGAGGGTCAATAGTCTTGTTTTCAGCCTCTAGGAATTTTAAAACTGCATTGGGGGTACAACTTTGGTAGGGCCTACTAACGGTGTCTGCCTCCCCAAGGTGTGCCCCAGGTTTCCTCGCCATTGCTTCGATCTTAATGCTCTCGTTTAGTAGTTGTTGGAAACTACACTGCATTAGGTCTACAAATTGGGTATGGGGTGTAGAGAGATGGTGTGTTCCACTCCAAGGTGTTCCCCAGGTTTCCTCTCCATTGCTTCGATCTTCATGCTCTCGTTTAGTAGTTGTTGGAAACTACGCTGCATTAGGCCTACAAATTGGGTATGGGGTGTAGAGAGATGGTGTGTTCCACTCCAAGGTGTTCTCCAGGTTGCCTTTCCTGAGCTTCGATCTTCTGGCTCTCGTTTAGTAGTTGTTGGAAACTACGCTGCATTAGGCCTACAAATTGGGTATGGGGTGTAGAGAGATGGTGTGTTCCACTCCAATGTGTTCCCCAGGTTTCCTCTCCATTGCTTCGATCTTCCAGCTCTCGTTTAGTAGTTGTTGGAAACTACGCTGCATTAGGCCTACAAATTGGGTATGGGGTGTAGAGAGATGGTGTGTTCCACTCCAAAGTGTTCTCCAGGTTGCCTTTCCTGAGCTTCGATCTTCTGGCTCTCGTTTAGTAGTTGTTGGAAACTACGCTGCATTAGGCCTACAAATTGGGTATGGGGTGTAGAGAGATGGTGTGTTCCACTCCAAGGTGTTCCCCAGGTTTCCTCTCCATTGCTTCGATCTTCCGGCTCTCGTTTAGTAGTTGTTGGAAACTACGCTGCATTAGGCCTACAAATTGGGTATGGGGTGTAGAGAGATGGTGTGTTCCACTCCAAGGTGTTCTCCAGGTTGCCTTTCCTGAGCTTCGATCTTCTGGCTCTCGTTTAGTAGTTGTTGGAAACTACGCTGCATTAGGCCTACAAATTGGGTATGAGGTGTAGAGAGATGGTGTGTTCCACTCCAAGGTGTTCCCCAGGTTTCCTGTCCATTGCTTCGATCTTCATGCTCTCGTTTAGTAGTTGTTGGAAACTACGCTGCATTAGGCCTACAAATTGGGTATGGGGTGTAGAGAGATGGTGTGTTCCACTCCAAGGTGTTCTCCAGGTTGCCTTTCCTGAGCTTCGATCTTCTGGCTCTCGTTTAGTAGTTGTTGGAAACTACGCTGCATTAGGCCTACAAATTGGGTATGGGGTGTAGAGAGATGGTGTGTTCCACTCCAAGGTGTTCCCCAGGTTTCCTCTCCATTGCTTCGATCTTCCGGCTCTCGTTTAGTAGTTGTTGGAAACTACGCTGCATTAGGCCTACAAATTGGGTATGGGGTGTAGACAGATGGTGTGTTCCACTCCAAGGTGTTCTCCAGGTTGCCTTTCCTGAGCTTCGATCTTCTGGCTCTCGTTTAGTAGTTGTTGGAAACTACGCTGCATTAGGCCTACAAATTGGGTATGGGGTGTAGAGAGATGGTGTGTTCCACTCTAAGGTGTTCCCCAGGTTTTCTGTCCATTGCTTCGATCTTCATGCTCTCGTTTAGTAGTTGTTGGAAACTACACTGCATTAGGCCTACAAATTGGGTATGGGGTGTAGAGAGATGGTGTGTTCCACTCCAAGGTGTTCCCCAGGTTTCGTCCACATTGCTTCGGTCTTCCGACTCTCGTTTAGTAGTTGTAGAAAACTACACTGCATTAGGCCTACAAATTGGGTATGGGGTGTAGAGAGACGGTGTGTTACACTCCAAGGTGTTCCCCAGGTTTCGTCCACATTGCTTCGATCTTCCGACTCTTGTTTAGTAGTTGTTGAAAACTACACTGCATTAGGCCTACAAATTGGGTATGGGGTGTAGAGAGATGGTGTGTTACACTCCAAGGTGTTCTCCAGGTTGCCTTTCCTGAACTTCTATCTTCAGGCTCTCATTAAATTGTGGTTAAATGGAACAACTGCATTTGGCGTACTAGTTGGTTTGGGGCCTACTATCGGTGTCTGCCACTCCTTGCTGTTCTCCTGGTTTCCTGTCCTGAAATTCCATTTTCAGGCACTCGTTAAGTAGTTGTTAATGTTAGACTGCATTTGGCCTACTAGTTGGGTTGGGGCCTACTATCGGTGTCTGCCACTCCTTGCTGTTCTCCTCCACTGAACAAAGCTGTGCCGCCTGTTTACTACGGTTGCCAATTTTGAACTGCATTTCGACTACTTACTGATTTGGGCCTACTCTCTGTGTCAGCCTCTCATTCCAGTTGTCCTCCACTGCAATGCCCCCTGGTTAGTCCTGTGTTACCAATTTTGAACTGCATTTAGCCAACTTTATTCTTTGGGCCTATATCTGTGTTTCCTCCTCATCCTGCCCATTGCCCAGCCAGTGATAGATGAGTCTGCTGGTACATTGACCCATAACGCAAAATTCCCCGTGCACGCTACACAGCAAGATTGTGACCCTGCTGAAAGTCAGGTTCCTCTTCCCGCATACCATACCACCTTACACGGGGACAAAGAGGAAGGTGCAGATGAAAGTGCAGGTTCCTTCATCAGGTGGGGGGAGGAATACTAGTTGGCGACGTCACTGGCACAGGGCCTCTCATAGTACGCAAAAGTGTTGCTGCCGGTGGGAGGCGCCCCCGCCGTGCAAACACACCGCTGTACTTTGAGGGGCCCTGTGCCAGTGCCAATGCCAACGAGTGGGCCCCCCCTGCTTGCTCAGGATCACAGCACTTGCAAAGTTGAAATACTTACCTCTCCCTGCTCCACTGCCGTGACGTGGTCCAGATTTACTGGGCCCACTAATTACTTGAACCAGCCCTACCCCCCACAACTTTAGCCAAATGACCCCCAATTTCAAATGCCTTCCAATTATTATAAGCTAAATTACGATTGACAAGCTTCTGTAACAAGAATGGATGTTTTTGCCATTAAAATGGGCAGTGTAGGTGTTTTCCTGGCCTCCACTCACTGCCGACTATGCTCCCCCATTGACTTGCATTGGGTTTCGTGTTTCGGGCGATACCCGACTTTTCGCCATAATCGGCCGATTCCACTCGACTCGACTTCTAAGATAGTCGGGTTTCGCGAAACACGACTCGACTCTAAAAAGGTCAAGGTCGCTCAACACTAATTGCAAGTATACGTGTCGTCCACACCTGCACATAAACAGGAAAATACTCCCAGACCACAAAGTGGTCTTACAGTCCAAGTCTTTTTTGCTTTTATCCTATTTCCTTTCAAAGTACCACTCAATGTCAGCTTGCAATACCACAGTAATACGCTTAAACCTTCAAAGTCTGACATGTCAGTGTTAACAGGCCAACTTCCATTTGTCACAGGTTAACTTTCATTTCTACCTTTCAGGGTAAAAATTCTACCTTTACTGTACATAGGAGAAAGGTTGTTTTTTTTTCTTGCCTCACTGTTCTCAACTAGTCCACCTGCTTACAGGACTAGAACACTCAGTACACTGCTTAGTCCATGAGATAGTCAATTAGTCACTATGTAAAGGACTTCCCACAAAGCTAAAGGTCTCACAGTCAGACTGAACCAATTGCTCTTAAGGTACCGTCACACATAGCGACGCTGCAGCGATACCGACAACGATCCGGATCGCTGCAGCGTCGCTGTTTGGTCGCTGGAGAGCTGTCACACAGACAGCTCTCCAGCGACCAACGATCCCGAGGTCCCCGGTAACCAGGGTAAACATCGGGTAACTAAGCGCAGGGCCGCGCTTAGTAACCCGATGTTTACCCTGGTTACCATCCTAAAAAGTAAAAAAACAAACGCTACATACTTACCTTCCGCTCTGCTTCTCTGGTCTGGCTGTGAGCGCCGGGCAGCCAGAAAGCAGAGCGATGACGTCACCGCTCTGCTTTCCGGCTGACCGACGCTCACAGCCAGAGCAGGAGGAGAGCAGAGCACAGCGCTGGAGGACAGACAGCGGTAGGTAAGTATGTAGTGTTTGTTTTTTTACTTTTAGGATGGTAACCAGGGTAAACATCAGGTTACTAAGCGCGGCCCTGCGCTTAGTTACCCGATGTTTACCCTGGTTACCAGCGAAGACATCGCTGAATCGGTGTCACACACGCCGATTCAGCGATGTCTACGGGGAGTCCAGCGACGAAATAAAGTTCTGGACTTTCTTCCCCGACCAGCGATCTCCCAGCAGGGGCCTGATCGCTGCTGCCTGTCACACTGGACGATATCGCTAGCGAGGACGCTGCAACGTCACGGATCGCTAGCAATATCGTCTAGTGTGACAGTACCTTTAGCCCTGATGTTATCCAAACCTTCCACACAATCTCTCAGAGGTGGCCTCCCTCAGGACTGTCCCATGAAGCCCAACAGTACACAGGACATTTCCTACAGCCAGCTCACCCAATTTCCCCACCATCCAAAACTGGACATTCTATGTTGTACAACTCTGAAACTTCTCAAACTCTTGGTCCCTGTTAGAACTTGTGAGCATCATTTCTGTTGCCCACTTGGCAATGCCAATATACCTCCCAACTTTTGAAGAACAGAAAGAGGTACAGCTCATGCGGTCGCACCCCAATCCATGCCCATTTACAATTTCTATCTATCATGGCAGGAGGATTTGTCAGTGGGGTGGCGGTAGTGAGGAAAATCCAGCAGACGCCCGAGACTGCAGGGCGCAGACCCAAATCCAGGATTGTACGCTGTATTAGGGACAGTTGGGACTAGAGATGAGCGGATGGATTTACAGGTCTCTGGTCCAGTGTACAAGTCAATGGTACCCACCACTGATACTGATACCGGAAACCAATGCAAGTCAATGGGACACAAATATCGGAATGAAAATAAGCCCTTTCTTTCCTTTCCACACCCAGTTCCGGACGGGGGAAGAGTGTGGGCGGTGCATGGGGGGCGGAGACTGCGTGTCTGTGTGTGCGGGGTCTGTGCGGGACCATAGGGGGTCTGTGCGGGCCTGCCGGGGGTCTGTACGGGCCACTCGGGGGTCTGTGCGGGCTGCCGGGGGTCTGTGCGGGCCTGCCGGGGGTCTGTACGGGCCTCTCGGGGGTCTCTGTGTCTGTGTGCAGGCATCGTCCGATGGGACTACAAGTCCCATCGGGCTATGCCTGCTACAATGACAGTGATTGACACATTAGCCAATGATGGGGCAATAGTAGTCCCATCATTTGGCTAATATGTTGAATGTAAAAAACAAAAAAAAACCACAAACATACATACTACATACATACAACATACATACATACATACACATACATACATACATACAACATACTATATACTAAATACATACTACATACATACTACATACATACATACATACAACATACTATATACTACATACATACTACATACATGCATACAACATACATACTACATACTACATACATACAACATACATACTACATACACACTACATGCATACAACATACATACATGCAACATATTATATACTACATACATACTACATACATACATACAACATACCACATACATACAACATACCACATACATACAACATACCATATACTACATACATACTACATAAATACATACAACATACTACATACATACTACATACATACAACATACATATAACATACATACAACATACTAAATGCATACAACATACAAACTACATACATACTACATGCATACCACATACATACATACTACATACATACATACTACATACATACTACATACAATACATTCATACATTACATACAATACATACATATAGACATACAGTACATATGATACTCACCATACAGTGATACTCACCATCACTTGTCACTTTGATCCCCGAAGCCAGTGTCATCTGTAAAAAATATTAAAATAACAAACAAACAATATACTCCCTGATCTGCAGAAATCCACGAGTGTCCCACGACGATCTCCCGTGGAGAACGGCAGCATCAGCTGATGCGACTGCTCTCTAGGGGCTCCAGGAATACAATGACGGGAGGAAGGTATCCTTCCGCACAGTATTCCTCCGCCGCTGTAAAAAAATAATCCCTAGTCTCACTTTTGGCATTGCTGTGTGAGAAATTTCCCACGCAGCAAATGCCATAAAGTGAGACTCTGAACTATAGTAACCTCTCAGTGATGCACTGCAGGAGCCATTGTCTCCTGTCAGTGTGTCACTGAAGGTCCTATAGAGCAGTGACATCACCCAATGTCACTGTTCTATAGGGGAGATCGTCGTGGGACTCTCGTTATTAATTGGACTGCGGCGGACAGGTATTATTATTATTATTATTATTATTTATTATTATAGCGCCATTTATTCCATGGCGCTTTACATGTGAGGAGGGGTATACATAATAAAACAAGTACAATAATCTTGAAAAATACAAGTCACAACTGGTACAGGAGGAGAGAGGACCCTGCCCGCGAGGGCTCACAATCTACAAGGGATGGGTGAGGATACAGTAGGTGAGGGTAGAGCTGGCCGTGCAGCGGTTTGGTCAATCGGTGGTTACTGCAGGTTGTAGGCTTGTCGGAAGAGGTGGGTCTTCAGGTTCTTTTTGAAGGTTTCGATGGTAGGCGAGAGTCTGATATGTTGTGGTAGAGCATTCCAGAGTAGGGGGGATGCACGAGAGAAATCTTGTATGCGATTGTGGGAAGAGGAGATAATAGGGGAGTAGAGAAGGAGATCTTGTGAGGATCGGAGGTTGCGTGCAGGAAAGTACCGGGAGACGAGGTCACAGATGTATAAAGGAGACAGGTTGTGGATGGCTTTATATGTCATGGTTAGGCTTTTGTACTGGAGTCTCTGGGTGATGGGGAGCCAGTGCAGGGATTGACAGAGGGGAGAGGCCGGGGAATAGCGGGGGGACAGGTGGATTAGTCGGGCAGCAGAGTTTAGAATAGATTGGAGGGGTGCAAGAGTGTTAGAGGGGAGGCCACAGAGCAGGAGGTTACAGTAGTCAAGGCGGGAGATGATGAGGGCATGGACTAGGGTTTTTGCAGATTCTTGGTTTAGGAATGTGCGGATCCGTGAAATATTTTTGAGTTGGAGGCGGCAGGAAGTGGAAAGGGTTTGGATATGTGGTTTAAAGGAGAGATCAGTGTCAAGGATTACCCCAAGACAGCGGGCTTGTGGGACTGGGGAGAGTGGGCAGCCGTTTACTGTAATGGATAGGTTCGTTGGGGAGATCGCGTGAGATGGGGGAAAGATGATGAATTCTGTTTTGTCCATGTTAAGTTTTAGAAATCTAGTGGAGAAGAAGGATGAAATAGCAGACAGACATTGAGGGATTCTGGTTAGTAGGGAGGTGATATCTGGTCCAGAGATGTAGATCTGTGTGTCGTCAGCATAGAGATGATACTGAAAGCCGTGAGATTCTATGAGCTGTCCCAGGCCAAAGGTGTAGATGGAGAAGAGCAGGGGTCCTAGAACTGAACCTTGCGGGACTCCGACAGATAGGGGGCGAGGTGAGGAGGTGGTGTGTGAGTGGGAGACGCTGAATGTACGGTCAGTTAGGTATGATGAGATCCAGGATAGGGCCAATTCTGTGATGCCAAGGGATGAGAGGGTCTGCAGCAGCAGGGAATGGTCCACTGTGTCAAAGGCAGAGGACAGGTCCAGGAGGAGGAGGACAGAGTAGTGTCGCTTGCTCTTGGCGGTTAATAGGTCATTGGTGACCTTAGTTAGGGCAGTTTCAGTGGAGTGGTGTGACCGGAAGCCTGATTGAAAGCGGTCGAAGAAGGAGCAGGAAGATAGATGGGAGGACAGTTCAATATGGACATGTTGTTCCAGTAGTTTTGAGGCAAAGGGGAGAAGTGATATAGGGCGATAGCTAGATACAGAGGATGGGTCAAGAGAGGGCTTTTTGAGGATAGGTGTGATTGTGGCATGTTTAAAGCTTGAGGGGAAAATGCCAGTTGTTAGTGATAGGTTAAAGAGATGGGTTAGGGTTGGGATGAAGACTGTGGTGAGGTTTGGGATGAAGTGGGATGGGAGTGGGTCAAGTGCACAGGTGGTGAGATGCGATCTTGAGAGTAGAGTGGAGAGTCCGTCTTCTGTAATGGTGGAGAAGTTGGTTTTGGAGGTGGAGAGCTGGGTAGTTGGGAGGAAGGGTTCTGGGGGTTGTTTACTAAAATTGTCTCTGATGTTCTCAATTTTCTGCTTGAAAAATGAGGCGAAGTCTTCAGCTGAGATGAGTGGGGAGGGAGGAGGTGCTGGGGGACGGAGGAGAGAGTTGAAGGTGTTGAATAACTGTTTGGGGTTGTGAGACAGGGAGGATATGAGAGATGAGAAGTAGGTTTGTTTTGCTGTGGCGAGCATGGTTTTGAAAGCAGTGAGGGACTGTTTGAATGCGATGAAGTGCTCGATGGAGTGGGATCTTTTCCATCTGCGCTCAGCAGCTCTGGAAGCTCGCCTCAGTTCTTTTGTCATGCTGGTGTGCCAGGGTTGTCTGTTGATTTTGCGAGCTTTGGTATGTGTGAGAGGGGCAAGAGATTCCAAAGCTGCAGCTATTGTGGTGTTATATAGAGTGGCAGCATCATCCGCATTGTGTAGGGAGCTTATGTCTGTGAGAGGGAGGAGGGATTCAGAGAGTGAGTGAAGATCAAGGTGTTTAAGATTTCTGCGAGGGTGTGAGAGTTTGTGGGGTGGGGGTTGTAGACAAGGAGTGGAAAGGGAAGAGAATGTAAGTAGGTTGTGGTCAGAAAGAGGAAGAGGTGAGTTTGAGAGGTTAGATAGGGAGCAGAGGCGGGTGAGAATGAGGTCCAGTGTGTGACCATCTTTGTGGGTGGCTGTAGAAGACCATTGAGTGAGGCCAAAGGAGGAAGTGAGAGATAGAAGTTTAGTGGCAGCTGAGAGGGAAGTGTCAATGGGGATGTTGAAGTCGCCCATGATGATAGTGGGGATGTCAGCGGCGAGGAAGTGGAGTAGCCAGGTGGTGAAGTGGTCGAAGAAGGTGGTGGCTGGCCCTGGGGGACGGTAGATGACAGCCAGTTGGAGGTTGGAGGGGGAGTAGATGCGCACAGAGTGCACCTCAAAGGAAGGGAGGATAACAGAGGGTGGCAGTGGGATTGGGGTGAAGGAGCAGTTATCTGACAGGAGAAAACCAACTCCTCCGCCATGCTTGCTGCTGGGGCGGGGTGTGTGAGAAAGGTGGAAGCCACCGTAAGAGAGTGCCGCAGAGAGTGCCGCAACCGTAGTAAACGGTTTATTATTTTATGTTTTTTTGCAGGCGCTGAAGTATGGTAAGCATGGTTACGGTAAATGAAGAATATTAAAATACTTTTTTCTGGCTGTCTTTTTATTTTAACTCTTTCACTACACTAGGATTAGTAATGGATAGGCGTCCTATTGACGCCTCTCCATTATTAACCCGGCTTAATGTCACCTTACAATAGCAAGGTGACATCAACCCCTTATTACCCCATATAACTCTGCTACACGGGAGTGGGAAGAGAGGGGCTAAGTGCCGGAATTGGCGCATCTTACAGATGCGCCATTTCTGGGGCGGCTGCGAACTGGTATTTGTAGCCGGGGGGGGCGTCAATATCCATGGCCCCCTCTAGGCTATAAATATCAGCCCGCAGCTGTCAGCGTAGCCTTTCTGGCTATAAAATATAGGGGGACCCCACGTCATTTTTTTGGGGGGGTCCCCCTATTTTAATAGCCAGTAAAGGCTACGCAGACAGCTGCGGGCTGATATTCATAGCCTGGGAGGGGCCATGGGTATTACCCCTTTCCCAGGCTACAAATATTGGCCCCCGGCTGTCGGTTTTCCCCCTCTGGTGCAGAAAATTGAGCGGGAGCCCATGCCATTTTTTTTTTTTAAATTAAACGCTCATTAAGGCCTCTTTCATACTTGCGTCAGTACGGGTCCGTCGCTATGCATTTTTCAATGCATCCGCTGCCCATTCTGAAGTTCGGGCAGGAGGGGGCGGAGTTTCGGACTCGCATGCGCGGTAGAAAATGGCAGATGCGACAGACAAAAAAACATTCACTTGAACGTTTTTTCGTGCCGACGGTCTGCCAAAACACGACAGATCCGTTGCACGACGGACGCGACATGTGGCCATCCGTCGCGATCCGTCACTAAGTGTATGGGTAAAAAACGCATCCTGCGAGCACATTTGCAGGATCCATTTTTTTCTCAAAACGACGGATTGCGATGGATTGCTAAAAACGCAAGTGTGAAAGTAGCCTTAGAAACATCGGCCTTTCTATTATATATCTATCTATAGATATATTTATAGATAGATAGATATATCTATAGATACATAGATGTATCTATCCATATACCTGGCGGCTTTCACACATCAGGTTTTTGCCGTCAGGTACAATCAGGCGAGCTTTGAAAAAAAACGGATCCTTTTTTCTGCCGGATCCGTTTTTTTCTCATAGAGTTGTATTAGAGCCGGATTGCACCTGATGGCCACATGTTTTATCCGTTTTTTTGTCGGATCTGTCAAAAAAGCTGTTTCCGCCGGACGGAAAACACATACAGAGGAACGGGTTTTCTGTCCGGCGAAAAAACGCACAGCAACGGATCCAGCGAAAAACGTATGAAACTGAGATGTGAAATGATGAATCCGGCCTCCGAATCTGTTTTTTCATGCATGTTTCCATTCAAATCATGCACATTTTCCGTTTATTTATTTCCAAAAACTGCATCAAAACCGTGCAAAAAACTCACCAAAAACTGCATCATAACTGCACCAAAAACTGCATAAAAAATGCACCAAAAACTGCATCATAACTGCACCAAAAACTGCATAAAAAACGCACCAAAAACTGCACCAAAAACCACACCAAAAACTGCATCAAAACTGCACCAGTTTTTTATGCAGTTTTTGGTGCAGTTTTGATGCAGTTTTTGGTGCTGTTTTTGCACGGTTTTGATGCAGTTTTTGGATATAAATAAATAAAAGGAAAATGTGTATGATTTAAATGGAAACATGCATAAAAGCGGATTCGGAGGCCGGATTCATCATTTCACATCTCAGTTTCATACGTTTTTCGCTGGATCCGTTGCTGTGCGTTTTTTCGCTGGACAGAAAACCCGTTCCTCTGTATGTGTTTTCCGTCTGGCGGAAAACGGATGAAACGTGTGGCCATCAGGCGCAATCCGGCGCTAATACAACTCTATGAGAAAAAAACAGATCCGACGGAAAAAAAGGATCCGTTTTTTCAAAACTCGCCTGATTGTGCCTGACGGCAAAAACCTGATGTGTGAAAGCCACCAGATATATGGATAGATACATCTATGTATCTATAGATATATCTATCTATAAATATATCTATAGATAGATATATCCATAGATATATAATAGGAAGGCCGATGTTTCTAAGGCTACTTTCACACTTGCGTTTTTAGCAATCCGTCGTTTTGGGGAAAAAACAGATCCTGCAAATGTACTCGCAGGATGCGTTTTTACCCATAGACTTGTATTAGCGACAGATCGAGACAGATGGCCACACATCGCGTCCGTCGTGCAAAAGAGCCGTCATGTTTTGGCAGACCATCGGCACAAAAAAAAGTTCAAGTGAACGTTTTTTGTTTGTCGCGTCCGCCATTTTCGTCCACGCATGCGCAGCCGAAACTCCGCCCCCTCCTCCCCGGATAGCGACGGACCTGTACCAACGCAAGTGTGAAAGAGGCCTTAATGAGCGTTTAATTTAAAAAAAAAAAAGGAAAAAACGGCATGGGCTCCCGCGCAATTTTCTGCGCCAGAGGGGGAAAGCCTACGGCCGGGGGCCAATATTTGTAGCCTGGGAAGGGGGTAATACCCATGGCCCCTCCCAGGCTATGAATATCAGACCGTAGCTGTCTGCGTAGCCTTTAAATATAGGGGGACCCCCCCTGAAAATGACGTGGGGTCCCCCTATATTTGGCTGATATTCATAGCCTAGAGAGGGGCCATGGATATTGGATACCAGTCCGCAGCCACCCCAGAAATGGCGCATCTGTAAGATGCGCCAATTCCGGCACTTAGCCCCTCTCTTCCCACTCCCGTGTAGTGGTGGGATATGGGGTAATAAGGGGTTAATGTCACCTTGCTATTGTAAGGTGACATTAAACAGGGTTAATAATGGAGAGGCGTCAATAAGACGCCTATCCATTATTAATTACCTAGAGTAGTCAAAGAGTTAAAAAATAAATAAAGACACAGCCAGAAAAAAAGTATTTTAATATTCTTTAATCATACTTACCATACTTCAGCGCCTGCAAAAAACGCAAAATAGTAAACCGTATGCTACCTGTCCGCCGTAGTCCAATTAACGAGTGTCCTACGACGATCTCCCCTATAGAACAGTGACATCGGGTGATGTCACTGCTCTATAGGACCCTCAGTGACACACTGACAGGAGACAATGGCTCCTGCAGTGCATCACTGAGAAGTTACCTTAGTTCAGAGTCTCACTTTATGGCATTTGCTGCGTGGGAAATTTCTCACACAGCAATGCCAAAAGTGAGACTAGGGGTTACTTTTTACAGTGGCGGAGGAATACAGTGCGGAAGGATACCTTCCTCCCATCATTGTATTCCTGGGGCCCCTAGAGAGCGGTCGAATCAGCTGATGCTGCTGTTCTCCACGGGAGATCGTCGTGGGACACTCGTGGATTTCTGCAGATCAGGGAGTATATTGTTTGTTTGTTATTTTAATATTTTTTACAGATGACACTGGCTTCGGGGAACAAAGTGACAAGTGATGGTGAGTACGTACTCTATGTTATATGTACTGTATGTCTGTATGTATGTATTGTATGTAATGTATGAATGTATGTAGTATGTATGTAGTATGTTGTTTGTATGTAGTATGTATGTATGTAGTATGTATGTTGTATGTATGTAGTATGTATGTATGTGTATATATAGTATGTATGTAGGGCCGGCGTCAGCACCCGGCGTACCCGGGCAAGTGCCGGGGCTCTGGCAAGACAGGGGGGCCCATTCAGGGCCGGCGTTAGGGGCAGGCAGCTGCCTAGGGCCCCCGCTCCCCCAGGGGCCCTCAGCTAGCGGCACATCACGCAGCCGCTATGGGGCCTCTGTGAGGCAGGGGGCCTGTGATGGTGTGATATGCTATGTGGGTATCATTTTTGTGTATACTTCTATTTTACTGATTATCATGGTGTTACTGTATCTTGTAGGATGAGTTGTTATTTGCCATCTGATATTCTCCACACAGTTCTGTATTGTTATCTCTCCACAGGGATATTGTTGGACTTTTATTCTGTAACTGAACTGCATTCGTGTTCTGGAATATTTAATCCTTTGTGTGATGGATCGTATATATGGACCTTTCGTGTTTTGCCTAAATAAGGGTCTTGGAATTGTTCACTATTCTCTTGCTCTGTTGATTGTGTGATACCGGAGAAGGAACCCGAGACAACTGGTGGCAAGCAGCGGGATCAACAGAGCGTAACCTAATGGAGAACCACACACAGAGTGAGTACAGAAATTGGACTGTATCCAGTTTACAGGAGAGAGCCAGAGACCTGGGCCTGAACTACCAAGGACTGACTAAAGAGGCCTTAATCGATCTACTGGTGGGTGCTAGCCAGACCGCCTACTCCCATATGTCTGAAGGACGAGCACTGGAGACGAGGACCCCCACCCCAAAAACCAGTGGGTGGTGTGGTACGAAGAAGAGATGGCGGTTCTGGGCCCAGGCGTCTCTCAGGAGTACAAGGAGGAGGCTGCCCGCCGGGCACAGTGGAGACAAGAAGCAATGGAGCCTGAAAGAGGGAGTAACGCAATGTGGAATGTAAACCCAACTATCCGGGAGCCTGTACGGATCACCCGGACAGAGTTTAAGCCATTTGATGAGGCTTCCGGAGATGTGGAGGGGTTCTTAAAGGACTTTGAGCAGCAGTATGCTGTGATGGAGGTGCCCCACTCTGGCTGGATGTGTTTGTTAGTAGGACTCCTGAACGGTAGCCTGGCGGAGGCTTACCGAACCATTGACTCACAGCGGAATCGGGATTATAACATTGTAAAGCAGACTATCCTGGATTACCATGCTATCATCCCAGACTCATATAGGGCCAAGTTCCGAGACCTCCCATGCACTACGGGGGGATCGTTTAGGATGTATGCACATAAGATGTCCCAGGCATGTCGGAGATGGCTGGAATCATAAAATGCCTTTACTGTGGAAGATGTTATACAGGCGTTCCTTATAGAACAATTTCTTGCCAAGTGCCCCGCAGAGGAACGGGAATGGGTCCGGGAGCGCACGCCGTGCACCGTGGATAGAGCTGCAGCCCTGGTCGATGAAGCCCTTACTATCCGACCGCAATGGACGAGGCTTCTGGACAATGAACCACAGCCTTCGACCGCGCCCCGTCTCCCTCCGATTATATCTGCCCTTCCACCCAGCCGCAGGCTGATGACAATCACAGCTCACAATCCTGGGCCCCAACCGTTCCGACCACGACCTGCAGGTATCACAGAGAGGAGATGTTACGGGTGTGGGCAACCTGAACATTTGCAGTCTGGCTGTCCCTCAAGGATTCGGAGGGAGCCCCACGCAGCCCCACCTCGTCCAGTGCATCTTGTGCACTCCATCCCTCCTGAGGAAGAGGAACCACCCCCACCAGAGTGGACCACCGACCACGGCACCATAGATACCCCTCCTGGAGTGTACGGACTCCGGCCTTTGTCCATCAGAAATACACAACAACGGCATTGCCACCTGCAGGATGTCTTAATTGATGGATACAAAGTGTTGGGATTTAGAGACACAGAGGCATTCCTGACTATCGCTGACCCCCGTGTGGTTCGACCCGAGGCAATTCACCAGGGCCCGGGAATTCCCATTGTCATGGTGAGGGGTGTCCGCAAATATATAGAGAGAGCTTTGGTACATTTGGATTTCGGTTTTGGAGAATAAATGTGTTGGATTGGAGTTATGGGAGGACTTCCTGCTGATATCCTCCTTGGAAATGACATTGGGGAGTTGCAAAGTTATTTTGTGGGAGCAGAAGGTCCGTGGGCCTCTCCTTCTTCTGAAAGAACAATTGGAGGGAGATATTGCAGATACTGGAACGCCCATCATTCCCTAAGTTCTAGAGTTCAGAGACTGTCTCGCCCAGCTAGCTACCTTGGCTAATGAACATCAGCGAACGGCCCAGTCCAGTCAAAAAGCCTGGTATGACCATAAAGCCAGGACCCGGGAATTTATGGACAAGTGCTCATGATTATTGCAACCCCTGCTACTGTACAAGGTACTATAAACAGTGGAGCAAAGTGGACTAAAGTGAGCAGGCCAGAGGTCTGTGTAGACCTAATGGCATGCTCACTTATTATGAGGGGGGAGAGGTTGTGATGGTGGGATATGCTATGTGGGTATCATTTTTGTGTATATTTCTATTTTACTGATTATCATGGTGTTAAGGTACCGTCACACTAGACGATATCGCTAGCGATCCGTGACGTTGCAGCATCCTCGCTAGCGATATCGTCCAGTGTGACAGGCAGCAGCGATCAGGCCCCTGCTGTGCTGTCGCTGGTCGGGGAAGAAAGTCCAGAACTTTATTTGGTCGCTGGACTCCCCGCAGACATCGCTGAATCGGCGTGTGTGACACCGATTCAGCGATGTCTTCACTGGTAACCAGGGTAAACATCGGGTAACTAAGCGCAGGGCCGCGCTTAGTAACCCGATGTTTACCCTGGTTACCATCCTAAAAGTAAAAAAAAACAAACAGTACATACTTACCTACCGCTGTCTGTCCCCGGCGCTGTGCTTCTCTGCACTCCTCCTGCACTGGCTGTGAGCGTCGGTCAGCCGGAAAGCAGAGCGGTGACGTCACCGCTCTGCTTTCCGGCCGCTGTGCTCACAGCCAGTACAGGAGGAGTGCAGAGCACAGCGCTGGAGGACAGACAGCGGTAGGTAAGTATGTACTGTTTGTTTTTTTTTACTTTTAGGATGGTAACCAGGGTAAACATCGGGTTACTAAGCGCGGCCCTGCGCTTAGTTACCCGATGTTTACCCTGGTTACCGGCATCGTTGGTCGCTGGAGAGCGGTCTGTGTGACAGCTCTCCAGCGACCAAACAGCGACGCTGCAGCGATCCGGATCGTTGTCGGTATCGCTGCAGCGTCGCTAAGTGTGATGGTACCTTTACTGTATCTTGTAGGATGAGTTGTTATTTGCCATCTGATATTCTCTCCAGTATTGTTATCTCTCTTCGGGTCAGTGAATAATGTTGTTTGCTAATATGCTAATGACATGTTGACCTAGTTTGTTGAAACAATGAGCCCCTGAGACCTTCCCCCTCCTGGCCTGTGAATGAGGGGGGAGACTTGTAAATATCAGGGAGGTGAGACACAGAGATCAGTCTGGTGTGGAACCTTGATGTGAAGAGAATATCAGAGAGAAAGAAGGGAATATGGACTGTTATCCACTGTGCTGGATTGTTGGACTTTTATTCTGTAACTGAACTGCATTCGTGTTCTGGCATATTTAATCCTTTGTGTGATGGATCGTATATATGGACCTTTCGTGTTTTGCCTAAATAAAGGTTTTGGAATTGTTCACTATTCTCTTGCTCTGTTGATTGTGTGATACCGGAGAAGGAACCCATGACAGGGCCTGCCTGTCGCCAGCGCCAACTCCCCTGCCGTCGCATTGAACTATACCGGCGTCTGCCGGTAAAGTTCAAAGCAAATGATGGAGGAGAGAGCGTCACCTGACGCTCCCTCTCCCATCATTCCCCACTCTGCCTCTGACACTGCCGCTGCGGGTGCGCGTTGACGTCATCGCGCACTCGCTGTGTACCAGGCAGTGCAGCGGCAGCCGCCGAGACCGGAGCAGGGAGCAGCACGGGCATGAGGAGAGGTGAAGAGTGTTTTTTTTTTTTGTAACTTTAACAGTGAGTACTGGACTATGGGGCCATTCTTGGGGGAGGGAGGCTGTGCTGTATACTACATGTCTGTGCTATATACTACATGGCTGTGTTATATACTACGTGGGCTGTGCTATATACTATATGGGCTGTTATATGCTACGTGGGCTGTGCTATATACTACATGGCTGTTCTATATGCTACGTGGGCTGTTATATGCTATGTGGGCTGTGCTATATACTACATAGCTGTGTTATACACTACGTGGGCTGTGCTATATACTATATGGGCTGTTACATGCTACGTGGGCTATGCTATATACTACATGGCTGTTCTATATACTATGTGGGCTATGTTATATACACTATGTGGCTGTGCTATATACTATATGGGCTGTTATATGCTACGTGGGCTGTGCTATATACTACATGGCTGTTCTATATGCTACGTGGGCTGTGTTATATACTACGTGGGCTGTGCTATATACTACGTGGGCTGTTATATGCTACGTGGGCTGTGCTATATACTACATGGCTGTGTTATATACTATGTGGGCTGTGCTATATACTATATGGGCTGTTATATGCTACGTGGGCTGTGCCATGTACTACATGGCTGTTCTATATACTACGTGGGCCATGTTATATACTATGTGGATGTGCTATATACTATATGTGCTGTTGTATGCTACGTGGGCAGTGCTATATACTACATGGTTATTCTATATACTACGTGGGCTGTGTTATATACTATGTGGCTGTGCTACATACTATATGGGCTGTTATATGCTATGTGGGCTGTGCTATATACTACATAGCTGATCTATATACTACATGGGCTGATATATGCTACCTGGGCTGTGCTATATACTACATGGCTGGTCTATATACTACGTGGGCCGTGTTATATAATATGTGGCTGTGCTATATACTATATGGGCCGATATATGCTACGTGGGCTGTGCTATATACTACGTGGCTGTGTTATATGCTACGTGGCTGTGTTATATACTACGTGGGCTGTGTTATATACTACATGGCTGCAGGGACGCCATCAGGGCATGACGGCCGTGACTGGCGTATGGGGCCCGGTGGGCAGAGGGGGCCCGCATCGGGCCCCGTCTCATCTGCTCACCAGGCCCCTACCGGCAGCCGCAGGCTAACCGGGCCCTTAGCGCCGCCAGCCAATCTGAGGCTGGCAGCTGACGTCAGCCGCAGCGTGCGTGCATGTCGCCGGCGTCTGATGTCATTGTGAGTCGCCGGCGAGTGCACGCTGCAGCTGCGTGGAGACTTCGCCCGCCGCAGGAGCACGGCCAGGTAAGAAGAACTTCTTTTTTTTTTTTTTCTTGAAAGCGGCGATCCGGGGGGCCCTGGGAAGAACGCTGGACACAGGGGCAAAACGCTGGACACAGTGGCAAAAAGCTGGACAGAGATGGGGCAGAGTGCTGGACAGAGATGGGGCAGAGTGCTGGACAGAGATGGGGCAGAGTGCTGGACAGAGATGGGGCAGAGTGCTGGACAGAGATGGGGCAGAGTGCTGGACAGAGATGGGGCAGAGTGCTGGACAGAGATGGGGTAGAGTGCTGGACAGAGATGAGGCAGGATTGGAAACAGATGGGGCAGAGTGCTGGACACAGATGGGGCAGAGTGCTGGACACAGATGAGGCAGGATTGGAAACAGATGGGGCAGAGTGCTGGACACAGATGGGGCAGAGTGCTGGACACAGATGGGCAGAGTGCTGGACACAGATTGGGGCAGGATTGGAAACAGATGGGGCAGAGTGCTGGACACAGATGGGGCAGGATTGAACACAGATGGGGCAGGATTGGACACAGATGGGGCAGAGTGCTGGATACAGATGGGGCAGGATTGGAAACAGATGGGGCAGAGTGCTGGACAGAGATGGGGCAGAGTGCTGGACAGATATGGGGCAGAGTGCTGGACAGAGATGGGGCAGAGTGCTGGACAGAGATGGGGCAGAGTGCTGGACAGAGATGGGGCAGAGTGCTGGACAGAGATGGGGCAGAGTGCTGGACAGAGATGGGGTAGAGTGCTGGACAGAGATGAGGCAGGATTGGAAACAGATGGGGCAGAGTGCTGGACACAGATGGGGCAGAGTGCTGGACACAGATGAGGCAGGATTGGAAACAGATGGGGCAGAGTGCTGGACACAGATGGGGCAGAGTGCTGGACACAGATGGGGCAGAGTGCTGGACATAGATTGGGGCAGGATTGGAAACAGATGGGGCAGAGTGCTGGACACAGATGGGGCAGGATTGGACACAGATGGGGCAAGATTGGACACAGATGGGGCAGAGTGCTGGATACAGATGGGGCAGGATTGGAAACAGATGGGGCAGAGTGCTGGACAGAGATGGGGCAGAGTGCTGGACAGAGATGGGGCAGAGTGCTGGACAGAGATGAGGCAGGATTGGAAACAGATGGGGCAGAGTGCTGGACACAGATGGGGCAGAGTGCTGGACACAGATGAGGCAGGATTGGAAACAGATGGGGCAGAGTGCTGGACACAGATGAGGCAGAGTGCTGGACACAGATGGGGCAGAGTGCTGGACACAGATTGGGGCAGGATTGGAAACAGATGGGGCAGAGTGCTGGACACAGATGGGGCAGGATTGGACACAGATGGTGTAGAGTGCTGGACACAGATGGGGCAGGATTGGAAACAGATGGGGCAGAGTGCTGGACACAGATGGGGCAGGATTGGAAACAGATGGGGCAGAGTGCTGGACACAGATGGGGCAGGATTGGACACAGATGGGGCAGAGTGCTGGACACAGATGGGGCAGAGTGCTGGACACAGATGGGGCAGAGTGCTGGACACAGATTGGGGCAGGATTGGAAACACATGGGGCAGAGTGCTGGACACAGATGGGGCAGAGTGCTGGACACAGATGGGGCAGGATTGGAAACAGATGGGGCAGAGTGCTGGAAACAGATGGGGCAGGATTGGAAACAGATGGGGCAGAGTGCTGGACACAGATGGGGCAGGATTGGAAACAGATGGGGCAGGGTGCTGGACACAGATGGGGCAGAGTGCTGGACACAGATGAGGCAGGATTGGAAACAGATGGGGTAGAGTGCTGGACACAGATGGGGCAGGATTGGAAACAGATGGGGCAGAGTGCTGGACACAGATGGGGCAGAGTGCTGGACACAGTTTGGGGCAGGATTGGAAACACATGGGGCAGAGTGCTGGACACAGATAGGGCAGAGTGCTGGACACAAATGGGGCAGAGTGCTGGACACAGATGGGGCAGAGTGCTGGACACAGATTGGGGCAGGATTGGAAACACATGGGGCAGAGTGCTGGACACAGATGGGGCAGAGTGCTGGACACAGATGGGGCAGGATTGGAAACAGATGGGGCAGAGTGCTGGAAACAGATGGGGCAGGATTGGAAACAGATGGGGCAGAGTGCTGGACACAGATGGGGCAGGATTGGAAACAGATGGGGCAGGGTGCTGGACACAGATGGGGCAGAGTGCTGGACACAGATGAGGCAGGATTGGAAACAGATGGGGTAGAGTGCTGGACACAGATGGGGCAGGATTGGAAACAGATGGGGCAGAGTGCTGGACACAGATGGGGCAGAGTGCTGGACACAGATTGGGGCAGGATTGGAAACACATGGGGCAGAGTGCTGGACACAGATAGGGCAGAGTGCTGGACACAAATGGGGCAGAGTGCTGGACACAGATGGGGCAGGATTGGAAACAGATGGGGCAGAGTGCTGGACACAGATGGGGCAGAGTGCTGGACACAGATGGGGCAGAGTGCTGGACACAGATGGGGCAGAGTGCTGGACACAGATGGGGCAGGATTGGAAACAGATGGGGCAGAGTGCTGGACACAGATGGGGCAGGATTGGAAACAGATGGGGCAGAGTGCTGGACACGGATTGGAAACAGATGGGGCAGAGTGCTGGACACAGATGGGGCAGGATTGGAAACAGATGGGGCAGAATGGAGACAGATGGGGCAGGATTGGAGACAGATGGGGCAGGATGGATACGATGGAGACAGATGGGGCAGGATGGGGAGATCATATGGGGCAGAATGGATACTCATGAGGGCAGGATGGGAGAACATATGGCTGGAGCCTGGAATGAGACACACACGGGGGCTAGGATGGCGAATATTACCATAGGGGCTAATTAAGGGATATTATTATTGCAGTGATGCATTTATTTTATTTTTTGAGTATACTGTTTTAAATGGGGGGTGGTCCTGTTACTGTGTAGAGTGATACTATGTCGCCTTCTTCATGTGGTGTAATGTAGAGGCTGGTAAAATTAAGTAATGTGTTCTACAAGCGGAACTCGAGATAACTGTGTTATTTCCTGCAGAGACGAGTCCTGGCTGGATGAAGTGATGGCGGTCTGTGCTGGATGAAAGATGAAGGACTTCACCTAGAGACGTCACTGGTGAGTCAGTGTTACCTATACACTGACACTATACACTGTATACTATATACAGAGGTCCTATGTACAATGTCACCAGTGATCACTGTATTACCTATACATTATATACAGAGCTCCTGTGTATAATGTCACCAGTGATCACTGTATTACCTCTACACAGACACTGCATACTAATTACAGATCTCCTGTGTATAATGGCACTGATGGTGATAGTATTGTGGGTTTTTTTTTTATTACTGATCAGTATTGTAGTATTCAGTCATTGGTGGTAATATGTGGTCTGGTCATGATGTGGTGGTATTTGTTCCTTGTATTTTATATTATTCGATCACTGTGGTGGTAATATGTCATCTGGTCATAGTGTTGTGGTATTTGTTCCTTGTATGTAGTATTATAGGTCATTTTAAAAAATTGAAAAATAAATAAAAATATACCTAAATTGTATTGCATATTTTAACAAATATTTAATAGGTTACAGCAGAGTAGGGACCGGCCAAAAGTGTCTACCGTGTTATGGTGGCGGCTTAAAAAATCTTTTGGCCAAAACAAAAGCTGACGGCTATATGTGTGATCTGGTGATGGGAACTGTCAATGTGTGATTGGTGAGAAGTGGAGATTTTCCAAGAGAGAGCGGTGGGACTGTGGACAGTTCGAGGGGTGGAGCCTGGAGGCGGGGCTGGGGTGGAGCCTGGGCGGAGTCTCAAGGGGGCCCCGAAAATTTTGCCAGTATGGGGCCCCAAAATTTCTATTGGCAGCCCTGCATGGCTGTGTTATATGCGATCATGAATCGTGGTATGTGTTAAAGGGGGGCCCACTGAGACTCTTTCGCCCGGGGCCCTCAAAATCCTGGAGCCGACCCTGTATGTATGTTGTATGTATGTAGCATGTATGTAGTATATATGTAATATGTATGTACAGTTAGGGCCAGAAATATTTGGACAGTGACACAATTTTCGCGAGTTGGGCTCTGCATGCCACCACATTGGATTTGAAATGAAACCTCTACAACAGAATTCAAGAGCAGATTGTAACGTTTAATTTGAAGGGTTGAACAAAAATATCTGATAGAAAATGTAGGAATTGTACACATTTCTTTACAAACACTCCACATTTTAGGAGGTCAAAAGTAATTGGACAAATAAACATAACCCAAACAAAATATTTTTATTTTCAATATTTTGTTGCAAATCCTTTGGAGGCAATCACTGCCTTAAGTCTGGAACCCATGGACATCACCAAACGCTGGGTTTCCTCCTTCTTAATGCTTTGCCAGGCCTTTACAGCCGCAGCCTTCAGGTCTTGCTTGTTTGTGGGTCTTTCCGTCTTAAGTCTGGATTTGAGCAAGTGAAATGCATGCTCAATTGGGTTTAGATCTGGAGATTGACTTGGCCATTGCAGAATGTTCCACTTTTTGGCACTCATGAACTCCTGGGTAGCTTTGGCTGTATGCTTGGGGTCATTGTCCATCTGTACTATGAAGCGCCGTCCAATCAACTTTGCAGCATTTGGCTGAATCTGGGCTGAAAGTATATCCCGGTACACTTCAGAATTCATCCGGCTACTCTTGTCTGCTCTTATGTCATCAATAAACACAAGTGACCCAGTGCCATTGAAAGCCATGCATGCCCATGCCATCACGTTGCCTCCACCATGTTTTACAGAGGATGTGGTGTGCCTTGGATCATGTGCCGTTCCCTTTCTTCTCCAAACTTTTTTCTTCCCATCATTCTGGTACAGGTTGATCTTTGTCTCATCTGTCCATAGAATACTTTTCCAGAACTGAGCTGGCTTCTTGAGGTGTTTTTCTGCAAATTTAACTCTGGCCTGTCTATTTTTGGTATTGATGAATGGTTTGCATCTAGATGTGAACCCTTTGTATTTACTGTCATGGAGTCTTCTCTTTACTGTTGACTTAGAGACAGATACACCTACTTCACTGAGAGTGTTCTGGACTTCAGTTGATGTTGTGAACGGGTTCTTCTTCACCAAATTACCAAATTAAGTATGCGGCGATCATCCACCACTGTTGTCATCCATGGACGCCCAGGCCTTTTTGAGTTCCCAAGCTCACCAGTCAATTCCTTTTTTCTCAGAATGTACCCAACTGTTGATTTTGCTACTCCAAGCATGTCTGCTATCTCTCTGATGGATTTTTTCTTTTTTTTCAGCCTCAGGATGTTCTGCTTCACCTCAATTGAGAGTTCCTTTGACCGCATGTTGTCTGCTCACAGCAACAGCTTCCAAATGCAAAACCACACACCTGGAATCCACCCCTGACCTTTTAACTACTTAATTGATTACAGGTTAACGAGGGAGACACCTTCAGAGTTAATTGCAGCCCTTAGAGTCCATTGTCCAATTACTTTTGGTCCCTTGAAAAAGAGGACGCTATGCATTACAGAGCTATGATTCCTAAACCCTTTCTCCGATTTGGATGTGGAAACTATCATATTGCAGCTGGGAGTGTGCACTTTCAGCCCATATTATATATATAATTGTATTTCTGAACATGTTTTTGTAAACAGCTAAAATAACAAAACTTGTGTCACTGTCCAAATATTTCTGGCCCTAACTGTATGTAGTACGTATGTAGTATGTATGTAGTATGTATGTTGTATGTATGTAGTATGTATGTTGTTAGTATGTTGTATGTATGTTTGTGTTTTTTTTTACATTCAACACATTAGCCAGATGATGGGACTACTACTGTCCCATCATTGGCTAATGTGTCAATCATTGTCATTGTAGCAGGCATAGCCCAATTGGACTTGTAGTCCCATCGGACGATGCATGCACACACACACACACAACCCCCGAGAGGCTCGCACAGACCCCCGGCAGCCCGCACAGACCCCCGGCAGCCCGCACAGACTCCCGGCAGGCCCGCACAGACCCCCAGCAGGCCCGTACAGACCCCGGCAGACCCACACAGACCCCCGACGGTCATGCCCAGACCCCGCCCGCACACACAGACACGCAGTCTCCGCCCACGCACCGCCCACACCCCATTATAGTGCATCATTGCACTATAGGAACTTCCGATTCCAGTATTTGATATCGTAAAAGTATTGGAACTCAGTATTGGAACTCCGATACAACGAATATCGGCCGATACCTGATATTTGCAGTATTGGAATGCTCAACACTAGTCTTTACACGTTGCAGAAATACTGTGTTTTTTTGATTTCTGCAAATGTGTGCATCAAACTACTGTGATGCAGTGACCCCTGTGACAGCTAGGGGGCGCTGTGAGTGCTCCTTGGGATGTGCATGGAGGCATATCTATTGTGATAATCGTGGTGAAACAGTGACTGGCTGTGTTGTGAATGGCCGATATGTGTCACAGAGGGAGTCTGCGTGGTAAGTCTGATGCAATGTTGTTGTTCTGGGACCTGTAGTCCCTCAAGAGTGTGTATATGTATGGTGCAGTTGAAAGGGAGACTTACTAGGCTAGTTGTGTGAGATGGGCGGGACAAACTAGCCACACATCCACACTCCCATCCAGGTTAAGGGTATATAATGTGACCAGGGTGTGGATCACATGTTCCTGTGTGGTTCCAGTGCAAGGTCCTGGAGAGCCTGTGTGTTGGGAGGCCCTGGGAGTAGGACCGGATCCCTGAATAGCACACTAAACAACCTGTGTTGGATTTCCTGGGAGTAGGAGTCCTGAAAAGCACATGGTGGGGCTTTGGACCTGGTGGCCTGGGGTGTTGGACAGAGGTCCTGAATAGCACCTGGATCGGTCACATGCTTGTGTGTTAGGAGGCCCTGGGAGTAGGACCGGATCCCTGAATAGCACACTGAACAACCTGTGTTGGATTTCCTGGGAGTAGGAGTCCTGAAGAGCACATGGTGGGGCTTTGGACTTGCTGGTAGCCTGGGGTGTTGGACTGACGTCCTGAATAGCAACTGTCATGATCCCAATGGCAGGGGATCACAAAAGGACAAGCACAAAAAACAAAACGAGCTCTAGGGTGATGGAAACTGAGCTGACCGCGATCCTGAACCTAATTCACACAACTAGCAGTAGCCGGGGAACGTGCCTACGATGATTCCTAGACGTCTCGCGCCAGCCGAAGGACTAACTTCCCCTATTAGAAGAAACACAGACCTCTCTTGCCTCCAGAGAAACACCCCACAGAAATAGCAGCCCCCCACATGTAATGACGGTGAAATGAGAGGAAAGCACATACGTAGTTATGAAAACAGATTCAGCAAAATGAGGCCCGCTAAAGCTAGATAGCAGAGGATACAAAAGTGAACTGCGCGGTCAGCGAAAAACCCTACAAAAAACCATCCTGAAATTACTTGAACTCATGTGCCAACTCATGGAACATGAGGAGTAATATCAGCCCACTAGAGCAACCAGCAACAAGGAATCACATATCTGCAAGCTGGACTAAAACAAAAATAAAGCAAAACGTGGAACAGGAAAATCAAAAACTTAGCTTGTCCTGAAGATTACAGAAGCGGAAAGCAGAGGTAACAAGACACACTGATTACATTGCTAGCCGGCGAGGAAATGACAAGAAAGCCAGGTTAAATAGGAAACTCCCATATCCTGATAGAACAGGTGGACACCAGAGACCGCAGAGAACACAAGTCACCCAGTACCATCTGTAACCACCAGAGGGAGCCCAAAAACAGAATCCAGAACAGTACCCCCCCCCTTGAGGAGGGGTCACCGAACCCTCACGAGAACCACCAGGGCGACCAGGATGAGCCCTATGAAATGCACGGACCAAATCAGCAGCATGAACATCAGAGCTAACCACCCAAGAATTATCCTCCTGACCATAACCCTTCCACTTGACCAAATATTGAAGTTTCCGTCTGGAAACACGAGAATCCAAGATCTTCTCCACAACATACTCCAATTCTCCCTCCACCAGCACCGGAGCAGGAGGCTCAAGCGAAGGAACAACAGGTACCTCATACTTCCGCAACAACGACCGATGGAACACATTATGAATAGCAAACGATGCCGGGAGATCCAAACGAAACGACACAGGGTTAAGAATTTCCAAGATCCTATAGGGACCGATGAACCGAGGCTTGAACTTAGGAGAAGAGACCTTCATAGGAACAAAACGAGAAGACAACCACACCAAGTCCCCAACACGAAGTCGAGGACCCACGCGGCGACGGCAATTAGCAAACTGCTGAGCCCTCTCCTGGGACAACTTCAAATTGTCCACCACATGACTCCAAATCTGATGCAACCTATCCACCACCATGTCCACTCCAGGACAATCAGAAGGCTCCACCTGACCAGAGGAAAAACGAGGATGAAACCCCGAATTACAAAAGAAAGGAGAAACCAAGGTAGCAGAACTAGCCCGATTATTAAGGGCAAATTCGGCAAGCGGCAAAAAGGTAACCCAGTCATCTTGATCAGCAGAAACAAAACACCTTAAATAAGTTTCCAAGGTCTGATTAGTTCTTTCCGTCTGGCCATTCGTCTGAGGATCGAATGCAGACGAAAAGGACAAATCAATGCCCATCTTAGCACAGAACGTCCGCCAAAATCTAGACACAAACTGGGATCCCCTGTCAGAAACGATGTTCTCCGGAATCCCATGCAAACGAACCACGTTCTGAAAAAACAGAGGGACCAACTCAGAGGAGGAAGGTAACTTAGGCAAGGGTACCAGATGAACCATCTTAGAAAAGCGGTCACACACAACCCAGATGACGGACATTTTTTGAGAGACAGGGAGATCCGAAATAAAGTCCATGGAAATGTGCGTCCACGGCCTCTTCGGGATAGGCAAAGGTGACAACAATCCACTGGCCCGAGAACAGCAAGGCTTAGCCCGAGCGCAAACTTCACAAGACTGCACAAAAGAACGCACATCCCTCGACAAGGAAGGCCACCAAAAAGACCTGGCCACCAAGTCTCTAGTACCAAATATTCCAGGATGACCTGCCAACGCAGAAGAATGGACCTCAGAGATGACTCTACTGGTCCAATTATCCGGAACAAACAGTCTTTCAGGCGGACAACGATCAGGTTTATCCGCCTGAAACTCCTGCAAAGCACGTCGCAAGTCTGGGAAGACAGCCGACAAAATCACCCCATCCCTAAGGATACCAGTGGGCTCAGAATTTCCAGGGGAGTCAGGCACAAAACTCCTAGAAAGAGCATCCGCCTTCACATTCTTTGAACCTGGCAGGTATGAAACCACAAAATCAAAACGGGAGAAAAACAGTGACCAACGAGCCTGTCTAGGATTCAGACGCTTGGCAGACTCAAGGTAAATCAGATTTTTGTGATCAGTCAAGACCACCACACGATGTCTAGCACCCTCAAGCCAATGACGCCACTCCTCAAATGCCCACTTCATGGCCAAAAGCTCCCGATTACCAACATCATAATTCCGCTCAGTGGGCGAAAACTTTCTAGATAAGAACGCACATGGCTTCATCACTGAGCAATCGGAGCTTCTCTGTGACAAAACCGCCCCCGCTCCAATCTCGGAAGCATCAACCTCAACCTGAAAAGGAAGCGAAACATCTGGCTGACGCAACACAGGAGCAGAAGAAAACCGGCGCTTAAGTTCCTGAAAGGCCTCCACAGCCGCAGGAGACCAATCAGCAACATCAGCACCCTTCTTAGTCAGATCCGTCAAAGGCTTAACAACACTAGAAAAATTAGTTATGAAACGACGATAAAAATTAGCAAAGCCCAAGAACTTCTGTAGACTCTTAAGAGATGTAGGCTGCGTCCAGTCACAAATAGCCTGAACCTTGACGGGATCCATCTCAATAGTAGAAGGGGAAAAAATATACCCCAAAAAAGAAATCTTCTGGACTCCAAAGAGACACTTTGAACCTTTTACAAACAAAGAATTGGCCCGCAGGACCTGAAACACCTTCCTGACCTGCTGAACATGGGACTCCCAGTCATCAGAAAAACCAAAACATCATCCAAATACACAATCATAAATTTATCCAGATATTCACGGAAAATATCGTGCATAAAGGACTGGAAGACAGAAGGAGCATTAGAAAGTCCAAAAGGCATCACGAAATACTCAAAATGGCCCTCAGGCGTATTAAATGTGGTTTTCCACTCATCACCCTGCTTTATCCGCACAAGATTATACGCACCCCGAAGATCAATCTTAGTGAACCATTTAGCCCCCTTAATGCGAGCGAACAAATCAGTCAACAATGGCAAAGGATACTGATATTTGACCGTAATCTTATTCAAAAGACGGTAATCTATACAAGGCCTCAAGGAACCATCTTTTTTGGCCACGAAAAAAAAACCTGCTCCCAAAGGAGACGAAGATGGACGGATATGTCCATTTTCCAAGGACTCCTTAACATAATCCCGCATAGCAGTATGCTCTGGCACTGACAGATTGAACAAACGACCTTTAGGAAATTTACTGCCAGGAATCAAATCTATAGCACAATCGCAATCCCTGTGAGGAGGAAGCGAATTGAGCTTAGGCTCCTCAAAAACATCCCGATAATCAGACAAAAATACAGGAACCTCAGAAGGAGTAGATGAAGCGATAGAAATCGGAGGTGCATCATCATGAACCCCCTGACATCCCCAGCTTAACACAGACATCGTTTTCCAGTCCAAGACTGGGTTATGAGTTTGTAACCATGGCAGACCAAGCACTAAGACATCATGTAAATTATACAGTACCAGGAAGCGAATCACCTCCTGATGAACGGGAGTCATACGCATGGTCACTTGTGTCCAGTACTGAGGTTTATTCATAGCATAGCCAAAGGTGTAGAGTCAATTCCTTTCAAAGGAATAGGGACTTCCAGAGGCTCCAGACTAAACCCACAGCGGTTGGCAAATGACCAATCCATAAGACTCAGGGCAGCGCCCGAATCCACATAGGCATCGACGGAAATGGCTGATAATGAACAAATCAGAGTCACAGACAGAATGAACTTAGACTGTAAAGTACTAATGGCAACAGACTTATCAACCTTTTTTGTGCGTTTAGAGCATGCTGATATAACATGAGCTGAATCACCACAATAAAAACACAACCCATTTTTCCGCCTATAGTTTTGCCGTTCACTTCTGGACTGAATTCTATCACATTGCATTGTCTCAGGTGCCTGTTCAGAAGACACCGCCAAATGGTGCACAGGTTTGCGCTCCCGTAAACGCCGATCAATCTGAATAGCCATAGTCATAGACTCATTCAGACCTGCAGGCGCAGGGAACCCCACCATAACATCTTTAATGGCCTCAGAAAGGCCATCTCTGAATTTTGCAGCCAGGGCGCACTCATTCCACTGAGTAAGCACCGACCATTTCCGAAATTTCTGACAATATATTTCTGCTTCATCTTGCCCCTGAGAGAGAGCCAATAAAGCTTTTTCAGCCTGAATCTCTAGGTTAGATTCCTCATAGAGCAAACCCAATGCCAGAAAAAACGCATCCACATTGAGCAACGCAGGATCCCCTGGTGCCAATGCAAATGCCCAATTCTGAGGGTCACCCCGCAGGAAAGATATAACAATCTTGACTTGCTGAGCAGGGTCTCCAGAGGAGTGAGATTTCAAAGAAAGAAACAACTTGCAATTGTTCCTAAAATTCAGAAAACTAGATCTATCTCCAGAAAAAAACTCTGGGATAGGAATTCTAGGTTCAGACATAGGAGCATGTACAACAAAATCTTGTATATTTTGAACCTTAGCAGCAAGATTATTCAGGCTGGAAGCCAAACTCTGGACGTCCATGATAAACAGCTGAGGTCAGAGCCATTCAAGGATTAAGAGGAGGTAAGACGCAGCCAGGCTGCAATTAAGGCTAGGCAGCAAACTCTGAGGGGAGAAAAAAAAAAAAACTTCCTCAGACTACTTTTCCTCCTACTTCAGCCAATACGATTACCACTTTTTAGGCCGGCTATACTGTCATGATCCCAATGGCAGGGGATCACAAAAGGACAAGCACAAAAAAACAAAACGAGCTCTAGGGTGATGGAAACTGAGCTGACCGCGATCCTGAACCTAATTCACACAACTAGCAGTAGCGGGGAACGTGCCTACGATGATTCCTAGACGTCTCGCGCCAGCCGAAGGACTAACTTCCCCTATTAGAAGAAACACAGACCTCTCTTGCCTCCAGAGAAACACCCCACAGAAATAGCAGCCCCCCACATGTAATGACGGTGAAATGAGAGGAAAGCACATACGTAGTTATGAAAACAGATTCAGCAAAATGAGGCCCGCTAAAGCTAGATAGCAGAGGATACAAAAGTGAACTGCGCGGTCAGCGAAAAACCCTACAAAAAACCATCCTGAAATTACTTGAACTCATGTGCCAACTCATGGAACATGAGGAGTAATATCAGCCCACTAGAGCAACCAGCAACAAGGAATCACATATCTGCAAGCTGGACTAAAACAAAAATAAAGCAAAACGTGGAACAGGAAAATCAAAAACTTAGCTTGTCCTGAAGATTACAGAAGCGGAAAGCAGAGGTAACAAGACACACTGATTACATTGCTAGCCGGCGAGGAAATGACAAGAAAGCCAGGTTAAATAGGAAACTCCCATATCCTGATAGAACAGGTGGACACCAGAGACCGCAGAGAACACAAGTCACCCAGTACCATCTGTAACCACCAGAGGGAGCCCAAAAACAGAATCCACAACAAGCACCTGGACAGGTCATATGCCTGGGGTATTGGTCTGACGTCCTGAATAGCACCTGGACAGGTTATATGCCTGGGGTGTTGGACGAGGTCCTGAATAGTACCTGGACAGGTCATATGCCTGGGGTGTTGGACGAGGTCCTGAATAGCACCTGGACAGGTCACATGTGCAGTTCATGTGAGGAGGAGATGCCAGTGTGTTGGATTTCCTGGGAGTAGGAATCCTGAATAGCACACTGGGTAACCTGTGTTGGAAGACCTGGGAGGAGGCTTCCTGAAGAGCTCATGCTGGTGTGTTGGGAGGTCCTGGGAGTAGGACCGGATCCCTGAATAGCGCACAGAAAGACTATGATTCTGGATGGTCTACAGTCATGGACAAAATTTTGGGGAATGAGACAAATATTAATTTTTCCAAAGTCTACTGCTTCATTTTTTCTAATGGCAATTTGCGTATACTCCTGAATGTCAGAGTGATCAGCTTAACAGCAATTACTGTACTTGCAAAGTCAATATTTGCCCAGAAAATAAACTTTAACCCCCAAAACACATTTCAACATCATTGCAGTCCTGCCTAAAAAGGAGCAGCTAACATCGTTTTAGTGATTGATCCATTAACACAGGTGTAGGTGTTGATGAGGACAGGGCTGGCGATCAATCAGTCATGATTAAGTAAGAATGACATCACTGGACACTTTAAAAGGAGGCTGGTGCTTGGTATCATTGTTTCTCTTCAGTTAACCATGGTTATCTCTAAAGAAACACGTGCAGCCATCATTGCTCTGCACAAAAATGGCCTAACAGGGAAGAGCATCGCAGCTACAAAGATTGCACCTCAGTCAACGATCTATCGCATCATCAAGAACTTCAAGGAGAGAGCTTCCATTGTTTTCAAAATGGCTCCAGGGCGCCCAAGAAAGACCAGCAAGCGCCAGGACCGTATCTTAAAACTGTTTCAGCTGCGGGATCAGACTACCAGCAGTGCCGAGCTTGCTCAGGAATGGCAGCAGGCTGGTGTGAGTGCTTCTGCACGCACTGTGAGGCAGAGACTCTTTGAGCAAGGCCTGGTTTCAAGGAGGGCAGCAAAGAAGCCACTTCTCTCCAGAAAAATCATCAGGGACCGACTGATATTCTGCAAAAGGTACAGGGAGTGGACTGCTGAGGACTGGGGCAAAGTCATTTTCTCTGATGAATCCCCTTTTCGATTGTTTGGGACATCTGGAAAACAGCTTATTCGGAGAAGAAGAGGTGAGCGCTACCACCAGTCTTGTCTCATGCCAACTGTAAAGCATGCTGAAACCATTCATGTGTAGGGTTGCTTCTCAGCCAAGGGAATCGGCTCACTCACAGTCTTGCCTAAAAACACAGCCATGAATAAAGAATGGTACCAGAATATCCTCCAAGAGCAACTTCTCCCAACCGTCCAAGAGCAGTTTGGCGCCCAACAATGCCTTTTCCAGCATGATGGAGCACCTTGCCATATAGCAAAGGTGATAACTAAATGGCTCATGGATCAAAACATAGAGATTTTGGGTCCATGGTCTGGAAACTCCCCAGATCTTAATCCCATTGAGAACTTGTGGTCAATCATCAAGAGATGGGTGGACAAACAAAAACCAACAAATTGTAGCAAAATGCAAGCATTGATTATGCAAGAATGGACTGCTATCAGTCAGGATTTGGTCCAGAAGTTGATTGAGAGCATGCCAGGGAGAATTGCAGAGGTCTTGAAGAAGAAGGGTCAACACTGCAAATATTGACTTGCTGCATTAACTCATTCTAACTGTCAATATAACCTATTGGTACTCATAATATGATTGCAATTATATTTCTGTATGTGATATAAACATCAGACAAACACTAATAAAAACCAGAGGGCAGTAGATCATGTGAAAAATATAATTTTGGTGTCATTCTCAAAAATTTTGGCCATGACTGTATGTGTTGTGGAAGCTACCATCCTTCGGTGGGTCTGGACTGACTAATATATGCCACCCAGGCAAGTTGGTGATCCCTGTGAGGCAGCTTTCCCGGAGGAGTGGACAGACAAGGAGTCAGCAGGTGGAGCAGGCGCTCCAGTCAGGTACCTATACAGACTGTTGGTACTTGTGATGTTCCATGAACTGTGTGGTCTCCCACGGTGACTGAACGGAGTGAGGTTCGGCGTGTTTAGAGACCGCGACCCAGTGTCATATGCGCTGTATGTGACTTGGGACATTGGTGAAGTGTACGGCGTACGGACACCCATGGTAACTGGGCGAAGTGAGAGGTCCAGTATGTTTAGTGTCTGTGAAACAAAGCCGTAAATGAAGTGTTTAAGACAAAGCTGCAAGTTAATATCACCAGTTGGTGCCTATTGTGTTTGATGAAATGTATAATGTGAACTGTGCACAACCCGGTTTATGACACTTTAATAAACTGTAATAAAATAAATCGTTCCTGACTACGTTAATCCCGTGCCAAGCAAGTGTCCCCCAATACACTTAGTGAGAGCAATCTTACACTGCACAATAACAATATTAATCTTCTCGCCCTTATTTGATGGAGCAGATGTGAAGCCCCATTTTTAATATGTTTTCTATAGTTTTCTCATGTACAGCACCATGGAATTAATGGTGCTATATAAATAAATACGGTAATAATAATATGGTACAGAAAAGCTTGAATTCTGCACTTAAAAAAGTAACTGCAGCTTTTTACCTGTGTTTTTGAAGCTAAAGTGGATGTGATTCTATGAAATCTCCATCCTCTGTGGTCTGAAGACGCTGCTGAACTCTGAGGCCATGTGCACACGCTGCGGATTTTGCTGCGGATCTGCAGTGTTTCCGCAGCTGCGGGTCCGCAGCGGTTTCCCATGCGTTTACTTTACAGTACAATGTAAGCCTATGGGAAACAAAATCCGCAGTGCACATGCTGCAGAAAAAAAAGCGCGGAAATGCAGTGGTTTACATTCCGCAGCACGTCAATTCTTTGTGCGGATTCCGCTGTGGGTGTACACCTGCTCCAATAGAAAACTGCAGGTGTAAACCCGCAGCGGAATCCACAATAGAAACCGCGATAAATCCGCAGGAAAAACCGCAGCGGTTTTGCCCTGCGGATTTATCAAATCCGCTGCGGAAAAATCCGCAGCACTCACAGATACGTGTGCATCGACCCTCAGGTTTTGGTGGAAAAAAAAATGAAAAAATCGCTTTTACATTTTTAAGCACAAAAAATAAGCTTTTCTGTATTACAAAAGCATTAAAAATTCTGCTTCATATCTGCCCCAAAATCGCATCAAATAAATAATGGGAAAACTCATAAAAGAAATGCAGCAAACACACAATAATCAGAGAAGATTGTTATTGCCTTGTGTGGTACAGACACCTGCCGAAAAAAAAGCAGCAGAAAGAATGTAATATCTACGCTACATGTGAACATGGCTTCAACATTAGTTTTATTATTTTTTTCTCTATTAAACCCATCAAGTATCAATCACACCATTTTTTACATCATTTACCAATCCTCGTAAATAATGTGATCGTTGTGCTGTGCGGGTTGTTACGATTAGAGGGACTCCAAATATGTCCATGTTATTTGTTGATTTTTGATTTTTATTATTTTAAAAAACACATTAAAAATTTTAAAAAAATTCATTATCAAGTGTTCATTATTTTATTTTTTTTAGTAATTTTATAGGATGAAAAAATCTCTTATTCTCCTTCTAGAATAGAGATACATACGTTGTACATAGCAGTGCATTTCTATCAGTGTATTCTGCCTGTGGAGTCAGAGCAAGTACACAAAATTCTCCTCATTACATCATCAGAGATTGGTTTGTTAGGCTGCTGTCACACATCAATTTTTTGCCATCAGTCACAATCCGTCGAATGCTGAAAAAAAACGGATCCGTCGCAGATTGTGAAAAACTGATGGGACGGATCCATTTTTTCACCAGATCTGACTAGCTGATCCAGCTAATTGGATCCTAAAAAAAAATCGGAGCATGCTCAGTTAAAAAAAAAAAAAAGGAATCCAACTCCGGATTCTATCATTTGACAGATCTGGTGCCACAGGCTTCCACTCTAGCAAACGCCGGACGACGACAGATCTGTCGCTGTCCGTTTTTTTGACGGACACAAAAAAAGTTACTATGTCCGTTTTCTCCGGCCTCCGGATAAACAATTTTCGACGGATCCAGAGAACGACGGATGAAACGTGAAGCCATCTGTCGCTAATACAAGTCTGTGAGAAAAAAACGGATCCGGCGGCAACATTTGCCAGATCTGTTTTTTTTCAAAATTAGAAGAATTGAGACTGACGGCAAAAGACTGATGTGTGAAAGGGCTCCTGCCTCTAAAGTTAAGATTGTGAGTTTGAGAAAGGGATACTCACAGAAACAAAAATTACACTTTTTGTAATATTATTTTTACTACTTTTATAGGAACAAAAATGTTTTTCTTCACCTCAGTATACAGTGACCGTAGAAATACATTGTTATATATATGCAATGTAGATCTATGGGCATGTATAACCTGCTTTTGTATTCATTTCCTGCAATAGTGGTCAAGATTACCTAAGTATTCAGACCCTTTGCTCAGACACTCATATTTATGTCACATGCTGTACATTTCCTTGTGATCCTCCTTGAGATGGTTCTTCTCCTTCATTGGAATCCAGCTGTGTTTAATTAAGCTGATAGGACTTGATTTGGAAAGGCGCACACCTGTCTATATAAGACCTCACAGTGCATGTCAGACCAAATGAGAATCATGAGGTCAAAGGAACTGGCCAAGGAGCTCAGAGACAGAATTCTGGCAAGGCACAGATCTGGCCAAGTTACAAAAGAATTTCAGGTTCCTAAGAGCACAGTGGCCTCCATAATCCTTAAATGGAAGAAGTTTGGGACCACCAGAAGTCTTCCTAGACCTGGCCGTTCAGCCCAACTGAGCAATTGTGGAAGAAGAGCCTTGGTGAGAGAGGTAAAGAAGAACCCCAAGATCACTGTGGCTGAGCTTCAGAGATGCAGTAGGGAGATGGGAGAAAGTTCCATAAAGTCAACTATCACTGCAGCCCCCCACCAGTCAGACCTTTATGGCTGAGTGGCCCGACGGAAGGCTCTCCTCAGTGCAAGTCATATGAAAGCCCGCATAGAGTTTGCTAAAAAAAACACATGAAGGACTCCCAGACTATGAGAAATAGGATTCTCTGGTTTTATGAGACGAAGATAGACCTTTTTGGTGATAATTCTGAGCGGTATGTGTGGAGAAAACCATGCACTGCTCATCACCTGCCCAATACAATCCCAACAGTGAAACATGGTGGTGGCAGCATCATGCTATGGGGTGTTTTTCAGCTGCAGGGACAGGATGACTGGTTGCCATTGAAGGAAACATGAATGTGGCCAAGTACAGAGATATCCTGGATAAAAACCTCTTCCAAAGTGCTCTGGACCTCAGACTTGGACGAAGGTTCACCTTCTAACAAGACAATGACCCTAAGCACACAGCTAAAATAGTGGCTTCAGAACAACTCTGTGACCATTCTTGACTGGCCCAGACAGAGCCCTGACCTAAACCCAATTGAGCATCTCTGGAGACCTGAAAATGGCATCCACCAATGTTCACCATCCAACCTGACGGAACTGGAGAGGATCTGCAAGGTAAGAATGGCAGAGGATCCCCAAATCCAGGGGTGAAAAACTTGTTGCATCATTCCCAAGAAGACTCATGGCTGTACTAGCTCAAAAGGGGCTTCTACTCAATACTGAGCAAAGGGTCTCAATACTTATGACCATGCGATATTTCAGTTTTTCTTTTTTATTAAATTTGCAAAAATTTCTACATTTCTGTTTTTTTCAGTCAAGAAGAGGTGCAGAGTGTACATTAATGATAAAAAAATAACGTTTTTGAATTTACCAAATGGCTGCAATGAAACAGAGTGAAACATTTAAAGGGGTCTGAATACTTTCTGTATCCACTGTATACAGAATAGCAATATTGTGAAATAAAATTGTTCCTACATGTTCCCC
The DNA here is from genome assembly GCF_032444005.1 of Ranitomeya imitator. NCBI lineage: Eukaryota > Metazoa > Chordata > Amphibia > Anura > Dendrobatidae > Ranitomeya > Ranitomeya imitator. The sequence continues at coordinate 26,703,065 of NC_091288.1, forward strand.
ATAGGATTTACATAGTCCTCTCAGCTTCAACTAACCGTATATAGTCTATACATCTATCTCTAACACTGCAGCCCACTGTCTTCATGATTGTTGTTCAAATGTGCCACAGTCTTCAATCTCCTCATGTGGATCTTGATTGGGTTTGTCATGGAATTACCGCAACAGAGAGGAGCCAGAAGACCGAAGTGTCTGATTGCTCCTACTCCTGCACTGAAAAGAAGCACTTCTCCTTTTTAAATGGTGTTTAATTCTTTTGGCAGAACAAGGGTTAATTGGCCATGTTGGAAACTCTGGAAGTATGAGCTCTTAGCTGAGCTCGGTTAGACACACCCATCCCCTTTATAATCTGGGTTCTGATTCAAATCCATGTCAGAGCTAGCTTTTGCTGCATGGTTTGGTGGAGTGGTGTTCATATGAGAAGGAGTGTTAGAGGAGTTATCTGTGACTGTTGCGTGATTTGTAAGTGTGATAATTCACTTCCCTCTTCTTACTTTGGCTATTTCCCCGATGTATTTCTCTGTTAAATGTGAGTGAATATTTGTATGCTTGCTATTTTCAATTACCCTTGTTTGTGTTGCCTTGTTTGTCAGGTTGGTGTACTACGATGCACAGTAGTGCCCCTCTTCCCTGGATGGGGGAAGAGATTAGACGGAGAGGTGATTCAGGAGATTAGGCAAGGGTGGCGGCTCCAGCATCATCACCTTCAGAAGTATCCCAGGAAATAGGGCGAGCTAGGGTGCCCCTTAGTGGTAGGGACAGGGAAGGAGTCCTGGTCCCAGGTCAACCGACAGCTGGGTCATGAAAGCTTGTTTGGAGCTCGCACTAACCACTTCACCACCGACATGCCTTACTACCGCAATCATTACAGACTTCTTTGAGACTCCTACTTTGTTATGCCCCTCATTTGGGAACAGGGCCTAGCTTTTTTTTTCTCATTAGCAGGGACTATCATCTGACTTCAGCTACACACAAATTCACTTCTACTACAGCTCCTTTGTAGAACTTCCTTCTGGTCCCTCCAACATTAGAGACATCTAGTGGTAACAATTATTATTGCAGTATAAACTCTTAAATCAGATTACATGCAATCAGTAACAGGAAACAGCGAACACATTTGCATAGACAGTCAGAGTAGTAGGGGGTGGTAATGCTCACTCCACTTAAATAGTAATGTATCTCACTCTGCGTGGATATTCTAGCTAGTATGCCACCAAACCTCAAGGAGCATCACCGTGTGCTATACTGTTCGCATAAGACCCGTAGAAGTACTGTAGATGGAAAGAGCCACACATATCCATTGTCACTAGAACATCCAACGTCTGAATTTGGTAGTCACCACTTCATTTCCCTCACATCCATAACAAATATATGGGTCAAAGAACTGGATGTGCTATAAATCTCTGTGATATAAAAACCTGTCTCCTACTTCATAGTTCTTAGCACTTCGGTGACTGAAATTAAATATTTAAGTTATTTAAAAATGATATACAGTTGGTGTAACATTACTCTCATGAATGTAAACATTTTAAGATATATTAACATGAGCATTGGAAATATCCAAATGAAGTATATTAAACCAAAATGATTCAAAGAGTGACTATAATAAAGTAGTTTTCACTTACAAGTTACCTGTTTTGCAGGCATTGCCCGTGTAAATGTAGAAGAATCCATCAAGACCATTCTGAGCAGTATTCTAAACTACTTATCTGATACCTTAATTCCATCTCTTGAAACAATCTTCATCATTGTCATTGATGAAAACATTTACAAGAAGTATCTTGAGGTTTTTCAAGCCAAAGGCACAGAGTTACAGGTACCTTATTTTAATCTATAACCAGGATTGAAGACTGATCATATGTAGAACGCTCATCAAAGGTTTCTATGTGGGCATATGCATGTGGGTACTTTCTACATCCACCATGTCGTACCTCATTCTGTTATGTTGGTGGACACCTGGGATCATAGCATAATTTGCAGAAAGATTAATCCAATTCCCATACATACGGTTGTAACCAATTTGTCTTGCAATCTGTGTGGTTTTAATCACATATTTTGAGACACTTATCCAAATCATTGTAGAAGGCAGAAACAGAAGACTAGTTGGTGCTTTAGTTCTTTTAATTAAATTGGTCCCATTTGAACATGTTTTTATCTATTAAAGCAGTCCAATGTTACAGTGTAATATCACATTTTTCTTCAATTTATATGCAGAAGCTATTATCAGGGGGGCTGGACTTGCTGAGACAGAAGGACTTAAAATTGCTGGACAAATCATCAACAATCTTAAATACGCAAGCGATATAACAGCAAAAAGCGTAGATTGAATGCAATGAAGGACTTATTACATAGTGTCAAGATGGAAAGCTTGAACATGGGACTGCTACTCAACACAAAGAAGATAAAAATATTGACTACTGCCAGGAATGACCGATACATATTTAAGCTGGATGGATAGCAACGAACTGGAAGTTGTAAATTACTTCAACCTACTCCGATGCAGTAACGAGTCGACGACACAAAGTCAATAGGAGGAAACCTATGGACAAATCAACAATGAAGTCACTGGACAAGGTCTTCATATCGAGGAATATTTCACTAGCAATGAAGACTCGGCTTGTACATAATTTTGTCTTTTTTTGTGGTAACATACGGATGCGAAACCTGGGCGATAAAGAAACAACACAGAAGAAGAATCAATGCCTTCAAAATGTGGTGCTGGGAAAGTGTTATCAATACTATGAGTGGCAAGAAGAACAAACAAATCCATTTTGAAACAAATAAAGCCAGACATGTCCTTCAAAGCAAAGATCACTAAGCTATGACTTGCCTTCTTTGGACACATCATATGAAGAGAACAATCACTGGAGAAGTATATCATGGTCGGAAGAATAGAAGGAACAAGGTGAAGAGGAAGACCAGTAAGCCCATAGCTTGATACTATCAAGATTACCAAGGAGTGGATCTATGTAGCCTTAAGGTACCGTCACACTGGACGATATCGCTAGCGATCCGTGACGTTGCAGCGTCCTGGATAGCGATATCGTCCAGTGTGACACGCAGCAGCGATCAGGATCCTGCTGTGATGTCGCTGGTCGGGGCAGAAAGTTCAGAACTTTGTTTCGTCGCTGGACGTCCCGCTGACATCGCTGAATCGGCGTGTGTGACACCGATTCAGCGATGTCTTCGCTGGTAACCAGGGTAAACATCGGGTTACTAAGCGCAGGGCCGCGCCTAGTAACCCGATGTTTACCATGGTTACCATCGTTAAAGTAAAAAAAACAACCACTACATACTTACCTACCGCTGTCTGTCCCCGGCGCTGTGCTTCTCTGTACTGGCTGTGAGCGCCGGGCAGCCGGAAAGCAGAGCGGTGACGTCACCGCTCTGCTTTCCGGCCGCTGTGCTCACAGCCAGTACAGAGAAGCAGAGCGCCGGGGACAGACAGCGGTAGGTAAGTATGTAGTGGTTGTTTTTTTTACTTTAACGATGGTAACCAGGGTAAACATCGGGTTACTAAGCGCGGGTCTGCGCTTAGTAACCCGATGTTTACCCTGGTTACCGGCATCGTTGGTCGCTGGAGAGCTGTCTGTGTAACAGCTCTCCAGCGACCAAACAGCGACGCTGCAGCGATCCGGATCGTTGTCGGTATCGCTGCAGCGTCGCTTAGTGTGACGGTACCTTTACACAAGATCAATCTTCCTACAGAGTGTTTATCCATCAAGTCACCATGGCTCGAGATTGAGCCAAAGACCGCTAAATAAATAATAATACCACATCTGATCTGAGAATAAAGGGGGGTCCCCATTTAGTTTTACCCCGCACATCTGTAATCCGAGCTATCAGCTGTACAGGATACCTACTATAACACAACGCCATTCACCTTCATTGCTAGTGGCATGAAGCTCCAATGTACACAGTCGCAGAGGTTGAACTCTCACCAATCACAAAGTCATGGCATATTTTACCGAAAGATGTGAACACCCATTTGAATAGGACTCATGTAATACAAGGGCAGCAAGTGAGACAAGTAGACAGGTTATGGTGGGATTTTCTTCTCTAATAATTTCCTAGCAGAAATACACCATTACTACCCGCATGGTGATCCCAATAAAGTAGTTATATTTTTTATAGTCTTTTAAATGTGCAAAGTGGTCACATGTTAAATTAATACAACTGCATCTGTATTATACAGTGGGAAAAAAGTATTCAGTCCACGACCAATTGTGCAAGTTCTCCCACTTAAAAAAATGAGAGAGGCCTGTAATTGACATCATAGGTAGGCCACAAGTATGACAGTCAAAATGAGAAAACAAATCCAGAATATCACCTTGTCTGATTTGGCAAGATTTATTTTTCAAATTATGGTGGAAAATAAGTATTTGGTCATTAACAAAACTTCATCTCAATACTTTGTAATATATCCTTTGTTGGCAATGACAGAGGTCAAACGTTTTCTGTAAGTCTTCACAAGGTTGGCACACACTGTTGTTGGTATGTTGGCCCATTCCTCCATGCAGATCTCCTCTAGAGCAGTGATGTTTTTGGCTTTTCGCTTGGCAACACAGACTTTCAACTCCCTCCAAAGGTTTTCTATTGGGTTGAGATCTGGAGCCTGGCTAGGCCACTCCAGGACCTGCATATGCTTCTTACGAAGCCACTGCTTCATTGCCCTGGTGGTGTGCTTCGGATCATTATCATGCTGAAAGACCCATCCACGTTTCATTTTCAATGCTCTTGCTGATAGGAGGTTTGCACTCAAAATCTCACAATACATGTCCCCATTCATTCTTTCATGTACACGGACCAGTCGTCCTGGTCCCTTTTGCAGAGAAACAGCCCCAAAGCATGATGTTGTCACCTCCATGCTTCACAGTAGGTATGGTGTTCTTTGGATGCAACTCAGCATTCTGTCTCCTCCAAACACGAGTTTTGATTCTACCAAACAGTTGTACTTTGGTTTCATCAGACCATATAACATTCTCCCAATACTTTTCTGGATAATCCAAATGCTCTCTAGAAAACTTCAGATGGGCCCGGACATGTACTGGCCTAAGCAGGGGGACACGTCTGGCACTGCAGAATCTGAGTCCCTGGTGGCGTAGTGTGTTACTGATGGTAGCCTTTGTCATGGTGGTCCCAGCTCTATGTAGGTCATTCACTAGGTCCCCCCATGTGTTTCTGAGATTTTTGCTCACCGCTCTTGTGATCATTTTGACCCCACGTGGTGAGATCTTGCATAAAGCCCCAGATGGAGGGAGATTATTAGTGGTCTTGTATGTCTTCCATTTTCTTAATATTGCTCCCACAGTTGATTTCATCACACCAAGCTGCTTGCCTATTTCAGATTGTCTTTCCAGCCTGGTGCAGGGCTATGATTTTGTTTCTGGTGTCCTTCAACAACTTTTTGGTCTTCACCATAGTGGAGTTTGGAGTGTGACTGTTTGAGGTTGTGGACAGGTGTCTTTTATACTGATAACCAGTTCAAACAGGTGCCATTACTACAGAGCCATAAATCTTGCATGTTTTTAGGTGATCAAATACTTATTTTCCACCGTAGTATGCAAAATAAATCTTGCCAAATCAGATAAGGGAATTTTCTGGATTTGTTTTCTCATTTTGACTCTCATAGTTGTGGTCTACCTATGATGTCAATTACAGGCCTCTCTCATCTTTTTCAGGGGGTGAACTTGCACAAATGGTCGCTGACTAAATACTTTTTTTCCCACTGTATGTATTTCAATTGTTTTGGTTTTCTCAGTACTTGCTCTTTTCCATCACCATTATCTGAGCTTTGTTTCACATCATTTTTATGTTTTCTTTTAAGGCACAGCAAAGGGAAGAATTGATAGTATCAGCAATGCTTCAAAAAGGTATGATATGGTGATTTCTCTTTTTTTTTTTTTTTACAAACAAAGGTTATAGAACATGGATCTTAATTTAAAGGGGTTATCACCTTTCAGAAAAGTTTTTCCTATAAGCTACAATAGTAGTAAAAAAAAAAGGGTCTGTACGCCCCAGGTCCAGCGCTAAGTCTCTGCCGCAGCTCCTGGTGTCTTATCTGTAGTGCTGACATCACATCGACAGTGCAACAGCAGATCTGCAGCTCAAGCCATCTATGTTAGTCGAACTACTGAGCTCAGTTACTCGCTGTAGCAAAGTCGTTATGTTGTCAGTGCGGCAGACAACAACTGACACTGGGAACAGTGGTAGAGAATCTACACTGGACCCGGGGTGGGTGCGTAAAGGACTTTTTTTTCTGTTTTTTAATACTACCAGAGGTTGTTGGAAAAACTTCTCTGAAAGTGGATGATCCCTTCAAAGTCCCCATATACATTAAACTAAAGTCAGATGAAGGGTGACCCAACTATATAATGTTTATGGTGGCTACCTGACTTTCTCAACAATTTCAAAGGCCGATTCTTTTGTTCTCTGGGAGATAAGCCGCTGGAAGAAGTGTTTGGCCATGCCTCCCACATGAAGAACCCATGAATACTCTTCTGAGGTAGTGGGAGATATAGCTGTTGACTTGCAGTTATGAGACCATCATCATCACAACTGGAGGGATGGGAGTGTGTACTTACTGTGGTGACTGGTGATATGTAAGCGCTGGACACTATCGCATCATGGGAGCTCAGGGCAGGTGTCAGAGGAGACCTCCTTCTGTCTAACCACTTAGATGAAATGATCGCTGTTTACCGCAGAATATATGGGGTTAAACTGCTCCAATCATAGCTATCTACAGTCACAGGAGGAGTCCATTCCATACAACTCCTCCCAACATCGTTTGTACATACACGGAGGATGACTGAAAATGTGACCAAATGCCAGACAGGCTGTAAAGTGGGCGAGAGATGCAGTCATGACTGAGCTGCTGTCCAGTTACGCCCCGGCACTTTACAGTAAAACTGTGTCCCAGTCTCAGTGTGCAGTCCGGTGTGGGGTGCATCACACTCACTTGCAGGCCGCAGTCCTCTGCTGCCTCCAAGCCTCTGTCTTCAGGAGTCGCCGCACCCAAACGGGAGATACCAAGTTCATTTCAACCAATGGAAGTTTACTGGACAGTTCAAGTACATCATATTCTAATATGTGGGAAAGGGCCCAACACTTCTCGTTCCTATCATCCTCATCACAACACACCTTCAGCCCTACCATTCATTCCTCCTGGACTAACTCTATGCCCACTGGCTTCGTCAGCCCCACAGATCTCCTGTTCAGTTCTGCTGTGCACCCGGGATCCGCTACTTTCTTTTCACACGGTTACTCGTCCATCTTCCCCAGTGTGCCAGAGGACATGATGCACCCTTTATCTCCCATGCTGTGCCTTGAACTCCTGGCATTGTAGGAATGTCCGCACAGGATTGCAGTACGGCCTCCCACTGCCTTCAACGATAGGTACATGCTGGCCCTACCAGCCCACTGCACTTGAACTTAACCTTGTTACTTTATTTCCCTATCTGAGTCACTATCGAAAAGTGCCTGGCTTTCACTAGTACTAGCCCCCTAGTGTTGCCATTCTGCATGTGCAACTGCACCATGACAACGGCAACACTTTCCGGCTATAGCCACTTCCGGCATGCGTCCTGCGGCGACTCCCACTGGCACGGCGTTCCCTGGCTGCACACCAGTTTGTACTCAATTCATTTATGTTTATGTATATTATACCTCAGGAGGGATGTGTCATTCCACTTCCCCTGACGAAGCTGCGCTTGCAGCGATACGCGTGGGGCTTGCTGCCTCACCCCTTCATTTGTCTCTCGTCCTCTTCAGGCATTGCTATTCATGCCACACTTTTGCTGACTATTGGTGCCACAGGTATACCGTTGGGACGCTATACTATGGTCTCACTGTGTGCCCATATTGAAAATCTAGGGATAGCATATTTTGCCTGTTTTCTTGCACTTTTGTGGGATATTTGCCACATACCTGGTTGTGGCTTGGAGCATTCTGAGTCCTATCAGGGTCATGAGGGACATATTTGTTTACGGCATTATCATCGCCATATATGAGCATACTTATCCTGACATATGACCACATTATTACATATGAGAAAATTACTATAATTATTTGCCATTTGGTATGCTGGGTTTGGCTCACTTTATTTTATCTATCTGAGTATATGCAATATTATGTTCCTGTATTTTTTCTGTGATCTGATAGAATATCCTGTGGACAAGAGACATTGTATATATATATATATATATTTTGTATTTATGTAGTTACATTCTTTCTATATGTTAGGCCTATTTATGCCACATATGTTTAGGGGTGATGGTATATGGTCCTGTATCCAGACCTTTTTAATTGATTTTATCTTGTACATGTCCTGTTTTGAGGTGTAATTAAAATTAAAATTGTTTGATATGTTTATATAATCCATGGGTGTGCATACCGTTATTGGCCCAGTCTGTCTTCTCTCTTGTTTCTATTGTTCATTTACTGGCCAGGTTTTGCACCCTTTCCTTTTTTGATTAGTGCAGGGGTGCACCACTTACATATACTACTATAGTACTAGCCCCCTCTCATTGTGGGTTCGTCAGAAACATTAACTGTATCACCTTTAACTTGAACAAGCTAAAGTTACTATCCTGTAACATTATGTACTAAGCCTATTCTTATCTTATTAACAAATAAAGTAGCACTCTGTAACACTATAGTATGCAAACATGAAATATATCAAACTGGAATTGCATTACTGCTCTAGAAAATAGGAAAAAAACAAAGATACTTAGCTCATAAATTGGCCAATTCATAATATCAAAAGACTGAGCAGTAATGCAATTCCAATTTCATATATTTCATGCTTGCATGCTTTATATGCTTTATAGTTACATATTGCAACTGTATTTGCTAGTTATATATGGAGATGGCTACTCTTTATATGCACCTGTGCACACCATTTTTTTTGTTAGAAAGGCTTTCTGACCAAGCAAGACATCCCCTATAAAGTAGTGGTTCTTTAGGGGGTGACCACAGACCATTTTTCTGTTCTCATCCATTCTGTCCACTTTTGCATTTTATAACACAAAATCCCATATAAATATCAATGGGACCAAGAAGAGATCCCACAATAAAGGTATAAAATCATATTTTATTATAAATAAATATAAAAACAAAACAGTTGATGGATACATACAAACTCTTTGCAGATGTTGTCCTTGGTGGGGTTTGAACCCAGAACTCCGGCGCTGCTAGGCTGCTGTGCTATCCACTGTGCCACTGTGCTGCTTATTGTTTTTATATTTATTTATAATAAAATATGATTTTATACCTTTATTGTGGGATCTCTTCTTGGTCCCATTGATATTTATATGGGATTTTGTGTTATAGCATTTGTGAAGTGCCCTATGCTACTTCTGGACATTTAAGTGATTATCACTTTTGCATTTTGTCATTGCTCTCACCAATAGAGGTACTGTACTTTTTGGCTGTTGTTTTGGTCACATTTGCATTTTTGCTCTCCCCCTTGAGGTGCAGTAGCATGAATCGGTGTCTACAACCCACAGAAGTTGCTCAGGTAGTGCAGCTCATCCACAATGGCACATCAATGAGAGCTGTGGCAAGACGGGCAGCTGTGTCTGTAAGCACAGTGTCTAGAGCATGGAGTAGATACCAGGAGACAGGCCAGTACATCAGGCAAAATGTAGGAGGCCATAGGAGGGCAACAACCCAGCAGCAGGACTGCTACCTCCTCCTTTGTGCAAGAAGGAACTGGAAGAGCAGTACCAGAGCTCTGCAAAATTATCTCCTGCAGGCCACTAACATCAATGTGTCTGCTCAAACTCTCAGAAACCAACTCCATGAGGGTGGTATGATGGTCTGACATCCACAAGTGGGCATTGAGCTTACAGCCCAACACCGTGCAGGGCGATTAGCATTTGCCTGAGAATACCAAGATTGGCAGATTCTACATTGGCGCCCTGTTCTCTTCACAAATGAGAGCAGATTCACGCTGAGCACATGTGGCAGATAGGACAGAGGCTGGAGATGCTGTGGAGAAGGTTCCTTTGCCTGCAACGTCCTCCAGCATGACTGGTTTGGCCAGGGGCGGACACAGACAACTTGGGGCCCCTGTGCAGGAAATGTGTCTGGACCCCCCTCCTTTTAAGGTGACAAAGCTATATATATATATATATATATATATATATATATATATATATATATATATATATATATATATATATTGTAGCGTGGTTAAAGGTCGTATAGTCGATGGGAGATATGTGTCACATAGGTGGCTTGTCGCTGTGACATAACCATGCCTATCTATGTGTGTTTCAGGACCTGTGGTGATGTCATAACCACATGTCTAATCATGTGATGGGTTCCTGGGTGTGGTTAGACCTATAAAAGAATGGCTAATGTTTAACACAGGAGATATGTGTGGAGGTGAAACCCTACAGAGTGTGTTAAGGCTCCAGGACTGAGCCTGAAGGACTGGACACTTGTTTTTCTTTTCCTGAGATAAAGGCTATTTGCTTTCTGTTATTTTGCTATGTGGGTTATGGAGCAATAAACCCTGTGAACTTTTAATGGAACGTGCCTCCTGAGTGCCAGCCGTCGCACCTGAGTGAGTGAAACCCCTACAATTGGTGGTAGACGTGCGGGCAGCGTTCCCAGCAGAGACGTAAGTCTATTATTGAATGTCCTGGGTCCAGTCTGTTGCAAGCCAGCAAGCATTGCCGGGGGAAATCGAGGACCTGCTGAAACATTTGGTCCAGTTTCAGTCACAGCAGGAGCAACGGCAGCAGATACAGCAAGAGACCAACAGGCTGTTGATGCAGCAGATACAACAGAGCCAGCAGGAGCAACGGCAGCAGATGCAGCTTCTGACAACTGCCATCCAGGGCAGGACGAGTGCCCCAACCCCAGGTCTGGCTGATGACACCCACGTCCGGAAGACGGTAAGACGCACATTGCAGAAAATGACGTTGATGATGTTGAGGCCTCCCTGACGGTGTTTGAGAGGGTCGCTGAGAGGGAAAAACTTCCGCCAGAGCAGTGGGCAGAGGTCCTGGCGCCATACCTGACGGGAGAACACCAGAAGGCGTACTATGACTTGACCTTGCAGGATGCCAAGGAGTATCACAAATTGAAAGCCGAGGGGGTGACACTGACTGTTAGGGCACAGCGAATTCACTGCTGGGCCTATCACCGGGACAAACCGCCTTGCTCCCAAATGTTTGATCTGTTGCACCTGGTCCAGAAATGGCTGCAGCCAGAGTCATCTACACCTGCAAAGATGGTAGAACGAGTGATGATGGATCGGTTTGTGCATTCCCTCCCGAGGCCCATACAGACTTGGGTTGCCCAGGGTGATCCCCAGAATGCCGACGAGCTGATCGGAGTGGTTGAGAGATACCAAGGGTTGGAAGGCTCCTTCGGGAGGCAGCCCATGCCGTACTGGGGGTCCCAGAAGGGGGCTGAGTCCCAAAAAGGGGTGGGGTGTGGCATCCAAGGTCACAAAGGGCGGGGGAAGTGGTGCCCAAGGTTCCTACGTGTAATATTATTTGTTGGAGGTGCCACGGGCCAGGACATATAGCTGCCCGTTGTTCCCAGACCACTGAGCAGATGGACTGCAGCATGGGACGCCGTAGTTCATACTATGCATATCCAGCCTGCAGTGTGAACTCTCCGCCCAATGAGGGGCCTCAAGCGTGTCCCGTAAAGGTGAACGGTCGAGCAGTAACAGCGCTGTTAGACTCGGGGAGCTTAGTGACTCTGGTGAGGGCCACTTTTCCTTTCCACCTGCTCCCGGGAAAGAAGGTCAGCGTGCGGTGCATACATGGTGATGCAAAGGACTACCCTATGGCCAGGGTGGATATTGAAACGGCGTGTGGCACTGAGTCCCATGAAGTCGGCATCGTTCGGGACTTGTTGCACCCTATAATTATTGGCCAGGATTTCTGTTTGTTTTGGGATTTGTGGGGAAAGGGTTCTGAGGTCGCTAGCAAGAGTAGGGAACCAATGAACCCTAAAAAGGTATCACCACACCCAGAGACAGACAGGTTTCCTTTTTGTGTTCTGGTTGGGGATGAGGAGGAAGTGTCCCCTGCATCTGACATTCTGGAGTTAGAGGTAACTGGTGAAAATTTTGGGACTGCCCAACATAGGGACCCCACTCTGAGGGAAGCCTTTAATAATGTCACAGTTATTAATGGGGTTGTACAGGAGCCGGGGGCAGACGCAAGATTTTCCTATTTTCTGATGAGTGTGGAGTTGTTGTACCGGGTCACGAAAATAAGGGAAGAGTTGGTAGAGCAGTTGGTAGTGCCGGGTCCATATAGACGGAAGGTGTTGGACATGGCCCATTCACACATCTTGGGTGGACACCTAGGGGTGGATAAAAAGTAGGAATGGGTTGTGCAGAGGTTCTATTGGCCTGGGTGTCACCGGGAAATAGTGAACTATTGCAGGTCCTGCCCTACATGTCAGCTAACTGCTCCCACTCCTCATTTCCGGACCCCCCTTGTGCCATTGCCCATTATTGAGGTGCCATTCGAGAGAATTGCCATGGACTTGGTCGGTCCCTTAGTTAAATCAGCCCGGGGCCATCAGTATATATTAGTCAGGATGGACTATGCCACACGCTATCCTGAGGCAATTCCCTTGAGAAATTCTTCCTCGAAGAGTATAGCCCGCGAGTTGGTCCATGTGTTTTCCTGGACAGGTGTTGTGAATTTAGCTTTTGGGCTCCCTCCGGTGGTTGTAGAGGGTAATGCAGTTGTGCCTGGACTGCAGGATTGGACAGGTGTATCAACTAATTGCAAAACTGACTGGGGTATATAGCTTTGCAGGACTCTTTAGTCCCTGCCAGTTGTCCATTGTTTTTGGAGGATTCACATCCCTTCTGGTCTCTCCTGTTCGCTGTGCTTTTCTTCAAAGATAAGTCCTGGCTTTGTTTTTGCTGTCCACCTGCTGTGGACCTTATAGTTCTGTGCATTTTCATGTTTTTTCTTGTCCAGCTTTGTCTGTGAAGTATTTTTTGCAGCCTTGCTGTGTCTCTGGAGATGCAGATATACCCTCCATGTCTTTAGTCAGATGTGGTATTTTGTATTTTCTGTGGTGGATATTTTCTAGTGTTTTAATACTGACCGCATAGTACTCTGTTCTATTCTTTCTATTTAGCTAGTATGGCCTCCTATGCTAAATCCTGATTTCATGTCTGCGTATGTTTTTTCCCTCTCCTCTCACAGTCAATATATGTGGGGGGCTGTCTGTCCTTTGGGGATTTTCTCTGATGCAAGATAGGTTTCCTGTTTCTGACTTTAGGGGTAGTTAGTTTCTTAGGCTGTGTCGAGGGGTCTAGGGAGTGTTAGGTACCCCCCACGGCTACTTCTAGTTGCACTGCTAGGTTCAGGGTTTGCGGTCAGTACAGGGGCCACCTTCTCCAGAGTACGTCTCATGCTGCTCCAAGGCCACCAGATCATATCAGACAGGTCTGCCGAAGGAGATCCTGACTGACCAGGAGACACCTTTCATGAGCAAGGTGATGAGGGAGTTATGCAAAGTCCTGAAAATCTCCCAGTTGAGGACCTCGGTGTACCATCCCCAGTCAGATGGCCTTGTTGAGAGATTTAACAAGACACTTAAATTATGCTGAGAAAAGCATTAGAGAAAGACGGTAGAGACTGGGACTGTCTCTTACCATATCTGATGTTTTCCATTCGTGAAGTTCCACAGGCCTCCACAGGGTTCTCACCGTTTGAGCTTCTATATGGCCTACATCCGCGTGGACTCCTGGATATAGCCAAGGAAACCTGGGAAGCCGAAGTCACGCCCCACAGAAGCGTCATTGAGCATGTGGGCCTGATGCAGCAGAGGATTGCAAAGGTGATGCCTATCGTGAAAGAACACCTCCTCCAGGCACAAGATGCTCAGGCCAGGGTCTACAACCGGTCTGCAAGAGTTAGGCAGTTCAATCCGGAAGACCGAGTTCTTGTGTTAGTTCCGACGGTGGAGAGCAAGGTCATATGAGGTCATCGAGAAGCTTGGTGAGGTAAACTATAAAATTCACCAACCAGGAAGACGGAAACCAATCCAAGTCTACCAAGACAACCTCATCAAGCCATGTCAAGATAGAGAGCCGGCAGTAACTCCATCTTTGCTAAGCAACCCAGAAGGTGAGGTTGGAGGGGTTACTATAGCAGAGACGCTATCGAAGGCCCAGAAACAGCAGTGTCGGGAGTTACTGCAGAAGAACAGGGACCTGTTTTCAGAGTTGCCAGGAGACACGAAGGTCATAGAGCACGAGGTTCTGACAGAGCCACATGGGTGGGTGAACGTGAAGCCCTACCGAATTTCTGAGGCCCGTCGAGAAGTAATCTCCAAGGAGGTGGAGCGTATGTTGAAGATTGGAGTAATTGAGGAATCCAAGAGCGGTTGGTCGAGCCCAATTGTCCTGGTCCCAAAACCTGATGGAGAGTGGAGATTTTGCAATGACTATCGGAAGTTGAATGAGGTCTCCAAGTTCGACGCATATCCCATGCCCGGCGTTGATGAGCTCATCGAAAGACTTGGGCCCGCCAGGTATATAACCACCTTGGATATGATGAATGGGTATTGGCAGATTCCCATGGCACAGGAAGCCAAGGAGAAGACGGCGTTTTCTACAGCAGATGGATGCTTCCAGTATGTCCGGATGCTGTTTGGCCTACAGGGAGCTCCGGCGACCTTCCAGAGGGCTATGGATAGAATCCTTGCACCCCATAAGCCATACGCTGCTGCGTACCTGGATGATATCGTCATCTTTAGCCCGGACTGGGAGAGTCATCTGGAAAAAGTACAAGCGGTGTTTGATGCTCTAAGGGAGGCGGGGTTTACAATAAACCCGAAGAAGTGTGCCTTGGGTAAGGAAGAGGCTAAGTACCTAGGATATGACCGTGGAGAAATAAAACCCCAAATCAGTAAAGTGGAGGCAATTCAAACATGGCCAAAGCCACTCTCCAAAAAGCAAGTTAAAGCCTTTCTGGGGATCGTGGGATATTACACGAGGTTCATCCCAAACTTCGCCACGGTGGCTGCGCCTCTGACTGATCTGCTAAAGGGGACGAAATCAGTAATGGTTAAATGGTCCAAAGAGACAGAGTCAGCCTTCCAAGAAATGAAAGAGGCTCTGTGTAAGCAACCCATTCTGATGGCCCCAAACTTTAAGAAAGAGTTTATTCTTCAAACAGATGCCTCAGATGTTGGGGTAGGAGCAGTCCTTTCCCAAGAGCTACATGGGGAGGAGCATCCTGTTCTCTATCTGAGTAGGAAACTGTCCTCGTCTGAGAAGAATTACTCAGTCGTAGAAAAGGAGTGTTTGGCCATAAAGTGGGCGGTGGACACGTTACGGTACTATCTGCTGGGACGTAAATTTAGATTGATATCCGACCTTGCCCCACTTAGATGGATGAGGGAAACGAAGGGTAGAAATGCTAGGGTCACCCGTTGGTTCTTAGCCTGCATGACTTCAGTTTCCATGTGGAACATAGGGCCGGGAAGCTGCACGGTAATGCTGATGCCCTATCAAGAATCCTTTGTCTAGTGGGGGAAAGTGCCTAGCCCCATGGCTTTAAGCAGAGGGGGAAGATATGTAGTGTGGCTAAAGGTCGTATAGTCGATGGGAGATATGTGTCACATAGGTGGCTTGTCGCTGTGACTTAACCATGCCTATCTATGTGTGTTTCAGGACCTGTGGTGATGTAATAACCACATGTCTAATCATGTGATGGGTTCCTGGGTGTGGTTAGACCTATAAAAGAATGGCTAATGTTTAACACAGGAGATATGTGTGGAGGTGAAACCCTACAGAGTGTGTTAAGGCTCCAGGACTGAGCCTGAAGGACTGGACACTTGTTTTTCTTTTCCTGAGCTAAAGACTATTTGCTTTCTGTTATTTTGCTATGTGGTTTATGGAGCAATAAACCCTGTTAACTTTTAATGGAACGTGCCTCCTGAGTGTCAGCCGTCGCACTTGAGTGAGTGAAACCCTTACAATATATATATATACAGTGGGGCAAAAAAGTATTTAGTCAGTCAGCAATAGTGCAAGTTCCACCACTTAAAAAGATGAGAGGCGTCTGTAATTTACATCATAGGTAGACCTCAACTGTGGGAGACAAACTGAGAAAAAAAAATCCAGAAAATCACATTGTCTGTTTTTTTAACATTTTATTTGCATATTATGGTGGAAAATAAGTATTTGGTCAGAAACAAACAATGAAGATTTCAGGCTCTCACAGACCTGTAACTTCTTCTTTAAGAGTCTCCTCTTTCCTCCACTCATTACCTGTAGTAATGACACCTATTTAAACTTGTTATCAGTATAAAAAGACACCTGTGCACACCCTCAAACAGTCTGACTCCAAACTCCACTATGGTGAAGACCAAAGAGCTGTCAAAGGGCACCAGAAACAAAATTGTAGCCCTGCACCAGGCTGGGAAGACTGAATCTGCAATCGCCAACCAGCTTGGAGGGAAAAAATCAACAATGGGAGGAATAATTAGAAAATGGAAGACATACAAGACCACTGATAATCTCCATCGATCTGGGGCTCCACGCAAAATCCCACCCCGTGGGGTCAGAATGATCACAAGAACGGTGAGCAAAAATCCCAGAACCACGCGGGGGGACCTAGTGAATGAACTGCAGAGAGCTGGGACCAATGTAACAAGGCCTACCATAAGTAACACACTACGCCACCATGGACTCAGATCCTGCACTGCCAGACGTGTCCCACTGCTTAAGCCAGTACATGTCCGGGCCCGTCTGAAGTTTGCTAGAGAGCATTTGGATGATCCAGAGGAGTTTTGGGAGAATGTCCTATGGTCTGATGAAACCAAACTGGAACTGTTTGGTAGAAACACAACTTGTCGTGTTTGGAGGAAAAAGAATACTGAGTTGCATCCATCAAACACCATACCTACTGTAAAGCATGGTGGTGGAAACATCATGCTTTGGGGCTGTTTCTCTGCAAAGGGGCCAGGACGACTGATCCGGGTACATGAAAGAATGAATGGGGCCATGTATCGTGAGATTTTGAGTGCAAACCTCCTTCCATCAGCAAGGGCATTGAAGAAGATGAAACGTGGCTGGGTCTTTCAACATGACAATGATCCAAAGCACACCGCCAGGGCAACGAAGGAGTGGCTTCGTAAGAAGCATTTCAAGGTCCTGGAGTGGCCTAGCCAGTCTCCAGATCTCAACCCTATAGAAAACCTTTGGAGGGAGTTGAAAGTCTGTGTTGCCAAGCGAAAAGCCAAAAACATCACTGCTCTAGAGGAGATCTGCATGGAGGAATGGGCCAACATACCAACAACAGTGTGTGGCAACCTTGTGAAGACTTACAGAAAACGTTTGACCTCTGTCATTGCCAACAAAGGATATATTACAAAGTATTGAGATGAAATTTTGTTTCTGACCAAATACTTATTTTCCACCATAATATGCAAATAAAATGTTAAAAAAACAGACAATGTGATTTTCTGGATTTTTTTTTCTCAGTTTGTCTCCCATTGTTGAGGTCTACCTATGATGTAAATTACAGACGCCTCTCATCTTTTTAAGTGGTGGAACTTGCACTATTGCTGACTGACTAAATACTTTTTTGCCCCACTGTATATATATATATATATATATATATATATATACATAGAAAACCACACACATACACACATAGTCTCCTTTATTGTGTATATTGCCGTCCCTTATTATACAGTGCCCTCTCTTGTTATATACAGCACCGTCCCTTACATATTGGATTTTATAGAGCCCTGTTTTTTATTACATACCGTCCTGTCTTGTTAGCTGTATAATGCAATAATGGCTGATGGAGCATGGGAAAGCTTCTTTTCTAAATGAGGAGCTGATGGACTGGTAGTCTGGTCACTGGCTCCTCCATCAGTAGTCATTTTATATCTAACAAGAGAGGGGACTATGTAATAAAAGAGGGCACTGTGAATAACAAAAATAACAAGAATACACTATGCAAGAGACAGCACTGTACATAACAGCAGAGGAAGCTATATAAGGGAGGGCATCATATATAACTAGAGAGGATGGTACATAATAAGGGACGGTGTTATACATAACAAAAAAGGAAACTATGTAACTAAGGATGGTTTTATACATAATAATTGAGTACACTATATACTAAGGGACTGTGCTATACATAATAAGTGAGTACACTTTATACTAAGGGACTGTGTTAGCCATAATAATCGCTAATAACGTCTTCCTCCACTTTCCCCTGTTCCTAAATACATTATAAATCCCCCTTCTTCCCATCCCAATCCCCCACACCCCTCATTGTCCTCCTCCCCCCTCGAATTTCATTATTGCCCTCTCCCCCACCCCATGATTGCCCTCTTCACCACCTCTATCATTGCTTTCTCCCCACCACCCCTTCATTGTCCTTTCCACTTGCACCATCATTGCCTTCTCCCCAACCACAACATCATTACCCATTCCAACACCTCCATCATTTCCTCCTCCCCCACCATCCCCATCATTGCCCTTTCCACTACCACCATTATTGTATTTTCCCCCACCACCCCCATTATTACCCATTCCACCACCTCCATCATTGTCTCCTCCCCTCCCCCACCATCCCCATCATTGCCTTTTCCCCACCACCCCCATCATTACCCATTCCACCACCTCCATCATTGCCTCCTCCCCACCACCCCATCATTGTCCTTTCCCCACCACCCCCATCATTGCCCATTACACCACCTCCATCATTTCCTCCTCCCCACCACCCCCATTATTGCCCATTATACCGCCTCCATCATTTCCTTCTCCCCACCACCCCCATTATTGCCCATTCACCACCTCCATCATTTCCTCCCCCACCACCATCATTGCTTCCTCCCCACCACCCATATTATAAGCCAATTATTGCCTTCTGCCCCATCATTGCCCTGTCAACCCAATCATTGCCTTCTGTCCCATTACCCCCATCATTGCCCTCTCCTCCTCCTACACACACACCATACCATTCACCTCTCTGCATACACACACCTCACCTCTGCATACGGTATTCTGAAGCCGCACCATTGCCGGCAGCTTCCTGTCTCGCACAGCCGCGGCGCTGAATGATGATGTCATTCAGCCGCTGCTGTGTGAGACAGGAAGCACAGCAAGGAAGCAGGATGGATCCATTCCCTGCCGTTCCGCTGCCATTTTCTTTTGCAGGCAGCGGGGCTGAAGGTATTGCTCCCTGCCTGCCGCACATGAGGGCAATCTGGCCAGGGGCCCCCCAGAGCCTCGGGGCTGGATAAACTGGCCAGATTGCCCTCATTATTAGCTGCCCTGCAGGGGCTCCCCGAAGCCTCCGGGCCCCGTTGCAGCCGTGCCGTTTGAACAGGCGGTATGTCCGCCCTTGGGTTTGGCCGTGGCTCAGTAATGGTGTGGGGAGGCATTTCTTTGGAGGTCCGGACAGCCCTCCATGTGCTTGCCAGAGGTACCCTGATTGCCATTAGCTACCGGGATGAGATCCTCTGACTCACTGCGATACCATATGTAGGTGCAGTGGGTTCCTTCTGATGCATGACAATGCTAGGCCTCATGTGGCTGAATGTGTCAATAGTTCTTTCATGATGAAGGCATTGATGCTATGGACTGGTTTACCCGTTCCCCAGACCTGAATCCAATCATCCAATCAAGCATCTTTGGGACATCATGTCTCGTTCTGTCAACCAACACCACGTTGCACCACAGACTGTCCAGGAGTTGACTGATGCTTTAATCCAGGTCTGGGATGAGATCCCTCAGGAGAACATCCACTGCCTCATCAGGAAGTCATACAGACACGTGAAGGCCATACACATTTCCACTGAAGTTGGATCAGCCTTTTAATTTGATTTTCTTCTTTGATTTTGAGTATAATTTAAAATCCATATCTCCATGGGATATTCATTTTGGTTTACATTGATAATTTTTATTGTTCTCAACACATTCCACTATGTAATGAATAAATATTTGCAACTGGAATATTTCATTCAGTGACATCTAGGATGTGGTATCTTAGTGTTCCCTTTATTTTTTGAGCAGTATATCTGTATGTATGCTATGTATATTTGTGTTCATAGGTGCCACTTACTGATCTATTATAACATTCACTTTTAATCTGTGATTAATATTTGGAAACTCCATAAAATCTAATTCCAGCTAATTGTTTTTGCTGCAGAAACAGATCTGTATCCAAAAACCTGGACAGACATGGAGAAAAGTGAATGTCAGGACGTAATACTTAAAGAGACATCACACGAATACGAAGAAGTCAAAGATAAATTCTTCCAAACAATATCGGAGAAAGATTATCAAATTATGGAGGTTATTGCCCACTATTTTATACTACACCTATATACAATGAGTCGAAGGCCAACTGAATTTGATTGATTTGCCTGGTTGCGCCAATGTCACTGGAATCCCGCACTTGTGCAGTGTGGCCCTTGGAGTCGTGCTTGTGCAGTGAGTAGTGATGAGCGAGTGTACTCGTTGCTCGGGTGGTCTCTGAGTATTTATGACTGCTCGGAGATTTAGTTTTCATCGCGGCAGCTGAATGATTTACAGCTATTAGCCAGCTTGATTACATGTGAGGATTCCCTAGCAACCAGGCAATCCCCACATGTAATCAAGCTGTCTAGCAGCCGTAAATCATCCACCTGCGGCAAGGAAAACTAAATCTCCAAGCACTAAAAAATACTCGGGGACCACCTGAGCGTGCTCGGGGAAAACCGGAGCAACGAGTATACTCACTTATCACTAGCAGTGAGTAGTGGGCAGCCACGTTTGCGCAGTGTGTAGCCGGACACATTTGCACAGCTCTGAGCGAGGAGCCGCACATACGTCATGATGCATGGGACACTGCGTAAGCACAGTTCCAAGCACCATACGTCGCAAGTGCGGGATTTCAGTAATGTCGGTGCGACCAGTGAAATCAATCAAATTGAGTGAGTGACGACGCCCATGACTGAACAGAAAATGAAGCAGACCCCTATACTAAATGAGCAGGTATGATCTAACTATTTAAAGTGCTTTTTGGACATGATTACAGCGCCATTTTCAATTGAAATAACATGTTAGTGATGCACACTCCATCACTAACAACACACTGGACACCGTTTAGATGTTTGAAATGGCGTGTCAGGTTCCCTTTAAAGGGACTCTGTCACCTGAATTTGGCGGGACTGGTTTTGGGTCATATGGGCGGAGTTTTTGGGTGTTTGATTCACCCTTTCCTTACCCGCTGGCTGCATGCTGGCTGCAATATTGGATTGAAGTTCATTCTCTGTCCTCCGTAGTACACGCCTGCGCAAAGCAATCTTGCCTTGTGCAGGCGTGTACTATGGAGGACAGAGAATGAACTTCAATCCAATATTGCAGCCAGCATGCAGCCAGCGGGTAAGGAAAGGGTGAATCAAACACCCAAAAACTCCGCCCATATGACCCAAAACCAGTCCCGCCAAATTCAGGTGACAGGTTCCCTTTAATAGGAGAAGCTAAAAACAAAAGAAACAGAAACCAACTTCCTTTTTTTTATCTTGTAGATCAAACGCATTCAGAATGTAAAACCCTGGCAGTGTTTCACCATTAAAAAGGGTAGTGTGAATAAAAAAAATCCTGGCCAGAAAAATATAAGGCACCTGTATCACGGCACACATTCTAATGCAATTGGTAACATTAACCGTGATGGATTCAACAGAGTCTACTGTGGTAAAAATGGTAAGTTACCAGGCAGTGGGTCTATGGCAAATGTACAACTCTTCTTTAGCATTCTGTCAGCACTACAGGTGCTGGAACATCCTTTATCTCACTTCCCAGCCCAAAGATTGTGTTGGTCATTGTCCAGTGGAATAACTGACCTGAAATGTGACTTGCCTTTCTGATCCATATGGAGCTGACAGAGAAAAGAGCAGAAAACAGAGAGACCATAAAGTCCTGCTCCCCATTTCCTGTAAAATGAGACCTGTTCCCATTTTTCTGAAATCCATCTCGTCTCAATGTCTCTTCTGCTAGAGCCAGATTACATTTGACAACAGACAATGAACAGTAAGTTGACCAGAAGGGAAACACCTAGTGGCCGACACTTTGGAGTAATAATTTATGAGTAAGACAATGTAATATTTAATTAAGTAATAGGCAGATTTGTTTTTTTTTCAACATATTATCTATCAAGTTAGATTAATCTGTCTGAAAGTACAGAAAGCATTTAATTCTCCAGTTTGAGACAGTGAGGCTATGTGCACATGTTGCGGATTTTGCTGCGGATCTGCAGCGTTTCTGCAGCTGCGGATCCACAGCAGTTTCCCATGAGTTTACAGTACAATGTAAACTTATGGGAAACCAAAAACGCTGTGCCCATGCTGCGGAAATGCTGCGGATTATTTTCAGCAGCATGTCAATTCTTTGTGCGGAATCCGCAGCGGTTTTCCATCTGCTCCAATAGAAAACTGCAGATGGAAAACCGCAGCAGAATCCGCAGTAGAAACCGCAATAAATCCGCAGTAAAAACCGCAGCGGTTTTTCACTGCGGAGTTTGCAAATCCGCTGCGGAAAATTCCGCAATGGAATCCGCAACGTGTGCACATAGCCTGAGGGGAATTATAAGCGAGGGCCATTATGTATCCCCACGTCTGTGGCTACCATGCAAAATAAAAGTAAGTGTGGACTGGGTCAAGTTATTTGACCAAGTCAGATTATGGAAACCGGGCTTGGGCTTCTATTTTTGGAGCGATCTGTAGGATGGTAGTGAGCCTGATCTCTCCCTCCAGTTCTTGTCTTGCAAGTGGCCCATGGCCTCAGGTTTTCTTTACCATAACAACTTCATAGAACACATACCCATATCAACTATTTATCACTATAAGGGCAGTCCCACAAGTCCAGATAATTCCGGTACCGGAAAAATCGGTACCGGAATTATCCGTGTCCGTGTGCCTGTGCGTTTCTGTGGCACATCAGTGTGGCACACGGGCGGCACACGTGTGCCGCCCGTGTGCCCACTGGGTACCACACGCACCGTGCAGGAGATAGCGCTAAAGTTTAGCGCTGTCCCCTGCATCTGGTGCTGAAGCCACCATTGATATCTTCTCTGTTTAAAATAAAGATCCATGTCCCCACCCCCCTCCCACCCCCTGTGCGCCCGCCCGCTGTTCTTAAAATACTCACCCGGCTCCGTCGCTGGCTGGCGCTGCTTCCTGTCCTGGCCGCACCTTCTACTGTATGAGCGGTCACGTGGGGCCGCTCCTTTACAGTAATGAATATGCGGCTCCACCCCTATGGGAGGTGGAGCCACATATTCATGACTGTAATCGGCGGCCCCACGTGACTGCTCATACAGGAGAAGGTGCGGCCAGGACAGGAAGCAACGCCAGCCAGCGAGGGAGCCGGGTGAGTATTTTAAGAACAGCGGGCGGGCGCACGAGGGGGGTGGGGACATGGATCTTTATTTTAAACACGAGAAACAAAAAAAAAAGGAATATTCATATCTTCTCTACAGCAAACGCTGCTGCAGAGAAGATTTCAATGGCGGCTTCAGCACCAGTGGGGGGGACAGCGCTTACTGTAGCGCTGTCTCCTGCACGGCACACGGACTGCACACGGACAACATCCGTGTGCGGTACGTGTTTTACACGGACCCATTGACTTTAATGTAATCCGTGCGCTCCCACGAACACTGACATGTCTCCGTGTTTGGCACACTGAGACACGGTCCGCAAAAAATCAATGACAGCTGCACAGATGCATTGATTTCAATGTGTCTACATGTGTCAGTAGCTCCAGTAAATGAGGAAACTGTCACCTCACGTACCGGAGCCACTGACGTGTGAAACCGGCCTAAGGGAAAAATTCCATATTATGGTATGGGTCATATCATGGACAAGAATAGGGTAATCGCAATTCATAAATAGAAAACCGCAGCAAAGAAACGATCAAACAACACCCATAAATTGCAAAAAATGAAAAAACTTTATTAAATATTTCCAGGATAAGAAGCATAGGAAAACAGGGTTCATGCCGTATTGCACATGTAGGAAACGCAAGGGTGCACATCCATAGGTGATAATATACACATATATTGAATGGGTATCACAGCTTAACAAGTATTGGCAATATGAATGCAACCATATAAGCAATTATGTTAACAATCCAACCCTATTATATGTAACCCCAGGTATACATTTTCATATAGTCAATCCATATCACATTCATGCTTTTCAATAGATGATTACCTGAGCAGGTTAGGGAGTCAACACACCCACCGAGTGCACCCGCCCCGACGCGCGTTTCGGCGCGATGGCCTTTTTCAAGGCTTTTTTTCACACCAAAACGCGCGTCAGGGCGGGTGCACTCGGTGGGTGTGTTGACTCCCTAACCTGCTCAGGTAATCATCTATTGAAAAGCATGAATGTGATATGGATTGACTATGTCAAAATGTATACCGGGGGGTTACATATAATAGGGTTGGATTGTTAACATAATTGCTTATATGGTCGTATTCACATTGCCAATACTTGTTAGGTTGTGATACCCATCTATATATATGAAGCATCGTGATTACTCGCTAATCCCGCCCCCTGCACAGTAGCTCCGCCCCCGACACATCACCACACATAATCCTGCCCCCCCCCCCACATTACCACACACAATCTCGCCCCCCAACCCATCACCACACTGTTGTGAATTCTGTTATCGAACTCCCTCCTGTGGTCATGAATGGTACTTCGGCGAGTTCTGTCCATGGACTCCCTCTGGTGGCTGTGAGTGGAGCTGCTGCTTCTGAGGTTCCTTCCACAGGTGACGTAGTTTATTCTTTGGCTGGCTGCTCTATTAAACTCCACTCAGATCGTTACTCCATGCCAGCTGTCAATGTTCTTGTACTGGTTCAGTTCGCTCTTGGATCTTTCTGGTGACCTGTCTACTCCAGCAGAAGCTAAGTCCCTGCTAGTTATTTGTTCATTGTTTCCTTGTCCAGCTTGCTATCATGATTTTGCCTTGCTAGCTGGAAGCTCTGGGATGCAGAGTGGCACCTCCGCACCGTGAGTCGGTGCGGAGGTCTTTTTGCACACTCTGCGTGGTCTTTTTGTAGTTTTTTGTGCTGACCGCAAAGATACCTTTCCTATCCTCAGTCTGTTTAGTAAGTCTGGCCTCCCTTTGCTGAAACCTGTTTCATTTCTGTGTTTGTGACTTTCATCTTAACTCACAGTCAATATATGTGGGGGGCTGCCTTTTCCTTTGGGGAATTTCTCTGAGGCAAGGTAGGCTTTATTTTCTATCTTTAGGGCTAGTTAGCTCTTAGGCTGTGAAGAGGCGTCTAGGCAGTGTTAGGTACGCTCCACGGCTATTTCTAGTTGTGTGATAGGATTAGGGGTTGCGGTCAGCAGAGCTCCCACTTCCCAGAGCTTGTCCTGTGTGAGTTTAACCATCAGGTCGTTCCGGGTGCTCCTAACCACCAGGTCCATAACACCACACACAATCTCACCCCCCAACACATCACCACACACAATCTCGCCCCCCAACCCATCACCACACACAATCTCGCCCCCCAACCCATCACCACACACAATCTCACCCCCCAACCCATCACCACACACAATCACGCCCCCCAACCCATCACCACACACAATCTCGCCCCCCAACCCATCACCACACACAATCACGCCCCAACACATCACCACACACAATCACGCCCCCCAACACATCACCACACACAATCTTGCCCCCCAACCCATCACCACACACAATCTCGCCCCCAACCCATCACCACACACAATCACGCCCCCCAACCCATCACCACACACAATCACGCCCCCCAACCCATCACCACACACAATCACGCCCCCCACCCCATCACCACACACAATCACGCCCCCCAACCCATCACCACACACAATCCCGCCCCCCCAACACATCACCACACACAATCTCGCCCCCCAACCCATTACCACACACAATCTCGCCCCCCCACCCCATCACCACCCATAATCCCGCCCCCCACCCCATCACCACCCATAACCCCGCGCCCCCACCCCTTCACCACCCTTAATCCCACCCCTTCACCACCCATAATCCTGCCCCCCACCCCTTCACCACCCTTAATTCCACCCCTTCACCACCCATAATCCCGCCCTCCACCCCATCACCACCCATAATACCGCCCCCCACCCCATCACCATCCATAATTTTGCCCCCCATCACCACCCATAATCCCGCTCTCCCACCCCTTCACCACCCGTAATCCCGCCCCCACCCCATCACCACCCGTAATCCCGCCCCCACCCCTTCATCACCGATAATCCCGCCCCCACCACCCCATTACCACCCATAATCCCGCCCCCCCACCCCTTCACCACCCGTAATATCACCCCCCACCCCTTCACCACCGATAATCCCGCCCCACCACTCCTTTACCACCCATAATCACGCCCCCCCACCCCTTCACCACCCGTAATCCCACCCCCCACCACTTCACCACCGATAATCCCGCCCCCACCACCCCTTTACCACCCATAATCCCGCCCCCCACCCCTTCACCATCCCATAATCCCGCCCCCCACCCCATCACCACCCATAATGACGCCCCCCCACCCCATCACCACCCATAATGCCGCCCCCCCACCCCATCACCACCCATAATCCCGCCCATCACCACCCATAATCCCATCCCCCACCACATCACCACACATAATCCCGACCACATTACCACACATAATCCTGCCCCCCCACCACATTACCACAGATAATCCCCCCCACCACATTACCACACATAATCCCACCCTTCACATAATCCCACCCCCCCACATTACCACACGAGGCTCCGTCCCCCACATTACCACATGAGGCTCCGTCCTCACACATTACCACACGGGGCTGCATCCCCACACATTACCACATGAGGCTTCGTCCTCACACATTACCACATGAGGATGCGTCCCCACACATTACCACACGAGACTCTGTCCCCACACATTACCACACATTACCACACGAGGCTGCGTCCCCACACATTACCACACGAGGC
Source organism: Ranitomeya imitator (assembly GCF_032444005.1). Classification (NCBI taxonomy): domain Eukaryota; kingdom Metazoa; phylum Chordata; class Amphibia; order Anura; family Dendrobatidae; genus Ranitomeya; species Ranitomeya imitator. Next base: position 26,730,070 of record NC_091288.1, read on the forward strand.
TGCGTCCTCACACATTATCACACGAGGCTGCGTCCCCACACATTACCACACGAGGCTCTGTCCCCACACATTACCATACGAGGCTCTGTCCCCACACATTACCACACGAGGCTCTGCCCCCCACACATTACCACACGAGGCTGTCCCCACACATTACCATACGAGGCTCCGCCCACACATTACCACACGAGGCTCCGTCCCCACACATTACCACATGAGGCTCTGCCCCCCCACATTACCACAAGCAGCACTTCCTTTCTATGTAATTCAACCACTTCAGCCAAGCCAAACAAAATGAGCCAAGAAAAATCACCAGGTCCATCTCACAGGCCGCAGGAAAATCCGCACAACGATGCAGTAGCTGATCGACAACAACAATATCGACAAAATCGTAGGATTGTTTATCAACAACAAACACCTGAGCAGATTGATAAGGACAGAGAGAGATATCACAAGGTTTATATTAGATAGCAATGAGCGTGCCGAGCGTTAGCTGGCTGGAAACAGCTAGTTCAATATATCTGTATATTATCACCTATGGATGTGCACCCTTGCGTTTCCTACATGTGCAATACGGCATGAACCCTGTTTTCCTATGCTTCTTATCCTGGAAATATTTAATAAAGTTTTTTCATTTTTTGTAATTTATGGGTGTTGTTTGATCGCTTCTTTGCTGCGGTTTTCAATTTCTTTTAAACTTGCAGTTTTAAGGTTTAGGTGTGTCAGTTTTGTGTTTTGGCTTCACATGCAGCAGAGCTTGAGGTGCTTCGGTTGTATGCCTGGTTGTGTGAAGCTAACTCAGGCCAGAGCCAGCGACATGGAAGTACACGGTAGTGCCCGCGAACCTTACGGGCTTGTCTCGGCTGCGATCCAGAGGTGAACAATTGCCTGCATGCAGTATTTGGACAATAAAGGACATTTACTTAACTTGCTTGGGTCACTGTCTAACTAAATTCACTGGCGGAAACGCTGCTGCTATACACCAGGGACACACTACCAGTCTGACAGCGCTTAAGAACTTAAAGCACCACTCCCATCAAAATGTTTATCTTCTTAATATATTGAACTCTTCATATTATATAGCACTGTGTTCTTACAATTGCTCATTTGCCCTTCTACCTAGCTAATTGTTCTTTTTTTCCATTAAGTCTGTGACATCACATGATTAACCCCTTAATCCCATTTGACATACTATCCCATCAAGGTGACCTGGGACTTAATTCCCAGGGACGGGATAGTACGTCATAGCGATCGGCCGCGCTCACGGGGGACTATTGCAGCGGACATCTGACACTATGTGCCTGGAGCGGTCACGGACCGCCCCCGGCACATTAACCCCCGGCACACTGCGATCATACATGATTGCAGCATTCCGGGGGCATTGGGAAGCATCGCGCAGGGAGGGGGCTCCCTTCGGGCTTTCCTGAGACCCTCGGTACAAGGCTATGTGCTCACCTTGTACTGAGCATCTCCTCCCTACAGGCCTCAAATCCAAAATGGCCAGGGGGCTGCATCCGGGTCCTGCAGGGAGGTGGCTTACCAGCGCCTGCTCAGAGCAAGCGCTGGTAAGCCTGCAGCCCTGCATGTCAGATCGCTGATCTGGCACAGTGCTCTGCAAAGTGTCAGATCAGCGATTTGACCTTATAACATGATGCCTTACCCCCCCCCCCCCCGGGGCAATGTTATAAAATTACAAAAAAAATATTTAGTTGTGTAAAAAAAAAATATATATACAGTATATATATTGTTCCCATAAATACATTTCTTTATTTAAATAAAAACTGTCCCACTAGTTATCCCCTTCAGTGAAGACCGTAAAAAAAAGAGGCAAAAACAACGCTTTATTATCATACCGCCAAACAAAAAGTGGAATAGCACGCGATCAAAAAAGGCGGATATATATAACCATGGCACCAGTGAAAACTTCATCTTGTCCTGCAAAAAACGAGCCGCCATACAGCGTCATCAGCGAAAAAATAAAAAAGTTATAGTCCTCAGAATAAAGCGATGCAAAAATAATCATTTTTTCTAGAAAATAGTTTTTATCGTATAAAAGCGCCAAAACATAAAAAAATGATATAAATGAGTCATTGCTGTAATCGTACTGACCCAAAGAAAAAAACTGCTTTATCCATTTTACCAAACGCGGAATGGTATAAACGCCCCCCCCAAAAGAAATTCATGAATAACTGGTTTTTGGTCATACTGCCTCACAAAAATCGGAATAAAAAGCGATAAAAAAAAATGTCACATGCCTGAAAATGTTACCAATAAAAACGTCAACTCGTCGCGCAAAAAAACAAGACCTCACATGACTCTGTGGACCAAAATATGGAAAAATTATAGCACACAAAATGTGGTAACGCCAAAAAATATATTTTTTGCAATAAAAAGCGTCTTTTAGTGTGTGTGACGGCTGCCAGTCATAAAAATCCGCTATAAAAGTAAATCAAACCCCCTTTCATCACCCCCTTAGTTAGGAAAAAATAAAATTAAAAAAATGTATTTATTTCCATTTTCCCATTAGAGCTAAGGTTAGGGCTAGGGTTAGGGTTAGGGCTATGGTTAGGGCTAGGGTTATAGTTAGGGTTGGGGCTAAGGTTAGGGTTGGGGCTAGGGTTTGGATTACATTTACAGTTGGGATTAGAGTTAGGGGTGTGTCAGGGTTAGGGGTGTGGTTAGGGTTATGGTTGGGATTAGGGTTAGGGGTGTGTTGGAGTTGAGGCTAGGGGTGTAGTTGGGATTAGGGTTAGGGGTGTGTTTGGTTTAGGGTTTCAGTTAGAATTGGGAGTTTCCACTCACTGTTTAGACACATCAGGGCTCTCCAAACGCGGCATTGCGTCCGATCTCAATTCCAGCCAATTCTGCGTTGAAAAAGTAAAACAGTGCTCCTTCCCTTCCGAGCTCTCCCGTGCGCCCAAACAGGGGTTTACCCCAACATATGGGGTACCAGCGTACTCAGGACAAGAACTTCTGGGGTCCAAATTCTGTTGTTACCCTTGGGAAAATAAAAATTTGGGGGGCTAAAAAAACATTTTTGTAGGAAAAAAATGATTTTTTATTTTCACAGCTCTGCGTTATTAACTGTAGTGAAACACTAGGGGGTTCAAAGTTCTCACAACACATCTAGATAAGTTCCTTGGGGGGGGGTCCAAACATGGGGTATCGGCGTACTCAGGACAAATTGCACAACATCTTTTGGGGTCCAATTTCTCCTGTTACCCTTGGGAAAATACAAAACTAGGGGCAACAAAATCATTTTTGTGGAAAAAAACAAAACAATTTTTATTTTCACGGCTAAGCGTCATAAACTGTAGTGAAACACTTGGGGATTCAAAGCTCTCACAACATATCTAGATAAGATACTTAAGGGGTCTACTTTCCAAAATGGTGTCACTTGTGGGGGGTTTCAATGTTTAGGCACATCAGGGGCTCTCCAATGCAACATGGCGTCCCATCTCAATTCCAGCCAATTTTGCATTGAAAAGTCAAACGGCGCTCCTTCCCTTCCAAGCTCTGCCATGCGCCCAAACAGTGGTTTACCCCCACATATGGGGTATCCGCGTACTCAGGACAAATTGCACAACAACGTTTGGGGTACAATTTCTTCTGGTACACTTGGGAAAATAAAAAATTGGGGGCGAAAAGTTCATTTTTGTGAAAAAATATATTTTATTTTTACGGCTCTACATTATAAACTTCTGTGAAGCACTTGGTGAGTCAAAGTGCTCACCACACATCTAGATAAGTTCCTTAGGGGATCTACTTTCCAAAATGGTGTCACTTGTGGGGGGTTTCAATGTTTAGGCACATTAGTGGCTCTCCAAACGCAACATGGCGTTATATCTCTATTCCATCCAATTTTGCATTGAAAAGTCAAATGGCGCTCCTTCCCTTCCGAGCTCTGCCATGCGCCAAAACAGTGGTTTACCCCCACATATAGGGTATCGGGGTACTCAGGACAAATTGTACAACAACTTTTGGGGTCCATTTTCTCCTGTTACCCTTGGTAAAATAAAACAAATTGGAGCTGAAGTAAATTTTTTGTGAAAAAAAAAATTAAATGTTCATTTTTTTTTTTAAACATTCCAAAAATTCCTGTGACGCACCAGAAGGCTTAATAAACTTCTTGAAGGTGGTTTTGAGCACCTTGAGGGGTGCAGTTTTTAGAATGGTGTCACACTTGGTTATTTTCTATAATATAGACCACTCAAAATGACTTCAAATGTGGTGTGGTCCATAAAAAAAATGGTGTTGTAAAAATGAGAAATTGCTGGTCAACTTTTAACCCTTATAACTCCCTAACCAAAAAAAAAATTGTTTTCAAAATTGTGCTGATGTAAAGTAGACATGTGGGAAATGTTACTTGTTAAGTATTTTGTGTGACATATCTCTGTGATTTAAGGGCATAAAAATTCAAAGTTGGAAAATTGCCAAATTTTCAAAATTTTCGCCAAATTTCAGTTTTTGTCACAAATAAACGCAGGTAATATCAAAGAAATTTTACCACTATCATGAAGTACAATATGTCTTGAGAAAACAATGTCAGAATCACCGGGATCCGTTGAAGCGTTCCAGAGTTATAACCTCATAAAGGGACAGTGGTCAGAATTGTAAAAATTGGCCCGGTCATTAACGTGCAAACCACCCTCAGAGCTTAAGGGGTTAAAAACTGACTGGTATGTGCACACGTCAGGATTTCTTGCAGAAATTTTCCTGACAAAAACCGGACATTTCTGCCAGAAATCCGCATGCGTTTTTACCGCGATTTTGACGCGTTTTTGGTGCGATTTTTCCCAAATGCATAGCATTGCGGGAAAAACGCAGAAAATCCGCAAAAAATAATGAACATGCTCATTTTTTTACCGCGATGCGTTTTTTTCCGTGAAGCACAAAACAAGCAGAATTGTATGCGTTTTTAATGAGTTTTTATAGCGTTTTTAGCGCGAAAAAAGGCGAAAAACCTGTACGTGTGCACATAGCCTCACTGAATCCTTCTAAGCTTTATGTGGAGGTCAATTTTCCCAGTACGAGTCATAAGTCAGTAGTCACTGCAAAGGTCGCTGGTAGGACGGAGGAGGAAGCATCTGGGTAAAGGTACCTTCACACATAACGATATCGTTAACGATATCGTTGCAACGTCACGCTTTTTGTGACGTAGCAACGATCCCGCTAACGATCTCGTTATGTGTGACAGCGACCAACGATCAGGCCCCTGCTGGGAGATCGTTGGTCGTTGGGGAATGATCAGGACCTTTTTTTGGTCGCTGATCACCCGCTGTCATCGCTGGATCGGCATGTGTGACGCCGATCCAGCGATGTGTTCACTTGTAACCAGGGTAAATATCGGGTTACTAAGTGCAAGTCTGCGCTTAGTAACCCGATATTTACCCTGGTTACCATTGTAAAAGTTAAAAAAAAAGTACATACTCACATTCCGATGTCTGTCACGTCCCCCGCCGTCAGCTTCCCTGCACTGACTGTCAGCGCCGGCCGTAAAGCAGAGCACAGCGGTGACGTCACCGCTGTGCTCTGCTTTCCGGCCGGCGCTGACACAGTCAGCGCGGGAAGCTGACGCCGGGGGACGGGACAGACATCGGAATGTGAGTATGTACTTTTTTTTTTTTTTTTACTTTTACAATGGTAAGCAGGGTAAATATCGGGTTACTAAGCGCGGACCTGCACTTAGTAACCCGATGTTTACCCTGGTTACCCGGGAGCTGCAGGGGGACTTCGGCATCGTTGAAGACAGTTTCAACGATGCCGAAGTCGTTCCCCTGATCGTTGGTCGCTGGAGAGAGCTGTCTGTGTGACAGCTCCCCAGCGACCACACAACGACTTACCAACGATCACGGCCAGGTCGTATCGCTGGTCATGATCGTTGGTAAGTCGTTTAGTGTAACGGTACCTTAAGGAGCTGAGGAGGGGGATGATAAATGCAGGGAAAAGTGAAGAATTATCTTTGTAGAAGGGAAAAATGAGCAATTGTAATATTGTATTTTAATTGTACGCAGCATCCAATCCGCAGTGTTTACTGACCGTGTGAACATACCCTAATACATTAACAGTCACTGCACACACTAGGGTCTCATCCCCGTCAGTCAATTACAGACTCCACTTTATGAGCACATCTATGATGGGCTGTCAAAGGCTAAAGAACAAGGGTCTTCTTTGCCCTGAAGTCACATCTTTGAGCATGAAACTGAAGAAGAGGACAAATCTGATCAGAATAGCCAGTCATGTCTGCAAATTGCAGATATAACAGGCGTAATGTGTGTCCATAGTCCATACATTACTGCATGAACTACTGTACTTCTTTCCATGGGTTAATATTCTGGCAGCAGCTCATTTATTATGTGAACAAGGGATAGAGCCCATCAGGTCATAAGCTGATCACACCAAAACTGCAGAATTGGCTGATACTTATATAATGTCTATGGCCAGCAGTACAGTTTTAGTATATTTTATTGTCTTTTGATCACGTTAGTAAATTCACCTTATTAATTTCCAACAGCAACCGCATATGGAAATGGGACCTACTTTGCTGAGGACTCAAGGTACTCCTGTAGCGACACATACTCTTGTCCTGATGCTAATGGGATGAAATACATGTACCAAGCCGCAGTGATAACTGGAAAATATTGTAAGGGAGATAGCTCCTATAAGGAAGCTCCACATGTCGATGGTGACCCCAACAAAGGCCGCTATGATTCAGTTGTTGATGATGTCGCAAACCCCAAAATGTTTGTTGTTTTTCATGATGATGTTGCCTACCCTGAATATCTGATCTCGTTCAAGAAATGCTGATCATCTGCGGTTTACAGTACAGAAGTTTGGAAATGTTTTTCAAAATATTCACAATAAGAAATGTTTAATATCGCATGTACACCTTCTTTTGATATAGGCTGACATATTGGAATGGCATTGTGATGGTGGTGATTAAAACAAAGTTTTATTAGCAGTGAAATAAGAGGGAATCTGTCTATCGCAAAGCTCTTCCTAAAGGTTTTAAGTGATGTTAATTTACCGGAAAAAAAAGCTGCAATTTCTTTTTCTACACTACTTAGTAAATTAGCTGCTTAAGGCCATGTTCACACTTTCCGGTTTTTACCGCGAAAATGTGCAGCGGATCCTTTTTTTCAAAAATTCGCCAGATCCTGCCTGATGGATAGATGTAGATAGATATATGGATGGCTAGGCTACTTTCACACATCAGTTTGTTTCCATCAGGGAGGATCCGGTGAATTTTTGAAAAAACGGATCTGTTGCAAATAGTGAAAAACTGATGCAACTGATACCTTTTTTTTTAGCTAGAGAGAACGGAAAATGTGCATGATTTCAATGGAAAAAATGCATGAAAAACCGGACTCGGAGGCCGGATTCATCATTTCACATCTTTTATTATTATTATTATTATTATACATTTTTATAGCGCCATTTATTCCATGGCGCTTTACATGTGAATACGGGGCAAATATAGACAAATACATTAAACATGAGCAGATAACAAGGCACACGGGTACATAAGGAGGGACGACCCTGCCCGCGAGGGCTCACAATCTGCAGGGGATGGGTGAGGATACACTAGGAGAGGGTTGGGCAGGTTGTGCGGCGGTTCAGTAACTTCAGGATCACTGCAGGCTGTAGGCTTGTCGGAAGAGGTGAGTCTTCAGGTTCTTTTTGAAGGTTTCTATGGTAGGCGAGAGTCTGTTGTGTTGGGGTATAGAGTTCCAGAGTATGGGGGAAGCACGGGAGAAGTCTTGGATGCGGTTGTGGGAAGAAGAGATGAGAGGGGAGTAAAGAAGGAGATCTTGAGAGGATCGGCGGTTGCGTGTAGGTAGGTACCGGGAGACATCTCAGTTTCATACGTTTTTCGCCGGATCTGTCGCTGCGCGTTTTTTCACCGGACAGAAAAAACTTTCCTCTGTACGTTTTCTCCATCCGCCGAAAACAGTTTCTTTTGACAGATCCGGCAAAAAAATGGATGAAACGTGTGGCCATCAGGCGCAATCCGGCGCTAATACAATTCTATGAGAAAAAAAACGTATCCGGCCAAAAAAAAAACGGATCAGTTTTTTTCAAAACTCGCCAGATTATGCCTGACGGCAAAAATCTGATGTGTGAAAGTAGCCTAACTTTCCATATATCTATCTACATCTATCTATCTATCTGTCTGTCTGTCTGTCTGTCTATCTATGTGTGTAATGGAGTGTGGGTTGGACAAATATAAAAGAGGAGGCTGGACAAGACATGACATCACAAATCTTTTTTTTTTTGTTCAATAATAAATCTTTATTCAGCTTTCAAAAAAGGCATCAAAACCGGGCCAAAAATGCATGCATCAAAGCCGTGCAAAAAACGCATAAAAAATGCATCTGTGTTTTCTGCCAAGAGCTGCGGATTTAGTGCAGAAAAATCCGCAGGCAAATCTGCAACGTGTGCACATAGCCTAATTGTGGTATTTGGGGGTCCATATAGTGCATTGTGAACATTCCTAAATGTTTATATTACAAAAATAAATCTGTTTAATAAACAAGGAACCTAAGGAACCCATTTCTCTAGTTTTGGAAAATATTTGTATTCACTGTGAAATAACCATTTTGGTGCATACAGCTCTGGCAAAAATGAAGAGACCAGGACTTCAAAACCCTGGCATGAGCAGCCCAATCTCCAGACCTAAACCCCATTGAAAATCTCCTGAATGTAACCAAGATGATGATGGATAGTCATAAGCCATCAAACAAAGAAGAACTGCTTAAATTTTTGTACCAGAAGCAGTGTGAAAAACTGGTGGAAAGCGTGCCAAGACGCATGAAAGCTGTGATTAGAAATCATGGTTATTCCACAAAATATTGATTTCTGAACTCTTCCTGAGTTAAAACATTAGTATTAGTATTTTTATTTTGTCCATTTTTCTTTGTCAGGAAAAAAAAATACAAAATGTATTGCTTGGAAATTCGCAGACATGTTGTCAGAAGTTTACAGAATAAAAGAACAATTTACATTTTACTCAAAAATATACCTATAAAGAGAAAAAGCAGACAAACTGAACATTTTGCAGTGGTCTCTTAATTTTTTCCAGAGCTGTATTTTCTGTGACAAATTGACAAGTGGATGTTACTGGGTGGACTATTTAAAAAACTTTAACCATAATCAGGTTCCTCGTATCATGTTCTCATACACTTCATGCAGTTATTAGCCCTCTGTGTCTGTACTGCTACATACTTAGGCTGATAACCGGTTTATGCAGCTTTACATGAACACCCGAGCCTTACACTATGGCCGGTCCGAATAACGAAAGCAATTGTCACCATCCACCTCTTGTGTCTCCCCTATTTCCTCATAGATTGTAAGTTTGCGAGCAGGGACCTCAGGGTACCGTCACACAGTGGCATTTTGATCGCTACGACGGCACGATTCGTGACGTTCCAGCGATATCCTTACGATCTCGCTGTGTCTGACACGCTCCTGCGATCAGGGACCCCGCTGAGAATCGTACATCGTAGCACATCGTTCGAAACTTTCTTTCGTCGTCTAGTGTCCCGCTGTGGCGGGATGATCGCATGGTGTAACAAAGGTGTGCACGATATTGTATACGATGTGCGCATAGTAACCAACAGCTTCTACATCGCACATACGTTGTGAAGTTATCGCTCCAGCGTCGTACATTGCGAAGTGTGACCGCAGTCTACGACGCTGGAGCGATATTGGAGCGATGCTGGAGCGTCACGGATCGTACCGTTGTAGCGATCAAAATGCCACTGAGTGACGGTACCTTCACTCCTCTTGGTATCTGTTTTGAACTGTTTATTGTTATGCTGTAATGTCTATTGTCTGTACAAATCCCCTCTATAATTGTAAAGCGCTGCGGAATATGTTGGCGCTATATAAATACAATTATTATTATTATTATTACTATTGGGGGTGGAGCATTTCCAAACAGTACTGCCTATGCCAATCTGTGCAAAGGAACACCCCAAAGGAAGGACAAAGGAAGTGGTAGAAGCCAGTAGTTTAGTTATCGTATCTTTAGAGTTGTGACTGTGAGACATTGTTAACATTCCCAGATTGTTACTTAATAGGAAATACAAGTATTTAAAAAATAGAAATGTCTAGAAAAATGACAGGTCATCTTGAAAGTGAAAGTCCACTTAAAGTTATTTTATTATTCCAAATATATCAATTCCATGATTTCATTCATTGTCATTCCCGATAGGTCAGGGCTCATTTTTTGACAGTCATAGACCAACAGCCATTTAGAGAAAGGTTTGTTCTCCAGTTGTTTGTTCAGGAGCGCACCCAGCTTCATGCCAGAAGTGGGTAGTTCAGGCAAGCAAGATGGTTTCACTGCTGGCCTGATCTGTGCACACTCTCCGATGCTGCAAGCAAAGGCAGCTTTATCTCTGCAGCATCAGAGGGCCACTAAAGATGGACAGATCCAGTGAACCAGCCAGCTTCAGAGGGGTAAATATAAGCTCTACAGCAAAGAGATTGTAAGCCCTACACTCCTTGCCTAGGAAATCTGCACCTCTGATAAACTGGAGAAGTTGCCGGTAACCTAAGCAACAAGCTGCTAATTATAGAATTAAAAATAATTCCGTTCTTGAGAATGGAGAGGATTTTTAATACAAGGTAAATTGCTAAGATGCTTATTTTTGCGAGGTATTTTTACTCATTTAGGAAAATGAAACAGCCCCTTTAACCCCTTCAAGACCCAGCCTATTTTGACCTTAAAGACCTTGCCGTTTTTTGCAATTCTGACCAGTGTCCCTTTATGAGGTAATAACTCAGGAACGCTTCAACGGATCCTAGCGGTTCTGAGATTGTTTTTTCGTGACATATTGGGCTTCATGTTAGTGGTAAATTTAGGTCAATAAATTCTGCATTTATTTGTGATAAACACGGAAATTTGGCGAAAATTTTGAAAATTTCGCAATTTTCACATTTTGAATTTTTATTCTGTTAAACCAGAGAGATATGTGACACAAAATAGTTAATAAATAACATTTCCCACATGTTTACTTTACATCAGCACAATTTTGGAAACAAATTTTTTTTTTGTTAGGAAGTTATAAGGGTTAAAATTCGACCAGCGATTTGTCATTTTTACAACGAAATTTACAAAACCATTTTTTTAGGGACCACCTCACATTTGAAGTCAGTTTGAGGGGTCTATATGGCTGAAAATACCCAAAAGTGACACCATTCTAAAAACTGCACCCCTCAAGGTACTCAAAACCACATTCAAGAAGTTTATTAACCCTTCAGGTGCTTCACAGCAGCAGAAGCAACATGGAAGGAAAAAATGAACATTTAACTTTTTAGTCACAAAAATTATCTTTTAGCAACAATTTTTTTTATTTTCCCAATGGTAAAAGGAGAAACTGAACCACGAAAGTTGTTGTCCAATTTGTCCTGAGTACGCTGATACCTCATATGTGGGGGTAAACCACTGTTTGGGCGCACGGCAGGGCTTGGAAGGGAAGGAGCGCCATTTGACTTTTTGAATCAAAAATTGGCTCCACTCTTTAGCGGACACCATGTCACGTTTGGAGAGCCCCCGTTTGCCTAAAAATTGGAGCTCCCCCACAAGTGACCCCATTTTGGAAACTAGACGCCCCAAGGAACTTATCTAGATGCATAGTGAGCACTTTGAACCCCCAGGTGCTTCACAAATTGATCCGTAAAAATGAAAAAGTACTTTTTTTTCACAAAAAAATTCTTTTAGCCTCAATTTTTTCATTTTCACATGGGCAACAGGATAAAATGGATCCTAAAATGTGTTGGGCAATTTCTCCTGAGTACACCAATACCTCACATGTGGAGGTAAACCACTGTTTGGGCACATGGTAAGGCTCGGAAGGGAAGGAGCGCCATTTGACTTTTTGAATGAAAAATTATTTCCATCGTTAGCGGACACCATGTCGCGTTTGGATAGCTCCTGTGTGCCTAAACATTGGCGCTCCCCCACAAGTGACCCCATTTTGGAAACTAGACCCCCAAAGGAACTAATTTAGATGCCTAGTGAGCACTTTAAACCCTCAGGTGCTTCACAAATTGATCTGTAAAAATGAAAAAGTAATTTTTTTTCACAAAAAAATTCTTTTCGCCTCAATTTTTTCATTTTCACATGGGCAGTAGGATAAAATGGATCATAAAATTTGTTGGGCAATTTCTCCCGAGTACGCCGATACCTCATATGTGGGGGTAAACCACTGTTTGGGCACTCGGCAGGGCTCGGAAGAGAAGGCGCGCCATTTGACTTTTTGAATGGAAAATTAGCTCCAATTGTTAGCGGACACCATGTCGCGTTTGGAGAGCCCCTGTGTGCCTAAACATTGGAGCTCCCGCACAAGTGACCCCATTTTGGAAACTAGACCCCCCAAGGAACTTATCTAGATGCATATTGAGCACTTTAAACCCCCAGGTGCTTCACAGAAGTTTATAACGCAGAGCCATGAAAATAAAAAATAATTTTTCTTTCCTCAAAAATGATTTTTTAGCCTGGAATTTCCTATTTTGCCAAGGATAATAGGAGAAATTGGACCCCAAATATTGTTGTCCAGTTTGTCCTGAGTACGCTGATACCCCATATGTGGGGGTAAACCACTGTTTGGGCGCACGGCAGGGCTCGGAAGGGATGGCACGCCATTTTGCTTTTTAAATGGAAAATTAGCTCCAATCATTAGCGGACACCATGTCACGTTTGGAGAGCCCCTGTGTGCCTAAACATTGGAGATCCCCCAGAAATGACACCATTTTAGAAACTAGACCCCCAAAGGAACTAATCTAGATGTGTGGTGAGGACTTTGAACCCCCAAGTGCTTCACAGAAGTTTATAACGCAGAGCCATGAAAATAAAAAAAAAAATTATTTTCTCAAAAATGATCTTTTAGCCTGCAATTTTTTATTTTCCCAAGGGTAACAGGAGAAATTTGACCCCAAAAGTTGTTTTCCAGTTTCTCCTGAGTACGCTGATACCCCATATGTGGGGGTAAATCACTGTTTGGGCACATGCCGGGGCTCGGAAGTGAAGTAGTGACGTTTTGAAATGCAGACTTTGATGGAATGCTCTGTGGGCGTCACGTTGCGTTTGCAGAGCCCCTGATGTGGCTTAACAGTAGAAACCCCCCACAAGTGACCCCATTTTGGAAACTAGACCCCCAAAGGAACTTATCTAGATGTGTGGTGAGCACTTTGAACCCCCAAGACTTCATAGAAGTTTATAATGCAGAGCCGTGAAAATAATAAATACGTTTTCTTTCCTCAAAAATAATTATTTAGCCCAGAATTTTTTTATTTTCCCAAGGGTAACAGGAGAAATTTGACCCCAATATTTGTTGTCCAGTTTCTCCTGAGTACGGTGATACCCCATATGTGGGGGTAAACTACTGTTTGGGCACATGCCGGGGCTTGGAATTGAAGTAGTGACGTTTTGAAATGCAGACTTTGATGGAATGCTCTGCGGGCGTCACGTTGCGTTTGCAGAGCCCCTGATGTGCCTAAACAGTAGAAACCCCCCACAAGTGACCCCATTTTGGAAACTAGACCCTGAAAGGAACTTATCTAGATGTGTGATGAGCACTTTGAACCCCCAAGTGCTTCATAGAAGTTTATAATGCAGAGCCGTGAAAATAATAAATACGTTTTCTTTCCTCAAAAATAATTATTTAGCCCAGAATTTTTTATTTTCCCAAGGGTTACAGGAGAAATTGGACCCCAAAAGTTGTTGTCCAGTTTCTCCTGAGTACGCTGATACCCCATATGTGGGGGTAAACCACTGTTTGGGCACACGTCGGGGCTCAGAAGGGAAGTAGTGACTTTTGAAATGCAGACTTTGATGGAATGGTCTGCGGGTGTCACGTTGCGTTTGCAGAGCCCCTGGTGTGCCTAAACAGTAGAAACCCCCCACAAGTGACCCCATTTTAGAAACTAGACCCCCCAAGGAACTTATCTAGATATGTGGTGAGCACTTTGAACCTCCAAGTGCTTCACAGACGTTTACAACGCAGAGCCGTGAAAATAAAAAATCATTTTTCTTTCCTCAAAAATTATGTTTTAGCAAGCATTTTTTTAGATTCACAAGGGTAACAGGAGAAATTGGACCCCAGTAATTGTTGCGCAGTTTGTCCTGAGTATGCTGGTACCCCATATGTGGGGGTAAACCACTGTTTGGGCACACGTCAGGGCTCGGAAGTGAGGGAGCACCATTTGACTTTTTGAATACGAGATTGGCTGGAATCAATGGTGGCGCCATGTTGCGTTTGGAGACCCCTGATGTGCCTAAACAGTGGTAACCCCTCAATTCTAACTCCAACACTAACCCCAACACACCCCTAACCCTAATCCCAACTGTAGCCATAACCCTAATCACAACCCTAACCCCAACACACCCCTAACCACAACACTAACCCCAACACACCCCTAACCCTAACCACAACCCTAATTCCAACCCTAACCCTAAGGCTATGTGCCCACGTTGCGGATTCGTGTGAGATATTTCCGCACCATTTTTGAAAAATCCGCAGGTAAAAGGCACTGTGTTTTACCTGCGGATTTTCCGCGGATTTCCAGTGTTTTTTGTGCGGATTTCACCTGCGGATTCCTATTGAGGAACAGGTGTAAAACGCTGCGGAATCCGCACAAAGAATTGACATGCTGCGGAAAATACAACGCAGCGTTCCCGCGCGGTATTTTCCGCACCATGGGCACAGCGGATTTGGTTTTTCATATGTTTACATGGTACTGTAAACCTGATGGAACACTGCTGCGAATCCGCAGCCAAATCCACACCGTGTGCACATAGCCTAATTCTAAAGGTATGTGCACACGCTGCGGAAAACGCTGCGGATCCGCAGCAGTTTCCCATGAGTGTACAGTTCAATGTAAACCTACGGGAAACAAAAATCGCTGTACACATGCTGCGGAAAAACTGCACGGAAACGCAGCGGTTTACATTCCGCAGCATGTCACTTCTTTGTGCGGATTCCGCAGCGGTTTTACAACTGCTCCAATAGAAAATCGCAATTGTAAAACCGCAGTGAAATGCGCAGAAAAAAACTCGGTAAATCCGCAGCGGTTTAGCACTGCGGATTTATCAAATCCGCAGCGGAAAAATCCGCAGAGGACCAGAATACGTGTGCACATTCCTAACCCTAGCCCTAACCATAGCCCTAACCCTAGCCCTAACCCTACCCCTAACCCTAACCCTACCCCTAACCCTACCCCTAACCCTACCCCTAGCCCTACCCCTACCCCTAACCCTACCCCTAACCCTAACCCTACCCCTAACCCTAACCCTTTTCTAACATTAGTGGAAAAAAAAAATTTCTTTATTTTTTTATTGTCCCTACCTATGGGGGTGACAAAGGGGGGGGGTCATTTATTATTTTTTTTATTTTGATCACTGAGATTATATCTCAGTGATCAAAATGCACTTTGGAACGAATCTGCCGGCCGGCAGATTCGGCGGGCGCACTGCGCATGCGCCCGCCATTTTGGAAGATGGCGGCGCCCGGGAGAAGACGGACGGGACCACGGCTGGATCGGTAAGTATGATAGGGTGGGGGGGGACCACGGGGGGGGATCGGAGCACGGGGGGGGGGGGGATCGGAGCACGGGGGGGGGAATCGGAGCGCGGGAGGGGTGGAACGGAGCGCGGGGGGCGTGGAACGGAGCACGGGGGGGGCTGGAATGGAGCACGGGGGGGTGGAACGGAGCACGGGGGGGTGGATCGGAGTGCAGGGGGGGTGATTGGAGCACGGGGGGAGCGGACACGAGCACGGGGGGGAGCGGAGCACAGGGCGGAGGGGAGCCGGAGCAGTGTACCGGCCAGATCGGGGGGGTGGGGGGGCGATCGGAGGGGTGGGGTGGGGGCACACTAGTATTTCCAGCCATGGCCGATGATATTTCAGCATCGGCCATGGCTGGATTGTAATATTTCACCCGTTATAATGGGTGAAATATTACAAATCGCTCTGATTGGCAGTTTCACTTTCAACAGCCAATCAGAGCGATCGTAGCCACGAGGGGGTGAAGCCACCCCCCCTGGGCTAAACTACCACTCCCCCTGTCCCTGCAGATCGGGTGAAATGGGAGTTAACCCTTTCACCCGATCTGCAGGGACGCGATCTTTCCATGACGCCGCATAGGCGTCATGGGTCGGAATGGCACCGACTTTCATGACGCCTACGTGGCGTCATGGGTCGGGAAGGGGTTAAATGCCAATACTATAACCATAGAGAGTTTAGAAGTATAATGAATGTTTTTTTGCTGCTTTCATTAAAGTCAATAATAAATCGGTCTTCGGTCTCTAAAGGTAAAATTAATCATCACAGAGTTCTACAGCTTTAAATAATGTCAATAGTTAGAAGCTCATTTTATCATGTATGTAAATCATAACTGAAGTCTAATTTCTCCACAAAATCTCAACCTTTTACCAGTCTAGCAATTAGATTAATGTATATGACCGCTTGTATTACTTACCTACTTCCACTCGCTTAAGGTACCTTCACACATAACGATATTATTAACAATATCGTTGCTTTTTGTGACGTAGCAACGATATCGTTAATAAAATCGTTATGTGTGACAGCGACCAACGATCAGGCCCCTGCTGGGAGATCGTTGGTCGCTGAAGAAAGTCCAGAACTTTATTTCGTCGCTGGACTCCCTGGAGACATCGCTGGATTGGCGTGTGTGACACCGATCCAGCGATGTCTTCGCTGGTAACCAGGGTAAACATCGGGTAACTAAGCGCAGGGCCGCGCTTAGTAACCCGATGTTTACCCTGGTTACCATCGTTAAAGTAAAAAAAACAAACACTACATACTTACCTACCGCTGTCTGTCCTCCAGCGCTGTGCTCTGCTCTCCTCCTGCACTGGCTGTGAGCGCAGGTCAGCCGGAAAGCAGAGCGGTGACGTCACCACTCTGCTTTCCGGCCGCTGTGCTCACACAGACAGTACAGGAGGAGTGCAGAGCACAGCGCTGGAGGACAGACAGCGTTAGGTAAGTATGTACTGTTTGTTTTTTTTACTTTTAGGAAGGTAACCAGGGTAAACATCGGGTTACTAAGCGCGGCCCTGCGCTTAGTTACCCGATGTTTACCCTGGTTACCGGCATCGTTGGTCGCTGGAGAGCGGTCTGTGTGACAGCTCTCCAGCGACCAAACAGCGACGCTGCAGCGATCCGGATCGTTGTCGGTATCGCTGCAGCGTCGCTTAATGTGAAGGGGCCTTTAGGTGTAGGTGGTATGTTCTACGTGGAGATTTTTGTATTTTGTTCTTTCCCAAGCCAATATGTTAATTGTCTGTGACCAAAGCAATGATGTTTGTTCACTTAATGTCCCCACTCACATTAAATAAGTCTTCCGAACATGCCAGTTTTGGGGGGACCGACCCACCATCAAATATTCTCCTCCAACAGATGGTGTAAACCAAACTGCCGCCAAGCAAGTTGACTCGATAAGTTTACTAGATGTATAACTTTTGTCATAGCTGCCACTTATTTACTAACACTTGTGCCGTGTTAACAGCAACGTTAACTGTATACTGCACTCCAAAAGTGTTCATAAATGCAACTGGTTCCATTATCCTATCAGTCACATAGGGATATCATAGAAGGGAATCCTCCGCTTGAGATCCGCTCCCCCGTGAGCCAGAGCAGAGATATTAATCGGGCAGACGTGTTTACTTTTTTTTTTCGCTTTATACTATGATCTTCCTTTTTTATGCTTTTGTTTTAGTTTGAAAACTTGTTTGCTATAAATCTGCAAAGTAGATGATTTACTGTCATTCATGGAGTTAATATACGCTATGCAATAAACGCTTTTATGACCAATGACTTTGTGTTATTTTTATTGGAAGTAAGACCCCAGCCGTCAAATCCCTCAATTAATTCAGACTCCAAATTTAAGGACCCAAAGTTTAAGTCCTCATGATTAATTTAGGCACTGTACAACAAAATGTATTAAGAAGTCCCCTTCCAAAGATTTATTCAGGCCTCAGACTTTAAACTCTGAGAGAATTCAGACTCTTCAGATTCTGAGACCCGCATTTACCTGGAGAATGGGGTCCCATTGTATGCCACCATGACTGGAGGTGGCGCTTTCCATTTATTTGTAAGGGATTTCAGATGTGAATGGAAAGAGCCAGCTTTATGTGTAATAAGGCCATGTTCTCGAAATAGACATGAGTGTCAGTGATGGCACTCACATCTGTTGGACATCTATGGCATATATTGTGCATAGACCTAAGCAAAAAGGTTTGCATGACCCTGGTCAAGCATTAAATCCTTCATGACATGCTCTGTACTAGTAATGCACATGTCTTGTCTCCCCCTTTGCTGTGGGCTCCAGCACTGAGCCCACATCTTTCTGGCACATGTCAGTTGTTTTGAACAGCTAACATGTGCCCGGAACAGCTGCGGGTGGAATTGAAATCCACCCTTGGCTATTAACCTATTAAATGCTGCTGTCAAACTCTGACAGCGGCATTTAACATGCGCTTCCAGCAATCATGCCGGAATTCCGCCCATCAGTGATGCAGTCACGTGATCGCGGGTCACCGATGGGATGGCATGACAACCAGTGGTCTCCTGCAGACCTACAGTATATGGTTGTCAATGCTGGATTGCTATGAGCTGATTGATAATCATCGCCGCTATATAGCAGAGGCGATAAGGTTATGGCAGCTTCTAGTCTGACATGGAGGCTATTGAAACATGCCAAAAGTAAAAAAAAATGTTTTTAAAAATATAAAAAAATGAAAGTTTAAATCACTTTCCCTATCAAAATAAAACAATAAAAAACATACACATATTTGGTATTTCCGAGTTCAGAATTGCCCGATCTATCAATATAAAAAAAAGAATTATCCTGATTGATAAATGGCGTAACAATAAAAAAAGTAAAAATGCCAGAATTACTTTTATTTTGGTCACCGTAACATTGCATTAAAAGGCAATAACGGGTGATCAAAAGATCGTATCTACACTAAAATGGTATCATTAAAAACGTCAGTTTGGCATGCAAAAAATAAGCCCTCACCCAATCCCAGATCACAAAAAATGGAGAGCTACAGGTCTTGGAAAATGACGCTTTTTTTTTTTTTTTACAAACTTCGGATTTTTTTTCACCACTTAAATAAAAAAGAACCTAGACATGTTTGGTGTCTATGAACTCAAAATGACATGGAGAATCATAATGGCAGGTGAGTTTTAGCATTTCGTGAACATGGTAAGAAGAAATCCCAAAAAACATTGAGGAATTGCACTCTTGCAATTTCACGGCACTTAATTTGTTTCCCATTTTTGAGTACAAAATATAATAAAAGCAATGGCGTTGTTCAAAAGTACAACTTGTCCAGCAAAAAACAAGCCCTCACATGGCCATATCGACGAAAAAATAAAAAAGTTATGGCTCTGGGAAGGAGAGCAAAAAACAGAAATGCAAAAACGAAAAAGGGCTCTGTCTCAAAGTGGTTAAAGTCAGTACTTTGTGGTAGCCAGAACAGGGCAGAGCATATTTACTTGGATGACACTCGAATTCCAATATCTAGGCCTTCTCTTGTAATTACTAGGCCCCAGCAACATCACGATGTCACGAGCCAAAGTGAGTAGCCCTCACCAGAAGTGCCCAGGGCATCAGCTGAGGGAAGTTCACACTGGATGAAGACCCCTAGAACAAAGAGACACTTTGTAAGTCCATGGACTGTTGTTCACTGGAAATGTCATCATCATCATGTGACTTCTAGTAATTCAATTACTTGCTAATATTAATTATATTTTTATTTTTGGGAGCCGATCAGCCCTTTTGTTGCTCAATGTATTAAATTCTGCTTTTAATTTCTAACTCCTTCATCTGTATTTGTTTACAGTATTACTGTAGCAATGAGTCAACAATGCTACAAAGTGCTTGGATGAGTCATTATAACCCCAAGAAATCAGTACAATATTTATTTGATTGTTTTTCCAAATGTAGTTTGTTTTTTTGTTTATTTCACTTAGTTTTATAGATAAAGTAATGTCAACATGTCATAAGGATTCTTACACTCGCCGAGCCATCTGATATTTATCCTCAAAATAAATCAATTATATCACTGGGGAAGAAGTTATGTGAAATAGCAATTGCAGTCCAGCATTCAGGCTTTCTGTAAAACATACTAGTGGTCTCCAGTCGATGGCGACCAGGTGACGCAAGAGAACAATGCAGAGCGTTTTCTGGTAGTCACGCATAGTCAAAGGAAGCTTGAAGTTGTAATTTTGTAACAAGGTCACAGCTTAGACCCCAATATCCAGGGGTCACCAGTGTCCTTGGGTCCCCTGCCTTCCTCCCCACAGCTCAGAATGGGGCAGTGGATGCTTTGGAAAAATGCATCCGCTGCCCCCGTTGTGTGGCGCTTCCACAGTATGCGTCGGTACGTCAGCCCGACGCACAGCGACGGGCCGAGTATGATGCTAGTGTGAAAGTAGCCAAAGACGGAAGAGTGAAAGTAGCCTTATATTCTAGGTTCTTCAAAGTAGCCACCTTTTGCTTTGATGACTGCTTTGCACACTCTTGGCATTCTCTTGATGAGCTTCAAGAGGTAGTCACCGGAAGTGGTCTTCCAACAATCTTGAAGGAGTTCCCAGAGATGCTTAGCACTTGTTGGCCCTTTTGCCTTCACTCTGCGGTCCAGCTCACCCCAAACCATCTCAATTGGGTTCAGGGCTGGTGACTGTGGAGGCCAGGTCATCTGGCGTAGCACCCCATCACTCTCCTTCTTGATCAAATAGCCCTTACACAGCCTGGAGGTGTGTTTGGGGTCATTGTCCTGTTGAAAAATAAATGATGGTCCAACTAAACGCAAACCGGACGGAATAACATGCCACTGCAAGATGCTGTGGTAGCCATGCTGGTTCAGTATGCCTTCAATTTTGAATAAATCCCCAACAGTGTCACCAGCAAAGCACCCCCACACCATCACACCTCCTCCTCCATGCTTCACGGTGGGAACCAGGCATGTAGAGTCCATCCATTCACCTTTTCTGCGTCGCACAAAGACACGGTGGTTGGAACCAAATATCTCAAATTTGGACTCATCAGACCAAAGCACAGATTTCCACAAGTCTAATGTCCAATCCTTGTGTTCTTTCGCCCAAACAAGTCTCTTCTGCTTGTTGCCTGTCCTTAGCAGTGGTTTCCTAGCTATTTTACCATGAAGGCCTGCTGCACAAAGTCTCCTCTTAACAGTTGTTGTAGAGATGTGTCTGCTGCTAGAACTCTGTGTGGCATTGACTTGGTCTCTAATCTGAGCTGCTGTTAACCTGCGATTTCTGAGGCTGGTGACTTGGATAAACTTATCCTCAGAAGCAGAGGTGACTCTTGGTCTTCCTTTCCTGGGGCGGTCCTCATGTGAGCCATTTTCTTTGTAGCGCTTGATGGTTTTTGCAACTGCGCTTGGGGACACTTTCAAAGTTTGCCCAATTTTCCGGACTGACTGACCTTCCTTTCTTAAAGTAATGATGGCCACTCGTTTTTCTTTACTTAGCTGCTTTTTTCTTGCCATAATACAAATTCTAACAGTCTATTTAGTAGGACTATTAGCTGTGTATCCACCAGACTTCTGCACAACACAACTGATGGTCCCAACCCCATTTATAAAGCAAGAAATCCCACTTATTAAACATGACAGAAAAATGACTGGATGTGCCAGACGTTTTTCTGTCATTTCTATGTTAGCTTACTGACTGAGCACTCCTCCCTTTACCATCTGGTTTTTAATTACATCTAATCACACTTGATTCCGGCCAACCCATATGTAGGCTTTGCTGAGAGAGGTGTCCACATTCACCCAAGCATACAGACATTAGCCTTTGGTAAGTGTTCACATTTGGACAGGGAGGTCAGGTACCCATCAGTTTAATGAGACCACCTTGACGATGGTTGATGGGCTCACACTATTTGGCCAAATTCTGTGCTAAGCGTCTCAAAAAAAATTTTTCCTAATGTTCAAAAAGCAATTTTGCTATTCATATTTCATGTATTTCATATTTGATGTGTGTTGGCACAATAGAGTGCAACCTTTTTTTGTATACTTATTAAACATGACAGGGCACACCTGTGAAGTGAAAACCATTCCCGGTGACTACCTCTTGAAGCTCATCAAGAGAATGCCAAGAGTGTGCAAAGCAGTCATCAAAGCAAAAGGTGGCAACTTTGAAGAACCTAGAATATAAGACATATCAGTTGTTTCACACTTTTTTGGTAAGTATATAATTCCACATGTGTTGATTCATAGTTTTGATGCCTTCAGTGTGAATGTACAATTTTCATAGTCATTAAAATCCAGAAAATCTTTAAATGAGAAGGTGTGTCCAAACGTTTGGTCTGTACTGTACCTCAGATAATATGGAGGATGCTCAATTTCTCTCCATGTACCTCAGATAATATGATGAAGGCTCGATCTCGCTCCTTGTACCTCAAATAATATGGAGGAGGCTCAATATCTCTCCATGCACCTCAAATAATATGGCAGAGGCTCAATATCTCTCCATGTACCTCAGATAATATGACGGAGGCTCGATCTCGCTCCATGTACCTCAGATAATATGGAGGAGGCTCGATCTCTCTCCATGTACCTCAGATAATATGGCGATGGCTCGATCTCTCTCCATGTACCTCAGATAATATGACTGAGGCTCGATCTCGCTCCATGTACCTCAGATAATATGGAGGAGGCTCAATCTCTCTTTTACCTCAGACAAAATGGAGGAAGCTTGCTCGCGCTCAACCTCAGATGAAATAAAAGCCTTTCTGTCTGCTTCAGATAAATCAGAAAACACCCTTTTTCTCTGTCTCTCTCTTTTTGTTCCTCAGAGTGAAGGATTATGTCTTTGTCTCACTACACTTGACTTAAAATGGAGGAAGCTGCCTCACTGTCTATCTTGGATAAATGGAAGTTACTACTTTCTCTCTCTTACTATTTCCCTCAGACAATCGGAGAATATGTTTTCCCTGTCTTCATCAAGCATGGAGTACGTTCTCTCTCTATCTTCCTCAGGTAAAATGGAGGACGGCAAGTCAGACCACTATGGTGTACGCTTATTGCAGTGCTATGTCCGGCACCCCAGCATGGTGTCCCATTCTCCCTCCTTGCAGGGATGCCACCTTACTCACTAACCAGGTTCTCAGTGCGGTCCCCAGCGTGCTACTGTTTCCAGTCTCCTGGTCTGTGTGCACCACAGTTCCCGGTGTTTGCGCCTAGTGCGTGTATATGTGCTCCCCTGCTCTTAAAGGGGCAGCGCACACATACTAAATGCCCTCAGCTTGCAGCTGAGGGGCATTTAGTATAATGTAGTGCACCTACAAGGTGGCTCCCAGCCAATATCGGTAAGGCATCTTGTATAAAAGACTCCTTCTCCCCTAGGGAGACGACAAGCAACGTTGTAGAATGATTAGTGAGTTGAGGTCCCCTGGTCCTGCTGCTGTCAGTATCCTGAACCTGTATCCCTGGTAATGGCGTGGCCAGCCCTGTATTCGTAGTCCACTTGTTCCACAGTGGCCAGTCCTACTCCCATATTCCCCTGATTCCGGACGTGACAGTCCTATTCCCATAGTCCCCTTGTAAACAGACCTCCTCCCCATTCCTAGAGACAGCCTTGAGGCAAAGCCTCCAGGAGAACCGAGACACAAATCGGCCATAAGGATAAAATACAACACACTTTATCAAACGTGTAATCATAACATTCACTTATAACACTTACTTACATCTGCTCCTTCTTGCTGCAACATTTTTAGTCAACCCCCTTACAGAACAATGCACTGAGAATCCTAATTAGCATATTTTATTAAATTTCTGCATAACGGAGACAGTAATTAGAACAATAAAGGTCCTTTCACTATGTACAGTGCCTACAAGTAGTATTTAACCCCCTGCAGATTTAGCAGGTTTACACATTTGGAATTAACTTGGCATTGTGACATTTGGACTGTAGATCAGCCTGGAAGTGTGAAATGCACTGCAGCAAAAAAGAATGTTATTTCTTTGTTGTTGTTTTTTTAAATTTGGAAAAGTTTTTTTCAGAGGGTCATTTATTATTCAACCCCTCAACCCACCAGAATTCTGTTTGGTTCCCCTAAAGTATTAAGAAGTAGTTCAGGCACAAAGAACAATGAGCTTCACATGTTTGGATTAATTATCTCTTTTTCCAGCCTTTTCTGACTATTTAAGACCCTCCCCAAACTTGTGAACAGCACTCAAACATGGTCAACATGGGAAAGACAAAGGAGCATTCCAAGGCCATCAGAGACAAGATCGTGGAGGGTCACAAGGCTGGCAAGGGGTACAAAACCCTTTCCAAGGAGTTGGGCCTACCTGTCTCCACTGTTGGGAGCATCATCCGGAAGTGGAAGGCTTATGGAACTACTGTTAGCCTTCCACGGCCTGGACAGCCTTTGAAAGTTTCCTCCCGTGCCGAGGCCAGACTTGTCCGAAGAGTCAACGCTAACCCAAGGACAACAAGGAAGGAGCTCCGGGAAGATCTCATGGCAGTGGGGACATTGGTTTCAGTCAATACCATAAGTAATGTACTCCACCGCAATGGTCTCCGTTCCAGACGAGCCCGTAAGGTACCTTTACTTTCAAAGCGTCATGTCAAGGCTCGTCTACAGTTTGCTCATGATCACTTGGAGGACTCTGAGACTGACTGGATCAAGGTTCTCTGGTCTGATGAGAACAAGATCGAGATCTTTGGTGCCAACCACACACGTGACGTTTGGAGACTGGATGGCACTGCATACGACCCCAAGAATACCATCCCTACAGTCAAGCATGGTGGTGGCAGCATCATGCTGTAGGGCTGTTTCTCAGCCAAGGGGCCTGGCCATCTGGTCTGCATCCATGGGAAGATGGATAGCACGGCCTACCTGGAGATTTTGGCCAAGAACCTCCGCTCCTCCATCAAGGATCTTAAGATGGGTCGTCATTTCATCTTCCAACAAGACAACGACCCAAAGCACACAGCCAAGAAAACCAAGGCCTGGTTCAAGAGGCAAAAAATCAAGGTGTTGCAGTGGCCTAGTCAGTCTCCTGACCTTAACCCAATTGAAAACTTGTGGAAGGAGCTCAAGATTAAAGTCCACATGAGACACCCAAAGAACCTAGATAACTTGGAGAAGATCTGCATGGAGGAGTGGGCCAAGATAACTCCAGAGACCTGTGCCGGCCTGATCAGGTCTTGTAAAAGACGATTATTAGCTGTAATTGCAAACAAAGGTTATTCCACAAAATATTAAACCTAGGGGTTGAATAATAATTGACCCATACTGTTATGTTTAAAATTTATAAAAATTTAACTGAGCAACAAAACTTTTTGGTTTGTAAGATTTATGCATCTGTTAATAAATCCTGCTCTTGTTTGAAGTTTGAAGGCTCTAACTTATTTGCAACTTATTAAACCTGCTCAATCTGCAGGGGGTTGAATACTAGTTGTAGGCACTGTAACTGTTCGGGGAAGACTGATACCTGTTATTAGAGCTTCCATCTACCAGATCCCAGGGGTTGCCCTGTCCTTCACTATTTAAGCCCTGTGATTTGGAATTACACAGCACAGATGTTATGGGTGCAATATTTAGAGGGGCTCTGTCCCCTAAAAGGCTATATTTTTAGTTTTTACTGTCAGTTTGGGTTGACAGACTCCCTTTAAAATCACTTTTTGGACCATGAAAGTTCTGGATCTTTTAAGCACTTAAGGAGTCCTAACTGGTAGCTGTTTTCATTTGAAATTGACATTGTTTTGAAATGTTGTTCCTTATAGAGTATATGAAGGCATTTTGAGGCTTTATAGGAAAAATATTTCATGTTGAAAAATATAACAGTATTTTCATTTCATGTTTAAACCTTTCATATAAAATTCTGCTTTCTCTTAAAATATTTTTAGAAGGTGATTTCATTTAGGAGTCACCATTTCAAATGTAAAGCCGAATCCCATAGGTAATGAAATGTTTCCATGTCCGCCTATGTGAGAGCTGAAACATATGGATCATTGTCTTCCTTCTGAAAAACCACATAATGATGTCTTCAGCATGACTAATCGGATCTGAGATCTTTCATGTATATTTCACGCAATAACCATTTTTCTGTAACCGGGTAAGCGTGATTCATTATATTCACGGGAAAAATTAGTAACGATAGTGAATTAATTAAACAGATAAACAACTTGTGCAAGATGTAATATTTTATTTTATTATTTTTTACTGCACATGTGGTTTTATATATTTGTAGTTGGCTTGCAGCCTAATTACGGTAAATTACTATTTTTTTTTAAATAATGCTCTGATTCAGGGGGGCAGTGAAGCAGGAGCTGAGGGGGTATGTCAGTGCTGGAGAGGGGCAACAACAAGCCACTTACCATGTCCAATATATTATACAAAGCAAGCAAAGTATAAACCTAGCTCAGGAACTGACCTGCTTCAAACCAAACAGATGCCTGTAACTGCAGTGGTAGGAGCTGGCAATTTAACTAACCATTTAAATGCCAGTGTCAGTATCTGACAGCGACATTTAAATGGAGCAATTGCGGGAAACCAATTACCTGCCAAAGCCCCCTTGTAACGGCTACATTAGTCTTCCTGTGAAAACATGTAAGGCTATGTGCACACGTTGCGGATTGTATGCGTTTTTGCCACGTTTTTCACCGCGAAAACGCTGAAAAAACGCATACACAACCCGTTGAATTCAATGGGATTCCGCAATGCTGTGCTAATGCTGCGTATTTATCTACAGCGGAATCGCATTGCAGAAAAATACGCAGCATGCTCATTCTTTGTGTGGAATCGCGGTGATTCCGCAAACATAGGAATGCATTGATCCGCTTACTTTCCACATGGGGCTATGCCCACCATGCGCAAGGTAAGCGGATCATGTGCGGATGTACCCAGGGTGGAGGAGAGGAGACTCTCCTCCAAGCCTCAACAAAGAATTAAAATAAAAAATAGTTATATACTCACCTTTTGGCGGCCCCCGGATCCAGCGCAGGCCTTAGCAATGCTCCTGGCAGCTCCCGTTCCCAGTGATGCCTTGCGATAATGACCTGTGATGACGTAGCGGTCTTGCGTGATGCTACGTCATCTGGGGTCATTGTCGTGAGGCATCGCTGGGAACGGGAGTTGCTGGGAGCATCGCGAGAATCGGTAAGGCTGCGGGGGCCGCCGGAAGGTGAGAATATCACGATTTTTTATTATTTTTAACATTCTATCTTTTACTATTGATGCTGCATATTCAGCATGAATGGTAAAAAGTTGGTCACACTTGTCAAACACTATGACAAGTGTGACCAACCTGTCATATGCAAATTGCCTCTTCTGAAAAAAAGAGGACTTAAACTCTATAGCGCCACCTGTTGGAAGTAGCGATCCTACAAGTCACAATCAACTCTTTAACGAGTCATGCAATATGACTTAGGATAAAAGCCAAATTAGTATCTCAATTCGCAGACACGGTGTTTCGGGCTGTTGGCCCTCGTCAGTGCGAAGCATGAGAACTAATTTGGCTAGGTGAGAGGCTCTGGACTGGGGTCTAAGGGGTATTGTTTCTCCTTATGGAGAGTGACATACCATCTCTGGCTTGTCAAGGTAAGGAGGCTTATTCGCCATGCAATGCTCCGCTGGGAAATATAATATGCAAAATATAATATGCAAATTGCCTCTTCTGAAAAAAAAGAGGACTTAAACTCTATAGCGCCACCTGTTGGACGTAGCAATCCTACAAGTCACAATCAACTCTTTAACGAGTCATGCAATATGACTTAGGATAAAAGCCAAATTAGTATCTCAATTCGCAGACACCGTGTTTCGGGCTGTCAACCTGTCAATCATTTTTCCAAGCGATGCTACAGATCGCTTGGAAAACGCTAGCATTCTGCAAGCTAATTACGCTTGCAAAACGCTAGTGTTTAGCGGGAATATGCATGCCAATTCCGCTTGCGTATTTCCCATGGCAGGGAGTTGCGGAATTGCCGCGTAAATTTCCGCGGAAATTCCGCAACGTGTGCACATAGCCTAATACTGTAGGTCCAAGTCCCCTAGGGGGACTAAAATATTGAGAAAAGAAAAAAAAAGTTTTTTTTACAATGTATAAAAGTTTAAATCACCTGCCTAAAAAACTGCAAAAAATAAAGATAGTTGGTATCGTGTGAAAAAAAAATCTGATCTATCAAAATATAAAATTATTTCAACTGTACATTAAAAGCTGAAAAAAGTGTTCAGGGGGGTCGTTTCCCCCACAGGCTTTAGCCACCCATATAACAATTATTCCAAAATCAGATAAGGATCCCTCCCTGTGTAGCAGTTATCGTCCCATTTCACTCATCAACATAGATGTCAAAATATATGCCAAAATGAACGCTAAGAGATTAAGTGGTCTCTTGCCTCATTTGATTAATCAAGATCAGGTAGGATTCGTCCCGGGAAGAGAGGCCAGAGATAACACTATTAGATCCATTTCGTTGATAGACAGAGCAAACAGAACAGGGGACCCCATGTGCTTATTATCAATTGATGCCGAAAAGGCATTTGATAGGGTGGGTTGGGATTTCATGTATCAAACACTAGAGGGTATTGGATTAAAACGGAAAATGCTGAGGAGCATTATGGCTCTCTACGATTCCCCATCTGCGCAAATCAAAGTTAATGGCTCCCTGTCGGACCACCTCCACATTTGAAACGGTACAAGACAGGGGTGCCCTCTATCACCCCTGCTGTATATACTAACCACGGAACACTTGGCCAATGCGATTTGCAATTATATATCAACCAAAGGGGTGCAGATCTCCTCAGAAGAACACAAGTAGCCTCTATTTGCTGATGATGTGCTTTTGTATATCACCTCGTCCTAAACCACTATACCCAATATCTTATTGGAGCTGCATCTCTTTGGCCAATTGAGCAATTTTAAAATTAACTCACACAAATCGGAAATGCTAAATATCTCCTTATCCCCTGCATTAGTCTCTCAACTACGATCCTTCCCTTTTAAATGGCGCCCTGACTCCCTCAGATACCTGGGTAAAGCTCTGACTGCCAAGACGTCACAGCTGTATGAAACTAACCATAAAATGGCCCTCCGTGAAGCTGAGCTTGACCTGGAGCGTTGGAATAAGTTGCACTTGTCCTGGCTTGGTAGGATCAATACCATAAAAATGGATCTATTGCCACGTCTTCTCTATTTCTTTCAGACCATCCTTATGGTTCTGCCTGCTTCCTTCTTCTCCAGACTCAAATCAGCTATCACAAGATATATCTGGTCAGGCAAGCGCCCTCACCTATCATACCAATTACTGAGCAGACCTAAACAAGAGGGAGGTCTGAGTCTGCCTAACTTCCTGCTCTACAACCATGCCTGTTATGGACCTGGTGGTTAGGAGCACCCGGCACGACCTGATAGTTAAACTCACACAGGACAAGCTCTGGGATGTGGGAGCTCTGCTGACCGCAGGCCCTAATCCTATCACAACAACTAGAAATAGCCGTGGAGCGTTCCTGACACTCCCTAGACGCCTCTTCACAGCCTAAGAGCTAGCTAGCCCTAGAGATAGAAAATAAAGCCTACCTTGCCTCAGAGAAATTCCCCAAAGGAAAAGGCAGCCCCCCACATATAATGACTGTGAGTAAAGATGAAAGTCACAAACGCAGAAATGAAACAGGTTTCAGCAAAGGGAGGCCAGACTTACTAAACAGACAGAGGATAGGAAAGGTATCTTTGCGGTCAGCACAAAAAACTACAAAAGACCACGCAGAGTGTGCAAAAAGACCTCCGCACCGACTAACGGTGTGGAGATGCCACTCTGCATCCCAGAGCTTCCAGCTAGCAAGACAAAATCATGATAACCAGCTGGACAAGGAAACAATGAACAAATAATAACTATCAGGAACTTAGCTTCTGCTGGAGAAGACAGGTCACCAGAAAGATCCAAGAGCGAACTGAACCAATGCAGGAACATTGACAGCTGGCATGGAGTAACGATCTGAGTGGAGATAAATAGAGCAGCCAACCAAAGGATAAACCACGTCACCTGTGTAAGGATCCTCGGAAACAGCAGCTTCACTCACAGCCACCAGAGGGAGTCCATGGACAGAACTCGCTGAAGTACCATTCACGACCACAGGAGGGAGTTCGACAACAGAATTCACAACAGTACCCCCCCCCTTGAGGAGGGGTCACCGAACCCTCACCAGAGTCCCCAGGCCGATCAGGATGAGCCAAATGAAAGGCACGAACTAGATCAGCAGCATGAACATCAGAGGCAAAAACCCAGGAATTATCTTCCTGACCATAACCCTTCCACTTGACCAGGTACTGGAGTTTCCGTCTCGAAACACGAGAATCCAAAATCTTCTCCACCACATACTCCAACTCCCCCTCGACCAACACCGGGGCAGGAGGATCAACGGAGGGAACCATAGGCGCCACGTATCTCCGCAACAACGACCTATGGAACACATTATGGATGGCAAAAGAAGCTGGAAGGTCCAAACGAAATGACACAGGATTAAGAACTTCAGAAATCTTATATGGCCCAATGAAACGAGGCTTAAACTTAGGAGAGGAAACCTTCATAGGAATATGACGAGATGACAACCAAACCAAATCCCCAACACGAAGTCGGGGACCAACACAGCGCCGGCGGTTAGCGAAACGTTGAGCCTTCTCCTGGGACAATGTCAAATTGTCCACCACATGAGTCCAAATCTGCTGCAACCTGTCCACCACCGTATCCACACCAGGACAGTCCGAAGGCTCAACCTGCCCTGAAGAGAAACGAGGATGGAAACCAGAATTACAGAAAAAAGGAGAAACTAAAGTAGCCGAGCTGGCCCGATTATTAAGGGCGAACTCAGCCAAAGGCAAGAAGGACACCCAATCATCCTGATCAGCAGAAACAAAGCATCTCAGATATGTTTCCAAAGTCTGATTAGTTCGTTCGGTTTGGCCATTAGTCTGAGGATGGAAAGCCGAAGAAAAAGACAAATCAATGCCCATCTTAGCACAAAATGACCGCCAAAACCTCGAAACAAACTGGGAACCTCTGTCCGAGACGATGTTCTCTGGAATGCCATGCAAACGAACCACATGCTGGAAAAACAATGGCACCAAATCAGAGGAGGAAGGCAATTTAGACAAGGGTACCAAATGGACCATCTTAGTGAAGCGATCACAAACCACCCAAATAACCGACATCCTTTGAGAAACAGGGAGATCAGAAATAAAATCCATGGAAATATACGTCCAGGGCCTCTTCGGGACCGGCAAGGGCAAAAGCAACCCACTGGCACGAGAACAGCAGGGCTTAGCCCGAGCACAAGTCCCATAGGACTGCACAAAAGAACGCACCTCCCATGACAAAGAAAGCCACCAAAAGGATCTAGCCACCAAATCTCTGGTACCAAAGATTCCAGGATGACCAGCCAACACCGAACAATGAACCTCCGAGATAACTCTACTAGTCCATCTATCAGGGACAAACAGT
Organism: Ranitomeya imitator; assembly: GCF_032444005.1. NCBI lineage: Eukaryota > Metazoa > Chordata > Amphibia > Anura > Dendrobatidae > Ranitomeya > Ranitomeya imitator. Next base: position 26,761,575 of record NC_091288.1, read on the forward strand.
TTCTCCGTAGGACAACAGTCAGGTCTATCAGCCTGAAACTTCTGCAGCATGCGCCGCAAATCAGGGAAGATGGCAGACAAAATTACCCCCTCTTTAAGAATACCCGCCGGCTCCGGAACACCCGGAGAGTCAGGCACAAAACTCCTTGACAGGGCATCAGCCTTCACATTCTTAGATCCCGGAAGGTATGAAACCACAAAATCAAAACGGGAGAAAAAGAGCGACCATCGAGCCTGTCTAGGATTCAACCGTTTGGCAGACTCGAGATAAGTCAAATTCTTGTGATCCGTCAAGACCACCACGCGATGTTTAGCTCCTTCAAGCCAATGTCGCCACTCCTCGAATGCCCACTTCATGGCCAACAACTCTCGATTGCCAACATCATAGTTGCGCTCAGCAGGCGAGAATTTTCTAGAAAAGAAGGCACATGGTTTCATCACCGAGCCATCAGAACTTCTTTGCGACAAAACAGCCCCTGCTCCAATCTCAGAAGCATCAACCTCGACCTGAAACGGGAGCGAAACATCTGGCTGGCACAACACAGGGGCAGAAGAAAAACGACGCTTCAACTCCTGAAAAGCCTCTACAGCCGCAGAGGACCAATTGACCACATCAGCACCTTTCTTGGTCAAATCAGTCAACGGTTTAGCAATACTAGAAAAATTAGCGATGAAGCGACGGTAAAAATTAGCAAAGCCCAGGAACTTCTGCAGGCTCTTCACAGATGTCGGATGAGTCCAATCATAAATGGCCTGAACTTTAACAGGGTCCATCTCGATAGTAGAAGGGGAAAAAATGAAACCCAAAAATGAAACCTTCTGAACTCCAAAGAGACACTTTGACCCCTTCACAAACAAGGAATTCGCACGAAGGACCTGGAACACCATTCTGACCTGCTTCACATGAGACTCCCAATCATCCGAAAAGACCAAAATGTCATCCAAATATACAATCATGAATTTATCCAGGTACTCTCGGAAGATGTCATGCATAAAGGACTGAAACACAGATGGAGCATTAGAAAGCCCGAATGGCATAAGCAGGTACTCAAAATGGCCCTCGGGCGTATTAAATGCTGTTTTCCATTCATCGCCCTGTTTAATTCGCACAAGATTATACGCCCCTCGAAGATCTATCTTGGTGAACCAACTAGCCCCCTTAATCCGAGCAAACAAATCAGACAGCAGCGGCAAAGGATACTGAAATTTGACTGTGATCTTATTAAGAAGGCGGTAATCAATACAAGGTCTCAAAGAGCCATCCTTCTTGGCCACAAAACAGAACCCTGCTCCCAATGGTGACGACGACGGGCGAATATGACCTTTCTCCAAGAATTCCTTTATATAACTCCGCATAGCGGCGTGCTCTGGCACAGATAAATTAAACAGACGGCCCTTAGGAAACTTACTACCAGGAATCAAATTAATAGCACAATCGCAATCCCTATGAGGAGGTAGGGCACCGGATTTGGGCTCTTCAAATACATCCCGGTAATCTGATAAAAACTCAGGGACTTCAGAAGGAGTGAAAGGCGAAATTGACAACAATGGAACATCACCATGTACCCCCTGACAACCCCAGCCGGACACAGACATAGATTTCCAATCCAACACTGGATTATGGACCTGTAGCCATGGCGACCCCAAAACGACCACATCATGCAGATTATGCAACACCAAAAAGCGAATATCCTCCTGATGTGCAGGAGCCATGCACATGGTCAATTGAGTCCAGTACTGAGGCTTATTCTTGGCCAAAGGCGTAGCATCAATTCCTCTCAATGGAATAGGATACTGCAAGGGCTCCAAGAAAAAACCACAGCGCCTGGCAAACTCCAAGTCCATCAAATTCAGGGCAGCGCCTGAATCCACAAATGCCATAAAAGAATAGGACGATAGAGAGCAAATCAGAGTAACGGACAAAAGAAATTTAGACTGTACCGTACCAATGGTGGCAGACCTAGCGAACCGGTTAGCGCGCTTAGGACAATCGGAGATAGCATGAGTGGATTCACGACAGTAAAAACACAGCCCATTCCGACATCTGTGTTCTTGCCGTTCAGCTCTGGTCAAAGTCCTATCACACTGCATAGGCTCAGGCCTATGCTCAGAGAATACCGCCAGATGGTGCACAGCTTTGCGCTCACGCAAGCACCGATCGATCTGAATGGCCAAGGACATAGACTCATTCAGACCAGCAGGCGTGGGAAATCCCACCATGACATCCTTAAGGGCTTCAGAAAGACCCTTTCTGAAAATTGCCGCCAGGGCACACTCATTCCACTGAGTAAGCACAGACCACTTTCTAAACTTCTGACAGTACACCTCCGCTTCATCCTGACCCTGACACAAAGCCAGCAAGATTTTCTCTGCCTGATCCACTGAATTTGGTTCATCATAAAGCAATCCAAGCGCCAGAAAAAACGCATTAACATCACGCAATGCAGGATCTCCTGGCGCAAGGGAAAATGCCCAGTCTTGAGGGTCACCACGCAACAAAGAAATAATGATTTTTACTTGTTGAACGGGGTTACCAGAGGAGCAGGGTTTCAAAGCTAGAAACAGTTTACAATTATTTTTGAAATTCAGGAACCTAGATCTATCCCCAGAAAATAAATCAGGAGTAGGAATTCTAGGCTCTAACATAGGATTCTGAACCACAAAATCTTGAATGTTTTGTACCCTTGCAGTGAGATGATCCACACAAGATGACAGACCTTGAATGTCCATATCTACACCTGTGTCCTGAACCACCCAAAGGTTTAGGGGAAAAGAAAGACAAATCACAGTGCAAAGAAAAAAAAATGGTCTCAGAACTTCTCTTATCCCTCTATTGAGATGCATTAATACTTTGGGCCAGCTGTACTGTTATGGACCTGGTGGTTAGGAGCACCCGGCACGACCTGATAGTTAAACTCACACAGGACAAGCTCTGGGATGTGGGAGCTCTGCTGACCGCAGGCCCTAATCCTATCACAACAACTAGAAATAGCCGTGGAGCGTTCCTGACACTCCCTAGACGCCTCTTCACAGCCTAAGAGCTAGCTAGCCCTAGAGATAGAAAATAAAGCCTACCTTGCCTCAGAGAAATTCCCCAAAGGAAAAGGCAGCCCCCCACATATATTGACTGTGAGTAAAGATGAAAGTCACAAACGCAGAAATGAAACAGGTTTCGGCAAAGGGAGGCCAGACTTACTAAACAGACAGAGGATAGGAAAGGTATCTTTGCGGTCAGCACAAAAAACTACAAAAGACCACGCAGAGTGTGCAAAAAGACCTCCGCACCGACTAACGGTGCAGAGATGCCACTCTGCATCCCAGAGCTTCCAGCTAGCAAGACAAAATCATGATAACCAGCTGGACAAGGAAACAATGAACAAATAATAACTATCAGGAACTTAGCTTCTGCTGGAGAAGACAGGTCACCAGAAAGATCCAAGAGCGAACTGAACCAATGCAGGAACATTGACAGCTGGCATGGAGTAACGATCTGAGTGGAGTTAAATAGAGCAGCCAACCAAAGGATAAACCACGTCACCTGTGTAAGGAACCTCAGAAGCAGCATCTTCACTCACAGCCACCAGAGGGAGTCCATGGACAGAACTCGCCGAAGTACCATTCACGACCACAGGAGGGAGTTCGACAACAGAATTCACAACACATGCCTCCATCGGAACCTGCCTTCTTGATTTATATCATAATAAATTTAAAAAAAGTGGGTGGTTTTGGATACGAAGATTTCATGGGTCAACCCCAGAGTTAACATCTGGCAGGATGGGGGGGGTCTTCAAAGTAGCCACCTTTTGCTTTGATGTCTGCTTTGCACACTCTTGGCATTCTCTTGATGAGCTTCAAGAGGTAGTCACCGGAAATGATCTTCCAACAATCTTGAAGGAGTTCCCAGAGATGCTTAGCACTTGTTGGCCCTTTTGTCTTCACTCTGCGGTCCAGCTTGCCCCAAACCATCTCGATTAGGTTCAGGTCTGGTGACTGTGGAGGCCAGGTCATCTGGTGTAGCAGCCCATCACTCTCCTTCTTGGTCAAATAGCCCTTACACAGCCTGGAGGTGTGTTTAGGGTCATTATCCTGTTGAAAAATAAATGATGGTCCAACTAAATGCAAACCGGATGGAATAGCATGCCGATGCAAGATGCTGTGGTAGCCATGCTGGTTCAGTAGGCCTTCAATTTTTAATAAATCCCCAACAGTGTCACCAGCAAAGCACCCCCACACCATCACACCTCCTCCTCCATGCTTCACGGTGGGAACCAGGCATGTACAGTCCATCCGTTCACCTTTTCTGCATCGCACAAAGACACGGTGGTTGGAACCAAAGATCTCAAATTTGGACTCTTCAGACCAAAGCACAGATTTCCACAGGTCTAATGTCCATTCCTTGTGTTCTTTAGCCCAAACAAGTCTCTTCTGCTTGTTGCCTGTCCTAAGCAGTTTTCCCAATTTTTCGGATTGACTGACCTTCAATTCTTAACCCCTTCAAGTCGCGGCCCTTTTTCGTTTTTGCGTTTTCATTTTTCACTTCCCTCCTTCCCAGAGCCATAACTTTTTTATTTTTCCATCAATATGGTCATGTGAGGGCTTATTTTTTGTGGGACGAGTTGTACTTTTGAACGATACCATTGGTTTTACCATGTCTTTTACTAGAAAATGGGAAAAAAATCCAAGTGCGGTGAAATTGCAAAAAAAGTGCAATCCCACACTTGTTTTTTGTTTGGCTTTTTTGCTAGGTTCATTAAATGGTAAAACTAACCTGCCAATGTGATTCTATAGGTCATTACGAGTTCATAGACATTTAACATATCTAGGTTATTTTTTATCCAAGTGGTGAAAAAAAATTCAAAACTTTGCTTAAAAAAAAAAAAAAAAAGTGCCATTTTCCGATACCCGAAGCGTCTCCATTTTTCGTGATCTCGGGTCGGGTGAGGGCTTATTTTTTGCGTGCCGAGCTGACGTTTTTAATGATACCATTTTGGTGCTGATACGTGTTTTTGATCGCCCGTTATTGCATTTTATTGCAATGTCACGGCGACCAAAAAAACGTAATTCTGGCGTTTCGGATTTTTTTCTCGCTACGCTGTTTAGCGATCAGGTTAATGCTTTTTTTATTGATAGATTGGGCAATTCTGAACGCGGCAATACCAAATACGTGTAGGTTTTTTTTTTATTATTGTTTTATTTAGGATGGGGCGAAAGGGGGGTGATTTAAACTTTTATATTTTTTTATATTTTTTCATATTTTTAAAAACATTTTTTATTTACTTGTGCCATGCTTGAATAGCCTCCATGGGAGGCTAGAAGCTGGCATAGCCTGATCGGCTCTGCTACATAGCAGCGATCATTAGATCGCTGCTATGTAGCTGAAATGCAGGTGTGCTGTGAGCGCCGACGACAGGGGGACGCTCACAGCAGGCCTGCATCAGTAACCATAGAGGTCTCAAGGACCTCTATGGTTACCTTCGTGATGCATCGCCGACCCCGATCATGTGACGGGGGTCGGTGATGACATCATTTCCGGCCGCCCGGCCGGAAGCGCCGGTTAAATGCCGCTGTCTGCGTTTGACAGCGGCATTTAACAGGTTAATAGCGGCGGGTGAATAGCGATTTCACCCGCCGCTATTGCACGCACATGTCAGCTGTACAAAACAGCTGACATGTCGCGACTTTGATGTGGGTTCACCGCCGGAGCCCACATCAAAGGGGGAGACACGACATGCCCCGTTCTAGTACGGGGCATGTCGTGAAGGGGTTAAAGTAATGATGGACACTCGTTTTTTCTTTACTTAGCTGCTTTTTTCTTGCCATAATACAAATTCTAACAGTCTATTCAGTAGGACTATGAGCTGTGTATCTACCAGACTTCTGCACAACACAACTGATGGTCACAACCCCATTTATAAGGCAAGAAATCCCACTTAGTAAACCTGACAGGGCACACCTGTGAAGTGAAAACCATTCCTGGTGACTACCTCTTGAAGCTCATCAAGAGAATGCCAAGAGTGTGCAAAGCAGTCATCAAAGCAAAAGGTGGCTACTTTGAAGAACCTAGAATATAAGGCATAATTTCAGTTGTTTCATACTTTTTTGTTAAGTATATAATTCCACATGTCTTAATTCATAGTTTTGATGCCTTCAGTGTGAATGTACAATTTTCATAGTCATGAAAATACGGAAAAATCTTTAAAGATTTACATATTTTCTTAAGTTTACATTCACACAACATTTTTGTAGGCCATGTTCACACATTCAGTATTTGGTAAGTATTTTACATCAGTATTTGTAAGCCAGAATCAAGTGTGGAGCAATCAGAGAAAAAGTATAATTGAAACATGCCACCACTTCTGTATTTATCACCCACTCCTGGTTTTGGCTTACAACAAATATTGATGTAAAATACTGAATACTGAAGGTGTGAAACACTTGGAAAATTCTTCCATTTATTTCTATATGAAATCCACTTTGCTGTTTATATGAGCAGAGTTTTTTATCTTTTTTTTTTATCATAAACAGGTTTGAAAATACACCAAGGGGATAAAAAAAAGTGTCCGTCACTTCTCTGAAACAGATCCTGAAATAGAACTTCTCCAAACTAGGCACTTTCAGATCAAAAGGCTGCAAAAAATGCTTCAGGAAAAAAGCTCTACCAAAAACTTCAGGGTGGCTATATGGACACGGTGTCTTTTTTAGGTGAATTCTGGAGAGAATACACCTGAAAAAGCACCAAAAAGATCCTCAACAAAATGGACATAATGCACAGCAATGCAAAAATGACATTGCTGTGCACATGTTCAGTATTTTTATTTCTTTTCTCTTCTGGGTTTGGAAACATTGGAACGGTTAAAGTAAGTACCGTAACCTATTCATTCTTAATCAAGAGACAAGGGAAAAGTTGCCAGAGGCAAAGTTGCCATGAAGATGCTTGCTTTTCTTGAGGAAGCTTCATATGGGAAAACTCAGCGGCTGCTCCAGCATCTAAGGCTACGTTCACATTAGCGTTAGGCATGTTTGCGTCGGGTTTGCGTCGGGCGACGCATGCGTCATGCGCCCCTATATTTAACGTCTTTTTGTGCTGCGTTGTGCGACGCATGCGTTTTTTTTGCCGCAAGCGTCGGGCCAAGAAAACGCAACAAGTTGCATTTTTCTTGCGTCCAAATTTTGGCAAAAAACGACGCATGCGTTGCAAAACGCAGCGTTTTTGCGCGCGTTTTGTTACGTTTTTGTTTGCGTTGTGCGTTGCGTCGCCGACGCAGCGGCGCACAACGCAAATGTGAACGTAGCCTTAGACACCATGTACACATAGCCAATAAGGTGCATTTACTGAAGGGTTTCCACTAGGAATGAATGGACCTGTGGAAGTTTGGGTTCTGGAACCAGTCCAAAGATCAGTTCGGGTACCAGAACTGTACCTGAACTTTAATTAGACCTCCATTGAAATCAACAGTCTCTTTTTGTCTCTCTCTCTCTCTCCTCCCGGACTTCATCCAGAACTCTGAACGCTAAAATGGACTTCTGGTAAAAATCCATGTTCGGAATTCAGCACAAAGTTAAATTTCGGGTTCGTTCATCTCTAGTTTCCAGTTGAAAAACTCATGATTTCGCACTTCAAATTACTCCGTGTGAACATGGCCTTATATAAAAACAGGACTAGGTCACAGATAACAAATTTATTCAATTTTCCTCAAATTCTTAAGAATTTCTTGATAATCACTACAGATCAGCAACACCACTAAAATAAATGAGAGCCATCTCATCTATTTCCAAGAAAGTTCATTCCCGTAAATTAGAAATTGTATTTTTCGGTTCCACATGTTCTTCTTATTGTGCTAACAGCTTTCTTTGCTCTTTTATGATTTATTTTGTCCTGTTTTAAGGTCAAAGCAGTTCTGTGCAGCTGCTGGATTTCAGTACAACATGGGCTGTTTCCATTGCCAAGTTGTTCCATCGTTTCAGACATCTCTCTCTCTGGTTAATGGGTGGGTCCCCCTATAAGATGAGTGTGACCTCAGGGGATTATAAAAAAATGTCTTTATCATTGTTACCTTTCCATTTCTTTGGGGAGTTTTGAGCAAGAAAGTGAGAGAATGGAAACAGCTCATAATGAGGATTAAACAGGAAAGGAGACGTCTGGTCAATCATCATCTTAGACGTTCTTAAGAACCGGACCAGCTCGATGTAATAAAGGGTGGTTTTGTCTTCTCCGTTATACACAGTGAATGCAGAATCTGGCACGCAGCCCATCAGCCGGCTTCTGGATGTGATAATATATATGATGCCTGGGGAGTGTAAACTCTACTGTTCCGCTCGTAAGGACACTTTTCATTATCTTATCATAGACGTCAGCTCACGTCTTCTGGAAAATTCTTTTTTCTTGAGCCAAGAATGAAATGAAATGTGTGCTTACTTTTGAGCACTTTCTACTATATGTTCCTTTGGGATAGCATGAAAATTGGTACTTATTCAAATTAGATCCCTGTTGGGTAAAATAGGATTAAGCTTTTTTTAGTCCAGACAAATTTAAATTTTAAAAGTAATTTTAAAGTGAATTTATGATTAGAGAATGGCCTATTGTTAGACTCAAGTTTTTCATCATTCTTATTTGTTTAACAGTTTGGGTGATGTTTTTAGTTAAATTTCCATATTTTTAGCAATGTTACAAAAAAATGGGGTCATGTATTTGCATATCGAGGGCCCCCCCCGACTCTATCTCACAAATGATTTTGAAATCCAGCAGTTTGAGTTTTAACTCCTGACCCTTATTTATTCTGGAGATAAGCCACTGCCAAAGTCATTTTCAGGGATTTTCTTTCTTCTCCCTCGTTTGAAAATATAGGAGAAAGGTGAATATTTACGTGTATCAGGGAGTCAAGGAGAAGGAGTTGATGGCCGATTGAGCATTCAACAGCTAACTATTGTTTGTGCACCGACAGACTACAGGCAGCCATATACATTAGATGGCCATCAACCAAATGATACTTCAGATGATTGTTCACCCGACAGCCATCCTGGCCGTCTCTCCAATACCCAGGAGTGCTTCTTTGACAAAATGTTCCTGTATTCTCTATGAGAGAGCCACCGGCAAACATTTCTGCCGAAGGCTTCTCTCCGGGAGAACAAAGTGATTGGCAGTCCAAAATCAGATATGCCTGACCAACATCTCATCCAACCATCAGTCGGCCGGCGCCCCATACAGATTACAGTGTTGGCTAAACCCATCAATATCAGCAGGTTCAGCTGACATTAGTCTAATATGCATGGGAGCTGATTAACACAGAGCCTCATAATAGTCTGACACTTCATGTCGTGTAGAGATCACTTCTCAACAGTCATCACATTATTACCAAAGCAAGATTACAGTGAAAGGAGACATCTTTGTTAAAAAGACGATCTTTGTTAAAAAGACGGAGGCAAAAAACACAGAATCATCAATGACAATATGAGATAGACAAAGCTCACATCCTCCCCCTCCCAGCATAGGGACCTCTGCACAGATCACAGAGCATGCCCACAACACATTCCCTAAGTCAGTAAATTATCTCCAAACACTAATGTCTTATATCATTGTATTTTCTGTAAGAAGCATGGTTTCTGTCCCATAAACATGTACAGAACATCTGTAAAAAAAAAAAAATCTACAATCACAAAATAAAACTGATCTGAATCTAATAAAGCCACTCTGATGTGGATTTTCAAAGTAAGCACATTGGCTTCATCATGTCTAAGAGCTGTATGCAGTTTGCATTGTGAAATCTGAAATCCCCGCAGTATCTACACCCTGACCTACGTTGTCTAATGCCAGGACCCGCTCCATGTTTATATGGGCCATGGAGTCCCAGTGGGTTGCTCTTTGTTTATGATTTTTCCTCCTCACTTTTCAAGAACTATAACTTTTCTAACTTTTCTGTTGAGTTGTCTCAAGGCTTATTTTTGCAGTTAGACTTGAGTGCCAGCTGTATATCACTGCTGCGCCCGCTCCATAAATACAGTGCGCACATCTGTCATATAAGTCGCCAGTGAGTACTAGATTCTGTGATGGGACATTTCATAGTTTTTAAGGTTCAAGATAGACAAATATTGTCGAGTTCAACGTATAAACTAACTATAAACTAACACGTTGAACTAGATGAAGGCAAAAATAGCCCCATATCAGGGGAATAATTCCTTCCTAACTCCATAGTTGGCAATCAGACTAGTTCCTTGGATCATCGTCCCATAGAATTTACTACCCAATAACCTGTAATATTATATTTTTCAAGAAACACATCCAGGCCTGCTTGTACTTTTTTTTAGTGAATCAACCATTTTAACATCGTGTGGCAAAGAATACTATAATCTCACTGCTCTTACAGTAAAGAATCCATTGTCTTATTTCTCTTACAGCAAAGAATCTGTATCTGTGATAATTAAACCTTCTTTCTTCTAGATGCTGAGGATGCCCCTTGCCACCATACCAGGTGTAGGTGTAAAATGATAATTGGAAATATCTCTGTACTGTCCCCTCTGTGACAAAGTCACTGGTAAAGTACTGGAGGGGAGATATGTGTCACTGCACTTAATGGCGTCAGTGATGTGAAACCCAGAGTATTTTCCTCCAGAACTCTAGGTTTAGTGAGGGGTTAAGCTAATTTTCATAATGGACTGCCTAATAAGACATCTATAGAGCGGGTGGGAGGATGTCCACCTTATCTCAACCCCAGGGTGAGGTCCGGGGCTTAAATAGCTGGGCTCCAGAGGAAGTCTTTGTTCCGTCAGACTGGAGGGAGGCCCACCAGTGGTTGTGTCCTGAGGAGGAAAGACTCAACCTGTGATGCTCCAGAGCAGGCTGCTCTCCTCAAATATACGGACTGTGTTACAGCATTTTGTTTTCTTTGTTTTCCTGTTTTTGCCTGAAGGGCTGTTTTACATTCCCCTTCTTGTTGGTTTATGCCGCCATCTAATAAACCAACCGAATATTTAAAGAGACAGTGTTCCTGTTTTCTACCTCCGTGTACCGCTGAGTGAGTTGAACTACCACGCCTCATACAACTGTACATTGTAATAAGATCAACACTACATCTTTGGTTTTCCAAACTAAATGACCCCAAGTGTCCTGGTGATCGGGGGAACTAGTCCGATTGCCATATGTGTAGTCAGGAAAGAATTGTTCCTCTAATATGGGGCCTCATAGGGTTGTTGGCTTCCTCTGGATTAACAGCTATAAGTAGAACCGGATGAATTTGTGTCTTTTTCAATCTTAAAGGGAACCTGTCACCCCCAAAATCGATGGTGAGGTAAGCTCACCATCATCAGGGGCTTATCTACAGCATTCTGTAATGCTGTAGATAAGCCCCCGATGTTACCTGGAAGAGGAGAAAAAGACGTTAGATTATACTCACCCAGGGGCGGTCCCACTGCTGGTCCAGTCAAATGGGTGTCTCAGGTCCGCTCCGGCGCCTCCCATCTTCATTCCATGACGTCCTATTCTGGGCTTCATGCCGCGGCTCCGGCGCAGGCGTACTTTGTCTGCCCTGTTGAGGGCAGAGCAAAGTACTGCAGTGCACAGGCGCTGGGCCTCTCTGACCTTTCCAGCGCCTGCGCACTGCAGTACGTTGCTCTGCCCTCAACAGGGCAGACAAAGCACGCCTGCGCCGGAGCCGCGGCGTGAAGACCAGAAGAGGACGTCATGGAATGAAGATGGGAGGTGCTGTACCAGACCTGAGACACCCATCGAAGCGGGACCGCCCCTGGGTGAGTATAATATAATGTCTTTTTCTCCTCTTTCAGGTAACATCGGGGGAGGGGGGGCTTATCTACAGCATTACAGAATGCTGTAGATAAGCCCCTGATGACGGTGAGCTTACCTCACCATCGATTTTGGGGGTGACAGGTTCCCTTTAAAACTGGTGAAATGGAAATCTGGGCAGAGTGGACACCCCAGGCTTCGTTTGGTTCTGATGCCAGCTTTGTCTATTGGTCAATGTATGTTTTTTTGGCCCATATGGGAGAAACCCTTTTACAAGAGTCAGACTATCGGAAGGTCCAGAGTGTCACATGCTGGCTTCTTTTACTGTATTAATACTGTATACAGTCACACACCCTCTATAAAGCCATGACTCTTTATTATGACCTGACTTATGGACTTTCCAGCCAAGCACTGGCAGACGTTCTGCTTCATAAACGATTATTCTTGGCACTCGTCTGTATGACTATTCATAGTGCAGACAAGAGTGTGGAAATCAGTAATTTGTCACTGGGTTATTTCTATCACTCAGCGGGACTCTCACCAAACTATGAAATATGTTCTTCTACTTTACTCCTATTAATCTGTTTAATACCGTTTTGTACGCACACTATGACTATAAATCTAGGCTGTTTCATTGTGTACATGGACATATATTGTAATAAAGTCATATCCGGAAAATGGGCCAGTCCTAGAAAATACACCTTATTATGGTACCATAGCCCTAATTGATCACTGCCAAAGTGTAAAGCATAGAGGAAAGGAGAGAACTGAAGCCTTTGGTAACTCACAGCATTTCACTCTACCTCGGAAATCATTTAGACAGCGCAGCTAACTTGGAACCTCCTAAGGAAATGTGGCATGGCATCTTTTAGACATACCGGTAGAGTTTTTCAAGTAGAAGACGCTTCAGGAAACAGGAGCGGTGTTTATCCTGCGGCATATTTTTTGCGTCTTTTCTGTGGTTCTTAGGTCACTTTGCTGCCAATTTTTTTTTTATTCTTTGTATAACATAGTGAGCAAAAGCCACCTGAAGAATGATTGTCACTATTTTTAACTGATAATGTTTAAAAGAAGCTCAAAAAGACTGAACATATGAACAGTAAGTTTTTTTGACAATGAAATGCATGTGCTTGTTCTTTTTTAGAATACTTTAAGGTCTTTTTCAGGTGGGTTTCAGAGCAGACACATCTGAAAAAGACTCGAGTCAGACACATACACTAGCAGAGAAAAGATAAAAAGCGGCCCCCACAAAACAAAGAAACATGTGAGGATAGTATTCTGCCGGTTGTCATTGTAAACAGTCGGCGACCTGGTCATCAAACACATTCTTAACAGTAAGCCTGAACTCTGATTATGGAGAAGAAAAAGTAAAGTTGGTGATAGACATGTCGGCCAAACGATTGTTTTCTCCCAACCCTTCCAAACACATGAGGGCCAAGAGTTCATGTGTTGTCATTGGGGAGAGGAAAAAGCCGCTGCCAGACTCTTCTGGCAGAGGCTTATCTCCCTTAAAGGCAAAAGGATTTAGAGGTGAAAATTACAGCTGTACCTCAACATCATTTGTTGTGGGAGAGTTGATTCAAACAACTGTCATATGATATGTAAGAGGTCCTTTTACTTTTGCCTACATATCTTTTGGGTCCCTCTGTGTTGGAGCCCGGTGTGAACATAACGGTGTGACCCTGGGCACGCTATCAATTACATAAAACTAAAGTAAAAATAATTCCATCTCTCAACAAGACGACCCATTTTATAATGATATTGATCACCATCAGTCTCGCTTCCGTGGCCTCCAGCAATTAATAATTGTCGATGGGGAGCATTTCCCCTGATCATCATTGTAATTTTGTATGGTAGCTTTACAAATAAGTGGCTATCAATTTAATGCACAGTCCACTAAATGTACCCGCAGCTCTCCACTTTGGCTATTAGAGCAAGGGACCCCATCTATGGCATCCATGTGTCCAGTAAAATTGATATATTTGTGAATTCTTAGAGTATGTACTCATGGAATTTCTTTATGAGTTTTTTCAATCAGGTCTGCTTAAAAAAAAACAACACGAAAAACACACTACAGTAAAGAAATGCTAAAAGAAAGACTCTTCCTATTCATTGATATTGTAAAGCCACTTAGTTGTTCAGTCTTTTGAGCGTATTTTTATTTCTTCTTCAGGTTTTGAAAAATACCTAGTGGGAAAAAAGAAAGCGCATGTCACTTTTTTTGAAGTGGCTACTGATGGAAAATGCTACAAACTAAGCATGTCCATTCAAATGGTTGCAAAAAAATGCTTTGGAAAAAAAACCAAACCTCTTACAAAATGCTTCAATCCCTTCAAAACCATTTTAAGAAATGAAAAAATGAAACAAATCAAAAACTCCCTAAAGGAAAGTTTCGTAAGAACTGTCCACTACTTTTCATTTTAACCTTTAAGTGTTTGAAAGGTCTCTGCTTTATCTATTTAAATTAACGTGACTTAGGATAAAAGCCAAAGCAGAATCTCAATTTGCAGACACTGTGTTTCGGGGTACTGCCCCCCATCAGTGCAAAGCATGAGATCTGATTTTGCTAGGTGAGAGGCTCTAGATTAGGGTCTGAGGGGTAACGTTTCTTCTTGTGGAAAGTGACAAACCAAGCCTGGCATGTCAGAGTGAGGAGATTTATAAGCCATGCATGCTCCTCTGGTAAATTAAATATGTAAATTGTCTATTCAGAGAGGAAGAGGACTAGAACTTTAGCGCCGCAGCTTTTTTTCCACTATTTTTACAAAATCCACATTAACTTTTGATGCCGGGCTTAAATTGAAAAACTAATTTATTGTGTAATTTCTAATGCACCTTGTCATTCAATTCGTCACAGTTTTGAAGGCAATGAATGGGAATAAATTTTTCTTATAAAAAAAAACAAATATTTTAAATTCCCTTGAATTATGAAAGTATTTCTTTATAGCCCATAAAAACATTCCATTACAAAGACCCCCCAAACTAAGAAATTAGCGTGTTCGAGGGGGAGATGTTTAGGTAAAGTCATTAAACCAGAATGTAATTATTACTAAAGGAGAAGTTCTATAAATTAGAAAGTGCGGTGTAACAAAAATATGATGGAAATCACACTTCCCAAAAAGTTAAATTATAAAAATATAAATTTCTTGTGACACGGGTGGCGCTGATACTCTGACACACACAGTAGGAGGATCCTTTTTACTTTTTTCCTGTGTTTAGAGGAACGTATCTAATCGGCACCAGGCAGAAAGGCTCATATGGAGTATTTCTTTCCTGAATCCGCCTGCCCTCCTGTTTCCACAACAAATATATCTTTTAGAACATGTAAAAATGATTTATTTGTCGTTTAAGTAATTTTATAATTAGCAGTATTTTAGCCTTTGAACATCAAACACAGAGTGAGCTGGAAGTTTCGCCGGCTGCAAGTAACATCTGCTTGATAATCATAAACTGTTTGTCAGTTACACGAGAGCGTGATTAAAGGGCTCCTTATTCTGATTCCCAGGAGTTGAGTTCAGTAACACGACGGCTCTCGAAACGTTCTGAGGAATCTTTATTCCTTGTCAACAGCTGCTTTCCAAGATAAAAAAAAAAATCCAGGCGTTTGCCTAGAAAAATTAGATATAAAATGAATTTATTGGGATCCTGATGGAAATTGCTCCAAAGTAGGTACTGTCCAATCAGAAGACAAAACAACTCCTCTAAAACCCTTCACAATGGTTTCTGGAAACAAAAAAATCCTTCAAAACTTCCGATGGAAAGAGCATTTCCTGAATCGGTTTTAACTAGAACACTTGTCATTTTTCATCATTTAGCAGGGCATGTCCCCAGTAATAAATCTGATGAATCAATAACAACTTCACTTTCTTCGCCTCTGCGTCTCTTCCAATATAGTAATGACCTCTCTGTATGAGGTCGCCATGATGTGTCAGAAGGGTTTAGGCAATGTAATGAAAATGCTGAAACCTCACAATTATTTTAGAAAGTGTGAATATAAATATCATGAGGTAATTCGGCATGGGATTTAACACTTGGGTGTGCCTCAGGAATTTACCTAGCGGTAAAATGATTGAAGTATATCCGGTTTAATCATTGTACAATAAAAAGTTCTGCAATTTTTCTAATATACCGTACATTGGCGAACATTTATAAAACTGTAAAAAAGAAAAGTGGCCTGTGATACCCAAAACGACCAATCACAGAGAAGAGTCATTTTTCAGGAGCACAATGAGAAATCAAAACTACTTTGGTTGGTTGGTAAAGGCAAAAAAGACCGTTTTTCTCCTTTTAGACAGTTTTATACATCTTCCCCTGGATGACTTTTCCCTTTTCAGAAGTTACTGGCTCTGTTTGATATCCCAAGTGTTGTGGTGAGGCTCTTTGGGGGTAAGAGTTGACTTTCTGGGTTGCTACCTCCCGCGAGTGTCACTAGATACCCTGTTTTCCTTTTCTTTGAAAAGGTAAAAGTATCTGCATACCTTCATACTTTTTTTTTCCTGGGAGCAATGCCTGGTCTATAGGTCCCCCCTATGCCAGCTTGGCACCCTCTTCACAGAAAAACTTCCATCAAAGCCTTTCCACCCAGCTAACTGGTCTCCTACTTTGCACTAATGAGGAGGTGAGAACCCTAAAACAGCTGTCTGCAAATGAAGAGCTTTACCTTATGGTGAAGGTTCCGGTTTGGCTTTATATACCAAGTCAAGTTGAATGGTTCGTTAAAGGGTCAATATTGACTTCCAGAATTGTTACTTCAAGATCCTTTTCCGAGGGAGCATTGCTTGGTCTACAAGTCTCTCTACACCAACTTGGCTTACTCCTCAAAGAGTATCTTTACCCCCCAAGACCTGCATCAAAGTACTTTCACCTCACCAACCAATCTCCTACTTTGTTCTGCAAGTACCCGTCTGCAAATGGTGATCTTTACTTTTTGGAGAAGTTTCTGGTTTGGCTTTAAAAGTAATTTGACAAAGCTCTTTAAAGAGTCAATATTGACTAACCAGGACTGCTACCTCCAGTAGGTGGCCACAGTAACCCTATTCTCATTCTTTTTGCAAGAGGCTGTCTTAAAATATAGTTCTTTTTGAAAAGTTTCTGCTTTGACTTTATATTCCAAGGCTCTTCAAAGGGTCAATAATGATTTACGGGATTGCTGCCTCCTGTCGGTGGCTGTAGAGACCCTGTTCTCTATCTCTTTAAAGATACCATTTCAAGACCCTTTCCCCAGGGAGCATTGCCTGGTCTATAAATCCCCCCCACACCAGCTTTGCTTTCTACTTAAAGGGAACCTGTCACCCCGAAAATCGCGGGTGAGGTAAGCCCACCGGCATCAGGGGCTTATCTACAGCATTCTGTAATGCTGTAGATAAGCCCCCGATGTTACCTGAAAGAGGAGAAAAAGAGGTTATATTATACTCACCCAGGGGCGGTCCCGCTGCTGGTCAGGTCGGATGGGCGTCTCCGGTCCGCTGCGGCGCCTCCCATCTTCATTACAAGACGTCCTCTTCTGATCTTCAGCCATGGCTCCGGCGCAGGCGTACTTTGTTCTGCCCTGTTGAGGGCAGACAAAGTACTGCAGTGCGCAGGCGCCGGAAAGGTCAGAGGCCCGGCGCCTGCGCACTGCAGTACTTTGTGTGCCCTCAACAGGGCAGAGCAAAGTACGCCTGCGCCGGAGCCGTGGCTGAAGATCAGAAGAGGACGTCTTGTAATGAAGATGGGAGGCGCTGCAGCGGACCGGAGACACCCATCCGACCTGACCAGCAGCGGGACCGCCCCTGGGTGAGTATAATATAACGTCTTTTTCTCCTCTTTCAGGTAACATCGGGGGCTTATCTACAGCATTACAGAATGCTGCAGATAAGCCCCTGATGCCGGTGGGCTTACCTCACCCGCGATTTTCGGGGTGACAGGTTCCCTTTAAGGAGAAACTCTACCTCCAAGGCCGCTATCAAAAGCATCTCACCCATCCAAGCACCGTCCTACTTGGCACTGATGAGGAGGCAAAAACCCTGACACATGTCAACAAATAGAGTTAATTTGGAAAAGTTTCTGGTTTGACTTTATTTAACAAGGCACTTCTAAGGGTCAATATTGATTTGCTGGATTGCTACATCCAGTAGGTGGCTGGAGAGACACTGTTCACTATTTTTTTTGACTCCTTGAGAAAGCCAAGGGCAAAACGTACGTCGGAGTCTTGGTGTCCTGTATCACATGCTATCTTTGTCTTTTATGGTATGTTGCTTTTGTAATATGTATATGCAGGGTATCTATTTATCCATTTAAGTATTTATACATTTACTGGTCTATTTGATAGATATATGCATCATTTTGTATGTAAATAATGTGATAAGAACATAGCCATTAGCCAATCCCACATATACATCTTATGTATATATTTGTCTTGAAGTTTCTTATTTTTCTGTGTATTGCTCCCCACCATTTTAACATATTATAATTGTATTAATAAAATTTATACCTTTTAATGTATTTCATGTTTTTGTCTGTGGCCATTCACTCGTTTCTGTAGTCATGCTCAGCATCTTTGTCAAGACCCTTTTCCCAGGAAGCCTTGTCTGGTCTATAGGTCTCCAAACACCTGCTTGGCATTCTACTCAAGGAGAAACTCTACCCCCTAGACCTCCATCTAAAGCCTCTCACCCATCCAACAGCTGTCTCCAAACGGTGATCTTTACCTTTTTTTGAGATTTCTGGTTTGACTTTATATTCCAAGACACTTGGAAGAGTCAATATTGACTTCTGGAATTGCTACCTCCAGTAGGCAACACTAGAGACCCTGCTATACTTCTTTTTGAAGGGGCTATTTGCCAGCTCTCCTTAAGAAGAAACTTTTAACTCCTAAAATGCAGTGTCAGCATAGTCTAACCCTGTCTCTTGGAGGATTGGATATAACAATAAGCTGAGGTTAGCCCCGTCCTATGTCCTATATCATGCCAGTAATGTCTGCAGACTATAGATGTCATACACAATCTATATACGGTAACCCATTTTATCTAAGACAAGAAGGCTAATTGTTGCTGAAACATATTACAGTAAATTTCGATACTCCCCCCGCAGACAGTAACTAGTCATAACCACATGGTAAGTCATTCGATTAGGTATAGTATCAGCATCATCATCCTCTTGTTGCTTATTTAGTCTGACGTCATTCTAATTGTGAAACAGTACAGCTGCTTCTTTAATTGGACCAAGCTCACTATACTCACAGTAGGCAGGAAAAAAAAAAGCTTTATAAGATCTGGTGACCAGATGTTTCAGAAGGGGCTCTGTCAGATGCAAGAGTAGTTAGTTTCCTTGGAAGAAATCCTTTTAAATTGCTGAAACATGAAAAAAATCATTTTCCTCTTTCTCGTTGCTTTGCACTTAGATGAAGCTTTTGGATGGGGATTCAAGAACGGAATACTCCACAACTCCATCTGGCTAGGTAAGTGATTAATTCAATGTACCGTAATCTGAAAACATCTGCAGCCGTACAGGCAGGAGAAAGGGGGATATCTCTGGGCGTTGTGGAACTACAAGTCTCAGAATGCGCACAGATAAATACATTGTAGGACTCGGGGGAACTACAAGTCCCAGAATAAGGTAAGAAACTAACATCGGATTTCCTATGTAGATATCTTACTATATTGCTGGGTTCTATACCATTAGGTACTTATTTCCAAACACATGCTTGGACCGCTGGTCATACAGCAATCCAATGTCTACACATTATCTATGCCCGATAAAAGATAAAAAATATATTTAAAAAATACTTTTTTTTGCCCATCTTTTCATATCTTAAAGCGTTCCTTACAGTAGTTCAACCATGCATAACAATGAAACCCTTCTGTATTTGGCTTTGATGTGAATTACTGGTTTGCAAAGTCTTCCAGGAACTAAATATTTAAAGAATTGGCGCACTATACAGTTTCCTTTTACTTAATTTTTTTCTTTTTGTCCGGCAGCATATATAATATTTTCCTGCATATGAAATTATCATTTTTTTAATATCTATATTAATGACTCTTTTTGAGATTTTTCCATTTTTTTTTATTTTATAAGGGTTTCTTTATCTTGATTTTTTTTAAAGAAGAAAGCTGAATATTTTTTAAAATGTTATCTGCTTCCTTTTTCATCTTTTTGTATGTTATATGTCATATATTATGTAATTGATAACATTTCCTTTCAAAGTTAGAATATTAAAATGTACGGTAGTTTTGGGGTTTCTTATTATATGTAAAAAAAAATAAAATTCTGAAGTGATCATTCGTTATGTTGTTTATTAACATAGTGTGCACTCCCTATAGACATGACATGAACCCCATGAAGTACAAGTTTCACGTAGGATGACGACTTCTAGTAAACGTCTAGTAAACTCTACTCTCAATAACAATAAAAGATCATAAGGTAGAGGGGTACAGAGACCACACACAGACTCCATGATTAATTAAATAGAAATAAATATTTCATGAACACTAGTAGTTAATTTGATAATGTCTCCATGATTATATGTTCCACAACATCTCAGTGATAGAAGAATCGGGTAATAAATAAAAATAATTACCATAAATTATAATTTAATGATTAATAATGCCAAGAAAATAGATTTGGCTGAAAACGAATAATGAACCACTGACTAAAAAGTATACCATAAGGTATAAAGTGACACGTGTTGCAGGTATACTAAGTATTCTAAGTGGAACAATTAAAAGTAGCTAAAGTAAAATCAATCAACTGGATGAACAATTCATATTAACCAAGTCACATAATGTGGCCTGCTCCCTCCTCATTAACACTTGGACACACGTTTCGCTATGCTGCTTTGTCAGAGAGGTCATAACCCAATTGAGGAAGGCAAGATTAATAACCTCTATTGTTCATCACTGTTTCATTCTCACGGTTGAGTGTTGGTTCAGGTTTCTACAAGTAACTAAAACAGTTATATATACCGTGTGTGTATATATATATATATATATATATATATATATATATATATATATATATATACACATATATAGTAAGATTGCTGCCGCACAGGTCCTTGAGGGGAGATATGTATCGTCGAGGTTGGTAGCTTTGGTGAGGTTAGCCCGGGAAAGCATTCTTCAGCACATAAAGTGCTGAGAGAGTTAATAGGGCATATCAGGACTGGGTCAAAGAGATGGGTGGGACTAAATGCTCACATATCCCACCCGGGGGTATGGTATGTCAGCTAAAATGGAGGCCGAGTGTCTAATTCAGTGTTTGTGACTGGAGGTGTGTGTTTGCCTGGACATTTTAATGAAACCGCTTCCTGTGCCTATCTCAACTGCGGCTCAGTGAGCGAAACCCCTACAATATAGATATACACATTGACATTATGTCAAGCTATACAATATTACTGATAATTATAATAATAAAATACGTTGTTCGAACAGGATAGGTCATATTCTGCCAGATCTAAGCCCAAACCCCCTATGTTCTTTAATCAGTCCCAAAAATCCAAACAATGGAAATTAAAGGGAAGCTGTCAAAGAAATGATGCTGCCCGTACAGCAAGCGGCAACAATCAGAGCCAGTCGCTATCGTTAGAAATCTCCAAGCTTTTCTCTGAAACAGCATTCATCATTACTATTTTTTTTAAATCCCCTTTCTTTTTTTCCTTGTTGCATTTGTTGACGTTTTTTGCCCCCAAATGCTTCGAAAATGGCACACGTGGTTCATGAATTTTGCGCAAAATAAAAAATGCACTTTATTTTTTGTCTTTAACCTTTTTCATGACTTGTATGCCAAAAGCCTAAAATTTACAAAATGTACTCAAAAAAATCAGTAGTGCATAAAATCCCTCCAAGGAAAAGACTGGAGTAAATTTGTACAAAAAAACATTTGCAACTCTTTAAACATTCGAAATTCGTGAAACAGCCAGAAAACCTGAACCCCAGTTACAATGACGAACATATAAAAAAACACAAACTGGTAAACACATATAAAATGAAAACGCATCAGTAAAAGAACAGGGTGTAAATCAAAAAGGTGAAAAACAGCAAAAACTGGACAAAAACAAGGCACAAATGCAATAATGAATGGGCCTAAAAAGTATTTTTCTTTTTTTCTCCAAAACACCGCCATTCTCAGCCATGATCTGTGTTTGGTAATACAGTAATTAAGGTAAATAGTGTACATCTTACACTACAATACCAGCAGCTGCCCATGAACAGGAGAAAAGCATTAAAGGGGTGGCCCACCTTGATTTTTTTTTACACCCAAAATGCTCTAAAATTTCTACAAAATAAAGTATAGTTATGCTAACATCCCCACGGCTCCTCTGCCAGAACTGCCTGAGCAACCTCATCAATCTCTGTATTTGATGTTCCAGCCATAGCGGCATAGGAGCGCTGTAACCAATGACTAGTGATCGCCTGCAGCAGTCACATGGTGATTGGCATTGAACCGGATGTACCAAGCCAGTCTGATTTAGTTGCAGTCCTCACTTATTGTCCAGCCAAAACAGAATCTATAGAGACTGGCGGGAGACCTTGACAGTAATGGAACAGGATCAGTGAGGGAATTATAAGTTAGGAATAATTTATTTTTATTATTCTGCTTTGTTTTATAAATTGTGTGGGCAACCCCTTTAAGCGACCGCCACACGTTTTTCTTAAGAAGTCAGTAATGTTTTGCAATTCGCAGACTATGTAAAATGAATTATGCATTGGCCATAAGTTAGACAGAACAGACATATAAGCCAAGGTATAAGATTTCTGTTGGAGCGATTACGATGGTGGAGTAGACCCCAAACCTCCCCAGCAAGTTGCTCTTAACTGCATGAGGAAATGGCTGTCGATCACCTAAATTAACTTTTAATACGGAAAATATGCCCTGTGCGGTCGAAGAAGGTAGTGCTCATTATGTTTTGTTTCATAATAATGGATCTAATATATCCATAAGAAAACACGACATTCCTCGTGGAGTTATGATTGACAGATTGCAAGCAATTATTAGACCTCAGAAAACCTCCCGCCTGGGAGACACGGAGAATATAATATGTGCTACATATAATACCAGAAGTTTCCTGTGTCTGAGTCTGGAGCTGGACATGTCCCAGTATGATCTGCGCTATAGAGGGAATTATTACACTGGTGGTCTCATCATTAAAGAAGCCCCTTTCAGTTTAGAATTTGGTTGATACCAGCACCCCCAGCACCCAAAACAACTAATTTTGTCGGTAGCGTCACAGCCGACCATTTCTTTGGTTGTACAAATGTTGATAAATGGCCAACTATTTAATACATAGTGGGAGAGACCCCACAAGAGCAAAAGCTACTGTTACATAGCGTCCATGTGATGTGTCCTCATAGAAGCAGATTGGAGCATTTGGCCAAAAGGTATCTCCTTATACCGTATGATGTTGTAATGAGTAATTCATTACTTAAATTTAAGAGGGGATTGGATACCTTTCTTGTAAAGTATAATGTTGCAGGGTATATATACTAGATTCCTTGATAGGGCTTTGATCCAGGGAACTAGTCTGATTGCCGTATGTGGAGTCGGGAAGGAATTTTTTTCCCCAAAGTGGAGCTTACTATTTGCCACATGGGTTTTTTTTTGCCTTCCTCTGGATCAACATGTTAGGGCATGTTAGGTTAGGCTATGGGTTGAACTAGATGGACTTAAAGGGAACCTGTCACCCCCAAAAGAGATGGTAAGGTAAGCTCACCATCATCAGGGGCTTATCTAGAGCATTCTGTAATGCTGTAGATAAGCCCCCGATGTTACCTGAAAGAGGAGAAAAAGACGTTAGATTATACTCACCCAGGGGCGGTCACGCTGCGGTCCGGTCAAATGGGTGTCTCAGTTCCGGTACAGCGCCTCCCATCTTCATTCCATGACGTCCTCTTCTGGTCTTCACGCTGTGGCTCCGGCGCAGGTGTACTTTGTCTGCCCTGTTGAGGGCAGAGCAAAGTACTGCAGTGCGCAGGTGCCGGGCCTCTCTGACCTTTCCGGCGCCTGCATACTGCAGTAGTTAGCCGCAGCCTGAAGACAAGAAGAGGACGTGATCGTAAGAAGATGTGAGGCCCTGGACCAGACCGCGACACCCATCGGACCAGAACAGAACCGGGACCGCCCGTGGGTGAGTATAATGTAACCTCTTTGTCTCATCTTTCAGGTTACATCAGGGCTTATCTACAGCATTACAGAATGATGCCGGTGGGCTTAGCTCACCTTCGATTTTGGGGGTGACAGGTTCCCTGTAAAGTGGACCTGTCACCAGATTTCACAAAACATATTACAACTTACATGCATTCTCTCATAGATCTCTTAGACCTGATGAGTCTTCTGTACTTAATTTTAAAATCCATGTCAGAATGTATAACTGTAATATTAAAATTAATATTTTATAAGTTCACCTAAAGAGAGAGAATGCTTAAATATACAACTGTATTTACTCTCCACCCACCCTGACAGTTGCAGCTTGTACTAAGCAGTGTGAGATCTCAGCATAAGCAGGGAGGTGGGACACTGAGGAGCTCTCAATTAGACTATCTGGACAGATATGCAGCAGCAGGAAGGTGGGACAATGAGGAGCTGAAAATCTGGCTAGGTGGGCCAAAATTCAGCAAGGAGCATGGATGCTAAGGAGCTGTCAATCAGGATAGGTGTGCGGATATTCAGCAGCAGGGAAGAGGATTAGTGAGGGTTAGGATAGGAGGATGGAAATTGAGTTGAATCTTTGACAAAGGATTATACAACCATTTTGAAATAGATTGTCACGTTAGGTAGACCAGCCTCATCAGTTAAAGGACAGCTATTAACAATTTAGGCCGTTTGTATTGTGAAATCTGGTGACAGATCCACTTTAAGTTCTAAACTCTGGTTTATTATTACACTTTAGCTAAACATTTGGCAGCTTAGTGTTCATAATGTCTTAGACTATATGACCTGATCTGTCAAAAATGTAGAAATGTGTCATAGCAGCAGATGAACTCCAACACTGGAAGGAGCAGTACCCATGCTGCCAAGTTTGCAGCTATGTCTTCTATTTGTTCTTAATAATTTCTAATGGAATTTGTAAGAGTTCAGTCCCCGAGAGACCCGATCCTCTGCCATCTCACACTGCCTCAAATATCCCACATGTTTAATATCGCTGCACACGTTGAGGAATTCTCCAATATGACACAACTTTTGTCTCTTATCCACTGATGTTTTGGGTTTTTCTTTATGATTTTCTCATTGACCTACAACTTTGGATGAAGAATCACGCTGACTTATTTATAGCAGGTGTAGATGAACCACGGTGAAGGGGTAATCCCATGAAGACAATGCCTGATGTTTATCAGGGCATGTGCACCTGTCATAAAGAGAGGTTTTTTTTGCATGGGACACCAATCTATAGGCTAGAACACATGCCGAAAAGTCTACGCGGGATGGAATTTCTGCTGAATTTTCCTCCGGATTTGCACAGATTTTGCAACGGATTACACTACTAGGCATGTGGATAAGATTTTACAAAGTTCATCTACGTGCATTAACCCCTTCTCAACAAGTGATATACATGTACCTCATATATCAGGTGCGGGAGTATGTAGGGCGCTCAGGAGCTGTGTTATATCACCGCCATCCAACTCTAACAGCAGCAACCAGAGCTGGCTCCAATAGCTGCCGTGTTGATGGGTTGCCAAAGCTGCCATCTTTGTGCTCCTTTGAAGCCGCACACTGGACCTAATAGGAGACCATAATTTTCGCTGTATATTACAATACATTGGTAATGCAGTATATAAAACAAATGATCAAATAGATACAAGTCCCCTAAAGGGACCAATAAATGAATTAAAAAATAAAATTAAAACAATACATTTTCAAAATAAAGATATTTGATATTGCTGTGTCTGATAAAATTTGATTAAAATATACAATTATTTATCTCCATAACCAAAAAAATGCAAATACCTGAACTGCCCTTTTTTAAATTATCTCCCATCCTCAAAATGCAATAGAAAAAGTTGTCATTTCTATCCAAAATTGGTACCAATAAAACTGCCAGTTAGTTGCTCAAAAAAACCAAGCCTTCATACAGCATCATTAAACAGAAAAATAAAAATGTTAAGGATCTCAGAAAATGGTGACACAAAACAATTTTTTTCTTTTTACAAAATTCTGAATTTTTTTTCACCATGTATATGAAAAAAGTTTGGTGTTGCCGTAATTGTACTGACCTGGAAAATCATGTTTCCAGGTCATTTTTATTAAACAATGAAACACATTTGGGTTTTGCTGTGGACTTGCTTTATTCTGTTAGGAGTCAGTTTTTCTCGTACTAGTGCTGTGTTTTATACTTGTTGCATTTGTATCTATTAAGGTAAATAGAGCCAATCATATATCTGTAATTTTCCGAGGAGCAATCGTTTCACGTAAAATTGCGGAGACAAGTCAGATATTGATTCAAGTGTTGTTTCAAAACTGGCAATGCAAGTTTATATGTACAAGACAAAATCAGACAGTACTTGGATGCCATTCATGTATTGTTCCGTTTTTCATAGACTGTTAGATAGGAGGAGATGAAGAAAATTTATTTATTTATTTTTTTTACATATGAAAAAACTGATAAAAGTAAGGCCAAACGCTGATGATGCTCTGGTGAAAATCAGTGATGAAACTTGGCCTATTTTTCTTGTGCGTAAAAAAATACTGATGTGTAAATGAAGCCTGTTGTTGTTTTTAATTAGTGCTTGATCCGATCTGCCCTGGATATACTGTATATAGGCTCTTATATCTGGAGAGGTATGTTTCATAAATAAAATGTTTAGGGTCCCATCAAAGAAAGATCGCTTTGCCATGGCTGATGGGCTCTCATGAATTGGCCAAATTGTGCGCTAAGTACCTTCATTTTATCAGTATATTCCATATAGCAGTAATGCATCCAGATTTCATGTATTCAATGTGTGGAGACATGTTAGCGCTTACATAGGCAGCTGTATCCTTTAGTTATTAGATAAATAAATAGATGAGATATTGGATGGACAGAGAGACGATAGATACAAGATAGACAAATAAAAGGTAGATAGAGAGATGAGACCCACTTTCTTCTACACTGCATCAAATACTCAGCAGTGAGAGACACTCACTTCAGTAGACTCTCAGATCTCTTCCCGGATTTCAGCTCCATGAAGGAGGAAGAGAAAACATTTGTCCTGCTCAGGGAAGAAGGGAACACTGGGGAGAGAGCAGCGCAGTATGTGAGTGCGGTGATGAGAGCAGCGCAATATGTGAGCGCGGTGAAGAGAGAGCAGAACAGTATGTGAGCGCGGTGGAGAGAGCAGCGAAGTATGTGAGCGCGGGGGTAAGAGAGTGCAGCGCAGTATGTGAGCACGGTGAAGAGAGAGCAGAACAGTATGTGAGCGCGGTGGAGAGAGCAGCGCAGTACGTGAGCGCGGTGGAGAGAGCAGCGCAGTACGTGAGCGCGGGGGTAAGAGAGAGCAGCACAGTATGTCAGCGTGGGGGAGAGAGCAGCGCAGTATGCGAGCGTGGGGAAGAGAGCAGCGCAGTATGTGAGCGCGGTGAGGAGAGAGCAGAACAGTATGTGAGCGCGGTGGAGAGAGCAGCGCAGTACGTGAGCGCGGGGGTAAGAGAGAGCAGCACAGTATGTGAGCGTGGGGGAGAGAGCAGCGCAGCATGTGAGCACAGGAGAGAGAGTAGCGCAGTATGTGAGCGTGGGGAAGAGAGCAGCGCAGTATGTGAGCGTGGGGAAGAGAGCAGCGCAGTATGTGAGTGTGGGGGAGAGAGAAGCGCAGTATGTGAGAGCAGGCGAGATAGCAGCATAGTATGTGAGCGCGGGAGCGCAGAGCAGTATGTGAGCGTGGAGAAGAGAGCAGCGCAGTATGAGAGTGTGGGGGAGAGAGAAGCGCAGTATGTGAGTGTGGGGGAGAGAGAAGCGCAGTATGTGAGTGTGGGGGAGAGAGAAGCGCAGTATGTAAGAGCAGGCGAGATAGCAGCGCAGTATGTGAGCGCAGGGGAGAGAGCAGTGCAGTATGTGAGAGCAGGAGAGCAGCGCAGTATGTGAGCATGGGGGAGAGAGCAGCGCAGTATGTGAGTGTGGGGAAGAGATCAGCGCAGTATGTGAGCATGCGGAAGAGAGCAGCGCAGTATGTGAGGACGGGGGAGATAGCAGCGCAGTATGTGAGTGCGAGAGAGTTAGCAATGCAGTATGTGATTGCAGGCAGGAGAGTGCAGCGCAGAATGTGAGCGCGGGAGAGAGAGCAGCGCAGTATGTGCGCGTGGCCATAGGCTGTAAGAAAGAGAACTATGATATGCCGTGGACTTCCATAGTCCCCACCCTAGATGTGCCCCATCCGTCATCCACACAGTCACAATCCCTACTGTACATGTGCTTTGGCAAAATTAATGTCTATTGAGTCCTGCCAATAAAGCTTCTATGAATTAAGACAGACAGACCTGAGACGTCCGTGGTGACCTGAGATGCTCCTCTGAAGGAGAAACATTTTAATGAAAGACAACTCGAGCAGCTCGTGGCTTTACTATAGAAAACTAAATAGAGCATAACATTGTAGGATGACCCCCTGACAAGACAGACGGGCTTTAACCTGTGTTTTATTTAAACCAGATATCTGCCTTTAACAAAAGAATTTTGAAGAATGTCGAATTGTTCCATGATATGACGATGCGTAAAACGTTATGTTATGGATTAGACTCCACAGGAACTAACCATTTTGGTTACTTTAGAACAACAATGCTGGAGGTCATACGTGGAGCTGAGATCTGGATCGCATGCAACAAAATATGGTTTTATTCCTAAAAAGTTTGGTTTTGTGCCCAGGCCGCTGTCCAAAACTTCCTCTATGTGAAATCAATGCTTTGTCTGTTTCTTGGCGGTAATATACGTAGAACATGATATGCGATGCTGGAGGTGGATGAATAACTTGGAAAAGACACAGCTAAACAATCCCGTAATAACGACTTCTTGTGCTTCTCAGAACAAGCAGCTGGAGTCTATCACCGAGAATCAAGAAATGGAAAATACCAACTCACCTACAGAGAGGCGAGAGCCGTGTGCGAATACGAAGGGGGTCAACTTGCGACATACGATCAGCTGGAGGAAGCGAGGAAGATAGGTAAGAGCTGGGAAACTTTACTAAAATCCCAAATGTCAATTATAACACAACTAAGGCAAGGAAATAATAGAGGAGGTTTACTCATCAAAATTATCTAAAATTCAGTAAAAAGCATCATTTATGATGTGCAGCAAATTACAAACAATATTATGTGTTTTTATAATTTTTCTCCTCTCTATATACAAACATGTCGGGTAACTTATCGGTTGCAAATACATACATAATGTATAAATTTGATATATTTGAAGCAGTTGCAACGGAAAATATGAAACTATTATAAATGCATTCGTGCTCCTCTGGAGGTAGAGAACATTTTGGGAGAGGTTTGGGCTCAAATTATTTTTGTAAGTCAAAATGTAAAAATGGCAACATTATAATTGCATTATTGGTTAAAGGTGTGTTTTGTACGAGCTCGACAACTAAGGGGAAACAGAATTGTTATGTCATTTGTATTAAAGGGAATATAAGTTATCTTAAAATAACTAGTTAAGAATTAACTTTTTTTCCAATCAGAAATCTTGCAATTTCAAACTAGCCACTAAACTCAGATTTCCTGTCATGTAGAGATGAGCAGTTCCATTATCATCAGAGACAGGATTACAGGTAACACTTCTAAGTACAGTAGATAACACAGGTTCCACCATTCACAATGGATGATGTTACAGCTCACCTCCTCCTCCTGTACAATGACTGATAACACCTCTATATACAGTAGGTAACACAGGATCCACCATTCACAATAGATGATGTCGCAGCTCACCTCCTCCTCCTGTACAATGACTGATAACACCTCTATATACAGTAGATAACACAGGTTCCACCATTCACAATGGATGATGTTACAGCTCACCTCCTCCTCCTGTACAATGACTGATAGCACCTCTATATACAGTAGATAACACAGGATCCACCATTCACAATAGGTGATGTCACAGCTCACCTCCTCTTGTACAATGACTGATAACACCTCTATATACAGTAGATAACATGGGATCCACCATTCACAATGGATGATGTTACAGCTCACCTCCTCCTCCTGTGCAATGATTGATAACACCTCTATATACAGTAGATAATACAGAATCCACCATTCACAATAGGTGATGTCACAGCTCACTTCCTCCTCCTGTACAATGACTGATAACACCTCTATATACAGTAGATAACACAGGATCCACCATTCACTATAGGTGATGTCACAACCCACCTCCTCCTCCTGTACAATGACTGATAACACCTCTATATACAGTAGATAACACAGGATCCACCATTCACAATAGGTGATGTAACAGCTCACCTCCTCCTCCTGTACAATGACTGATAACACCTCTATATACAGTAGATAACACGATCCACCATTCACAATAGGTGATGTTACAGCTCACCTTCTCCTCCTCCTGTACAATGACTGATAACACCTCTATATACAGTAGATAACACAGGATCCACCATTCACAATAGGTGATGTTACAGCTCACCTCCTCCTCCTGTACAATGACTGATAACACCTCTATATACAGTAGATAACACAGGATCCACCATTCACAATAGGTGATGTCACAGCTCACCACCCCCTCCTCCTGTACAATGACTGATAACACCTCTATATACAGTAGATAACACAGGATCCACCATTCAACTGTCCATACAGGTGATCAAATGTAAACAAAAAAAGGGAATGTTGCACATCTTGCAGCACTGTGGCCCTTTATCTGCTGATTGCTATGGTTCAGATAGATCTATTTTGTGCTGAACAACTATCAGTCTCTGTTCCCTTGAAGGAAGGGGTGTTCTTGTGGCATAAATTAAACAATATAATTGCATAAAAGAACTTAAAGAGTTAGTAATTTTTTTCAGGCCTTCTAATTCTGAGCAGAGCAGTGGGGGTCCGAATCTGAAGACCCCACACTCAAAAGATGCCCAAGAAGTGCACAGATGCTGGAGAGCTTGTACATACAGTGGTATCCATACTTTGCCGTGTGCGAGTTGTCAGGCAGAAGCTGTGTGCTCTTGTCTCCTGAGCTGTGCTGTTCTTGAGCATCCTTTGAGCGATCAGTGGGGGTCTCAGGATTCGGACCTCGATCAATCTGCTCAGAATTAAACAACCTAAAACATAAAAAAATAACCAAAAGTTGACTTACTCTTAATAAACTGCCCATTTACTGAATGCTATGACTTTAATTGATGATGGCTTGTTTTCACCAGCACAACTGTTTGCGAGGAAATGTCAGTACCATGATTAGTAGAATTTCTGTCTCCTTTCTCTCATTTCCAACTGTTTGTCCTAGCTGTCAAAAACACTTTAATTCACTCTAGGGGATTAATAAAATAAGTGCTGCAAACTTTCCTTCTAATCACATGGTTGATTGCTCTGCCTTCGTCTTTCCTAGACTTTAAGTTTGATTCCACCACAAAAACACCCTTGCCAACATAACAAATCTCCAAGCACATTACCATATTCTTTTTACTTATCTACATTTCTTCATATAGATCAACCAATCCTCCTCCCACTTAAGCTCAGGACTGGGAGACAATTTCTACAACTCTCTCTTGAAATTTTAGTGACCTGTTCCCTTTTCTGTTATCTTCATGGGTGGAGTCTCCCTGCTCTGCTCCATTCATGGGTGGGCATCACGCCCTTTTACCTTAATAGGTGGAGGCTCCAAGCCCTGCTCCCTTCATAAGTGGAGCCTCCTAGCCCTTATATCTTCATGGGTGAAGGCTTCCAGCCCTGCTCCTTTCATGTGTGAAGCCTCCCTGCCCTTCTTCAGTCATGGGTGTAACCTCCTTCTTGCTCTGCTCCCTTCATGGGTAAAGACTTACAGCCCTTCTCCCTTCATGGGTGGAGCCTCCCAGCTTTTTTACCTTCATGAGTGAAGGCTTCCAGCCCTGCTCCTTTCATGTGTGGAGCCTCCCTGCCCTTCTTCATTCATGGGTGTAACCTCCCTCTTGCCCTGCTCCCTTCAAGGGTGGAGCCTCCTTGCTCTTTTCTTGGGTGGAGCCTCCTGGCCCTGCACCCTTCTTCATGTGCAGTGGTTCCCATCTCAGCCATTCCCCATCTTGTTCTCTTCATGGGTGAAAAATAAAAACCCTGTTCTCTGTATGGCTGGAGCAGCCCTTTTATGTTCTCTTTAAGTGTGGAGCCTATCATATTATTTATATTTATCTACACTGCTTAGTCTAGTTCAACCAATAATCCTTCCAACTAAGCTTGGAATTGAAAGACATTTTCTATAACTATTGGGTAAAATTTCACTTACCTGTTCCCTTTCCCATTTTCTTCATGGATGAAGGACCCTTGCCCTGTTTTCTTGATAGGTGGAGCGTCTTCTCTCTCCATAGGTGGAGCCTCTCTGCTCTGATCTATCCATGGGTGGAGCATCTCTGCTCTTCTCTGTCCATTGGTGGAGCCTCTCTGCTCTACTCCCTTCATGGGTGGAGCCTCTCTGCTCTGATCTATCCATGGGTGGAGCCTCTCTGCTCTTCTCTGTCCATTGGTGGAGCCTCTCTGCTCTACTCCCTTCATGGGTGGAGCCTCTCTGCTCTGATCTATCCATGGGTGGAGCCTCTCTGCTCTTCTTTCTCCATGGGCAGAGCCTCTCTGCTCTGATCTATCCATTGGTGGAGCCTCTCTGCTCTACTCCCTGCATGGGTGGAGCCTCTCTGCTCTTCTCTCTCCATGAGTGGAGCCTCTCTGCTCTGATCTATCCATGGGTGGAGCCTCTCTGCTCTGATCTATCCATGGGTGGAGCCTCTCTGCTCTTCTCTCTCCATGGGTGGAGCCTCTCTGCTCTGATCTATCCATGGGTGGAGCCTCTCTGCTCTTCTCTCTCCATGGGTAGAGCCTCTCTGCTCTGATCTATCCATGGGCGGAGGCTCTCTGCTTTGATCTATCCATGGGGGCAGCCTCTCTGCTCTTCTGTCTCCATGGGTGGAGCCTCTCTGCTCTTCTCTCTCCATGAGTGGAGCCTCTCTGCTCTGATCTATCCATGGGTGGAGCGTCTCTGCTCTGATCTATCCATGGGTGGAGCCTCTCTGCTCTTCTC
This sequence comes from Ranitomeya imitator, assembly GCF_032444005.1. NCBI lineage: Eukaryota > Metazoa > Chordata > Amphibia > Anura > Dendrobatidae > Ranitomeya > Ranitomeya imitator. Next base: position 26,794,453 of record NC_091288.1, read on the forward strand.
TCTCCATGGGTGGAGCCTCTCTGCTCTGATCTATCCATGGGTGGAGCCTCTCTGCTCTTCTCTCTCCATGGGTAGAGCCTCTCTGCTCTGATCTATCCATGGGCGGAGCCTCTCTGCTTTGATCTATCCATGGGTGGAGCCTCTCTGCTCTTCTGTCTCCATGGGTGGAGCCTCTCTGCTCTTCCCTCTCCATGAGTGGAGCCTCTCTGCTCTGATCTATCCATGGGTGGAGCCTCTCTGCTCTTCTCTCTCCATGGGTGGAGCCTCTCTGCTTTGATTTATCCATGGGTGGAGCTTCTCTGCTCTTCTCTCCATTGGTGGAGTCTCTCTGCTCTGATCTATCCATGGGTGGAGCCTATCTGCTCTTCTATCTCCATGGTTGGAGCCTGTCTACTCTACTCCCTTCATGGGTGGAGCCTTCTTACTCTTTTATTTTATATTGATGGATGCTACCAGTACTGTTCTCTTCATGTGGAGTCTTAATCCTTTTTTTTGCTACATGTATAGAGCCTCCATACCAATGTTCTCTTCATGTGTGGAAACTTACAACTTGCTTCTCCTCAAAGGTGGAGCTGTCCTTTCATATTCTTTCAACCAGGTCTCTAGCTGAATTAATTTTAAAGACCAGATAATTAGGTCTGTTAGAAGGGACAAAACTTTGGCTACTAAGTAAGAAAGTTATGCTCTTTGATAATATTCTTAGGAAAGTTCTTTTACAGTATTACACTAATAAGATTAAGTAGCTATGTGTAATAAAGAAAAGTTTTCTTTAAAGCAGTGTTTCTCAACTCCAGTCCTCAAGACCCACCAACAGGTCATGTTATCAGGATTTCCTTAGTATTGCACAGGTGATAAATTCATCACCTGCTCAAGCATTAATTCCATCACCTATGCAGTAGTAAGGAAATCCTGAAAACATGACCTGTTGGTGGGTCTTGAGGACTGGAGTTGAGAAACACTGCTTTAAAGGGTTTCTTCTTTTTTATAGTATGTCAATTACACACTTGATAAAAGTCCCCACATTCACTGTTAATAGAGTAGTCGGAAATGAGTATTTCAGCAGCTTCTAAAACTACTATACATTTTTATGAAGCGGTGGTATACATGTTGATAATGGGGATGGGGCAACTTTTCAGCAACAGTCCAAGAGGAGTGACCCACACTTAACAAACAGAATAACAAACTGTAAAAGTAAAAAAAAGTCTAATGGTTTGATAAATGTCACACTAAAGCGTCCACCTTTGTGATCTTCCTCTGTTATTCCTCCTCGACTGATAAACTGACAACTGGGTGTTACTATTACACTTGTGAATTGGGTGTGTCATTATGCAGTTTGATGATAGTCAGAAGTGATTGAACAGTGTGACTGTGTGGAACGGACACAAACTACAAAGTTATGCATACATTTCCATGAGGAATAACATAACATAAAGATAAGTTTTAAAAATAGATGCTTCGACATTGTTACGGCAGGGGTACGGACTAGCTGTGCAATTCTTCATAAAGGCTAATGTGTATGAATATGAGGTCACCAAATAATCCTCTGACCCCAGAATACATTAGTGTTGTAAATCTATTCTGCTTTGCTACTTTTTCTTGGTAAAAAAGAGAACATGAAATCATCTTGTTTTAATGAACTAAAAAAAAAGTTAATAATTCAATAATTCGTTGGCCCTGATAAATAACACGAATGTGATTGAATTAATGCTGTTATATACCGCACGGCACAGGAACAGTCCTCCGCCCTATGATAACACGATAACCTGTAAAGTGTAACTTCATGTTCTGTTCTTTCAACAACTAATAAAAAAAAAAAAAAAAGTGTTCAGACTTTACCAGACAATTCTCCACTAGACAACTAAATAACTTACAATAAAGGTATCTGGTCTAATCACAAGTCTACATTAGGTCACAAAATTACTGAAGATCAGAAGTTGCCATCTATGAGTTCAGCCGCCTCATTTGGCAAATGTGACCGGAGAAATATTTAATGTAAAAATCCTTCAATTCGGCATCGGATTATGGATTTCTGGATTATTACTGAAACTTATTTCAAACTTACTTGTAATTGTAGAAAAACCTTATAAAAAAACAAAGAAGATACACCCACAAAAATAATGGCACATCTAAAAATGTAACTTTTATTATACAATAAAAGAACATTGAACAACAAGGAAATAAACTCTTTAAAGACAATAAATTTCCATTTTGGCATGTGGTAAAGCTAAAAAACTGGAACTGAACCCCCATTTAATGTCCAATACCGTGGACTATTAAGCAAGGGAATCCCCACACTAATTTAAAACATCCAATAAATGGAACATGAGAAACGCATATAAATATCTAGCAGTTGTGT